>NC_089729.1:7841046-8158754 GCF_035083965.1 Branchiostoma lanceolatum | reverse complement strand
TTATCAGCAGTGAACAGGCATAAACAACTGGTTGTGCGCATGGCAGGATATAATATGACTGCCTATGTCTGACATTAAACCAACTGGACCTACCGGGTCAGGGCTCGAAATTCATATTTGAAAATAGGTGCACTGGTGCAGCCAACCTAAAAAATTAGGTGCACAGAAAGAAATTTGGGTGCACCACATACATTGTAGAATCAACTTGACTGTAAGTGTAAGCATAAAATAATTACAAAGTTTAACACTCTTACGAACTTCAACCTGTAGCTAACCTTAAAATTTTAAAGAAGTGATACATCAAGTACAACAAAAGGTTATATTACTTTTTCTGATACTTACCTTTCAAGAATATTCTGTATGCTTAGTGTACAATAGTACCCTTATCCTATAGCTTACAAAAATGTCTAGGTGCACCAGTGCACCCACAGTCAAAAATTAGGTGCACAGCTCCAATTTTGGGTGCACACAGGTGCACATGCACCCAGTATTTCGAGCCCTGCGGGTGGTACATGTTTTTCTTGTGTCATGATAAACCCAGGTGGTAGACTTAAGGATGTGAAATATTGGAAGCAGATTGACCTTTGCACAGGGAGTTAGACTGAGCATAGCTAGGGCATTTGGGTTTAGTTATGTTAACAACCGTAAAAATGTCAATCTTATTTTGAAAAAATGCAAGCAAAGCATAGAATATTATTGTGATGGAAGGATTGAATACCTTGACCAGTGAAGTTTGGTTGGTTCAATAGGTTGGTTGGTTCATTTTTAAGTGAGTAGCATCACTCAAGAAGCAATGGATGACCAACTCAGGTTACTAAGCAGATCCCAACCTAATGGAACAAATGCAGGATATCGAGGGACCCTAGCAATCTCCTCCAGAACTGCAGTTACAGAAATGTTGTTTCTATCATTTTCTTGTAAATATGATATTGTCACAGTTTTTCGGGTATACTTGTAGCAGCACTTGGACCTGGAGAGTATAGTGATGAAATTCTGAGCAATTACTTTTCATTATTAAGTAAGCAAGAACATTATGTGGTGCAAATTATGAAAATTAGTATGTATTATTTGTATGCTTGATGAGAGGTGGTGACGTGAGAGGCATAAGCATTGACGACTGCAGTTTGCTGATAATGTGACAGGGGCCCTCATTGTACTGTAATATTGACCATGTTGTATTATTACAGCCAGTACATCTGAGTAATGAGGCTGTTGTGATGTGCTTGAGGCCGTGGGAAAGTGGCATCGTACTACTACACTACTAGTAGCAATGAAAAAGTATCATGCTTCTCCTCAGTTAAGGATGACTGCTGTACGCCTTTACCTTTAAGTTAATGATCATGACTACATTGTGTAAATTTGAACTTATAAAATGGGTATCAAAAGAATCATAATACAGCGCATGAAAGTTAATTTTGTAGCTTTAACTTCATTTGGATTGTGAGAAAAGCCTGAGTGTGGGAATGAACATGACTCCCTGACAAAGTCAAAACTCTCCACCTTCAAGAGTCCTTTATACTGCAGGTGCTGAATCTTGTGCCTTTGGAAATGTTCCACAAATCTCTAAATCCAAACCCTGAGTGCATATATTCCATGAGTCCAGTATACAGTAAAGTAAAAAGTAAAGTAAAAGGAGGCTCAAGGGGAAAATAGTTCACACATTTATTCTGACAGCTGATGGCATAGCTACACAATGTATAATGGAGCTATTGAGGGAAACTTTTTTGCAGGTGGAATTTGTTCCTGTCCCGTCTGCAAACATGTGAACTGCCTATATCAATGTAAATTAGATGTAACATTATAGTATATTCAATCAGGGTCTTTTGTAACATGCATGCCACATTCATGTAGTCACACTCATATATATATATGGCCACCATATTAGATGTGTTGAAATTACAGGCAGTCTATTTGAACACATATTCCCCGCAGAAGCAGTCTGTGGTATAACCCATGGTGATGTCCAATACATCATTTGTAATGACCTATCAATGTGATCATTTTCTACGCAATCAAACAGTGTGCTGCCCAAAGAATCTCCAATACTTTACAGAGGTTTTACCAGCAAAAGTATTGGTACCATGGGGTGTCAATTTGAAGACAACTACAAATGTACCTGTAAAGGTCAAGAAATGGATCTGAAAAAGATCAAGATAGTCACATTGACAAGAAGGATTTCTAAAGCTTACTCAGAATTTGTGATATGTAAAGGGTGATATGGCAATTTCTAGAACGTTTATGGACCATGCACAGGAAAGTAGCCTGTTTTTATTGGCTGGACATGCAGCCTAGGCTGCTCAACCAACCAAAGGTTATTGCTTTTTTAAAGAGCTAGTCTGTGAGTCACAGGTTGGTTTTGTATACAGATTAAAGTGCAGACAATATTCAGGGCGTGAAATATATTGGGTGCATTATGCATCTTATGCCCCTAAAATTGGAGTTGTGCATCTAATTACTGACATGAAAAATGGCGTTTTGCTTTGAACTGTCTGTAGGTGGCTGTGTGTGGGTAGAAGATTCCGCATTTTGTGGTCAACATAACTCAAGAAGCTCTGGATGGACTACAATGACATTTGGTATGTGGATAGGTCTTGGGAAGATGAAGGTCAAGATTGATTTTGGGCCACTGGTGTGTGACCTTGATACTTCATTGGCAATCTAAGTGAGTGCAAGAAAATGGCCCATAATACTGTTGGCTATGGGTTTACAGACTACGTAATAAAAAAAGCCATGTAGAATGCAAATGGCCTTGGCACATATGCTTTCATAAACTGTTCTTCCATCCATTTAATGAGCTTTCTTTTATCAAGATGCATTACTCCCATGATATCTATTAGTCTGATTTGATATTCAACAAATTTCTGTTACTCTGCCACATGTACATGTAAGTAAGTGCTACAGATTACAAGGAAAACTGTTGTTTGTCCCTTAGTCAAATTCAGTACTTATACTCAGTGATTGGACAAATTATCTGCGCGCTGTTTTAAGATCGATGATACGGAACAACTAGTGAGTGAAAATGAAAATTTGATAAGGGAAGATTTGATTTCTGAGATGTAGCTGACAGATGTTACATGGTATTCTTTTTTATAATGTTTATGATTATAAAATGAATGTAAATCAAGCTGGTTAAAAGGGAAAAACGTTGAGTCTTGTTACCTGGCGACCATTATGTAAACAAAAGAAACCGAGATTTTTTGATAAAGTGAATATAATGTAATAATGTATAGTATATATAACAGTAGATCGAATGGCTATGCATTACATTTGTCTTCTGAGCATAACAAGGTGTGGTAACATTAATACATCTAAGGTAATGTTAGTTTAAACCCCATGTGGCCAACTTCCTGCAATTTGTTGATGTACAATCAGCTTAACATAGAGTATCACGGTATAGTTTCTAGTTTATGAAACATCTCTACAATGAAACTATATTTTCTGTTGTTTTTTCTCTCCTGAATGGTGGGTGCAATGCATGTTGAAACTTATATAAAAGGTTTAGAAATTGTCCTGAAACTCCAGAAGTGTGACTTCAGGCACTGATTATTGTGCACCACATAGATACAGATTGTCTTAAACTGGGACAGGTCGTTCCCTGGGAACAACCATAACCATAAACCAATGTAGATACTCCCTGCTGTCCTCTGCCAGGACTTTGAAAGCTGAATTGACCCCTAGACCACATAAACTAATTAAGAGCCATGGGGAGTCCAGCCATGTCTACAGCCAGGAAACAAAGGCCTTGCATCACCACACAAAACAGAAAGATATTTGCATATTACTGACCGTTTTAGTTTGAAAACTGTTATGGAGTTGTTTTCCACTAGTTTAAAAAAAAAATGTTGTCAAACCATGTAAAATGACCCAGAAAGTTACAGCAAGGCTAAATGTTGCATACAGTAATTTCCTCAAGTTTAATTTTGACGTCAAAGATCAACTGATACAAATTTAAAGCACTGACCAGATTTTCCATTATTTTGAATCCAATGCAATCTTGCTCTGTACTTGCCTGAGTTACAGATCTAGAAATTTCAATATCATTTATAAAAGCTAGTCGGTGTCTTGTTCTCATAAAAGAACTGCTGTCATCAATCTGCAAGACCAGCTACAGTCACCATCAGACCAAGGAGGTTTTATAAAACCTCCTTGATCAGACTATGTTTCCCTACAAGGCTGTTTCCCTACCAGGCTGGGCTTTACTTTATATTCTGCCTGTTTAGAGGAAGCAGACTTAGTCGATTTTTATGTGAAAAACTAAAACTTGTATCTATTCATTGTTTGTTTATGCATTCTAAAGTGCACTAAAGAGTAATTACTTGGTACACTACAATATATGTCTAAGCCCAGCCCCAGCACCCATGTGCACGGCATGCCAGTCAGTGGTGGACTGAGCCCAGACAGTTTACACTAGCCAAATTTATTGGGTGGTTTTATAGTGGAACCTCCCTCTTTAAATTGGTTAGTTCAAATTATTGTCGCTAGATACCTTTATTATTTTCAACAAAGTCTAATTCCAGTAATGATTTTAGGTCTCCAGAAAGTATGAAAGTATCAAGTTACCTTGTTCTGGGAGAAATGCCAAAGTCCCAATCTCCCATGTTGTTTACCAAAGTAATGAGAAGAAACCATTACCAGTGATAAACATTAATTTTTCATCGGCGGATGTGTTAAATCATCATAACTGTTATTGACTTTGCAAGTTTCATTCATGACACTCTGTTTCATTCGATTTAACACAACACACAATCAATAGTGTTGAACATATAGATTCATTCTGTCTTTGCTAATGAGCATCAGTACTTAACTATTCAGAATTTCAAAGTGGTTCTCTTGCTATCTCTAAGAAATGTGCAATTTAAGGCTTATTTAGTTAACAGGGTTAATTCAAGCAGAGGCAGGCTTGTCGAGTCTTACCAGACCAGAGTACTGAGTCATATGTTTCTGTCTAAACTGTCTTGAAAACTTGAATCCTGAGAAACTGTTCAAATGCTGCTATTATCTATTTGTTTTGCAAAACATGTTACAGCAGCACAACTTTCAGCACCAAGAACAGCATCAAACTTAAAAGCGTCAACTTACAGCCACAGCTTTTGCGACTTTGTGTAACCTCCACTTTCTTTTCATCTGGATGCAAATAGCAGTGCATGTGTGATGTCCCATAATTTAGAAAAGTAGTAGGTATGGTGGAAAGCATTTCAGTACCATGGAAAATTTCAATCTGCATCAACTCCAGAGACAATCTTTTTGTATTGTTTAAATGTTGAAAAATCCTGTGACATAGCCCTTGAATACATACCAAATTGAGTACTAACACAAAAAGTATTCTATAGAAATGTCATTAGACTTGTTCTTGTCGGCAGTTGCACCCCTGGAGTGACATCTGGCTAAATATATGATTCACTTTCCCAGGCTCCCACAAAGGAAATAAAAATAGCTTAATGAATAGATATTGCAGTATTTCACTGCGTTTTAAACATGAATCCAACAAATAGCCCCAATTCAGCTAATGTTGCGTGGCGTAACGGCAGGGTGTTCGGCCCAGAACCTAGCGGTCCCGGGTTCAAACTTCCTGACACCACCGATGTTGTGCCCTTGGGAAAGGCACTTTCATCACTCCAACCAGGTGTAAAAATGGGTATACGTGGCACTGTTGAAATAAGTTATGAAAAACTTGAGTGCATTGCCTTGTCTGTCCAAAAACAAGGTAAAAAAATTATGTGATGTACATGTAGGTAGATGATGATTTTGTATTTTTTTGTATTTTAATATGTAGTTTTCCAGCTATCTTACCTAACTATGCAAAGGCCTTTTGTATTCTTACGGCAAGTGCTTAGACTATCTAACCTAGCTGTGCATATTCCATACTTGTGTATTCATAACAAGTGTGCATAAGATGAACTGTTCCAATATATATTTCCAAATAAGAGTAAGTTAGCCCTATATTCTTATCTGTTCCAATTCTAGAATGAGAATATGAAGGATTTCTATAACATTTTGTGTGATGAAATCTCACAGTTTAACAGCCAATCAATGCCTCTGAAATGTACTCCCTTTCACGAGTACTATCAACTGAAAAGTATTATCTACACATTTTTCTCTTGAAGCCCAGCTAGAAATTCATGTACATGGGTTTCTGAAAAATAAATTCTATACACATGATATATATCAGTCCGATACTGTATAAATACATTCGATGAGTACAGTATAAATAACGAGTACAGGTATCTTCAGTTTCTCTGCACATTGTAACGGGGGAGACTATCTAAGAAACATATCATTGTATAAAAATGCATAGCTTTGTATAAATTTCATAACGCAAGGTGTTGCTTAAGCTCCACATTTCTCACTCTGATAGGAAAATTCCTTCCAACATTGAAAGTGGCGTCTACAGAATCAAAGGAAGTGGCAACATTTCCTCTTGAATCATCGCAAGTCTCAAGAGACTAGTTCACAGCTGTACAATCTATGCTAGGATGTGCCCATGGCAAAAACTGTGAGCAGGTATTCACGGGGAGCTTTCCTGACCAGTATCTCAGGTTTGCAGTGTCCTCTCATGGATTTTCTCTCCCAGGTTTCCAAATGGTAACAGCAACTCAGACAATAGTAATGGTAGGCATCACTTTAACAGGGCTCAAAATACTGGGTGCATGTGCACTTTTGCACAAAATTTTTCACTGTTGGTGTACCTATAAGATATTCTTTTTAGGCTATAGGGTAGAGTTACTATTGCACAATAGTATACAGAATATTCTTGAAATTTAAGTATCAGAAAAAGCAATATATCTGTTGTACTTTGTCAAATTTTGAAGATAGCTATAGAATTTCAGACTGAGGTTTGTAAGAAAGGCAATAGGGTTTGCTGACATTCTACCTTATCTTATGTTGTACACCCAAAGTTCTTCCTGTAAACCTGAATTTTAGGTTTAGTGCACCAGTGCACCTATTCTCAAAAATGAATTGCAGGCCCTGCTTTCATCATATCAGTGCATGCGTGTTCCATCCATCTTGGTTGCCACATGATAAGTAAAGATGTTGGTATTATATAGTGCAGGTGAATATCGGTGATGTTGTAAAATTTGTTATCATGACAGCCAGACATAGAATGGACAGACACAGGTAACCTAAATTTACGGCCATCTTTACCAGACATGCTGAAATTGGGAAAGTAGCTTGTGAAAAAAACTAAGTTTGTCTGCAGCAAAGAATTTTGATCTATGCTGTAAAAAAACGTGGGTTTGCAATTGCAGCCTCACTTCTTTGTATTTCTGCTTCTTCAAATTATCAATGCAAATGCTTACAGATTTCAAGTGCATGTACTGACCTTCTAAACCACTACACTTCAAAAGTTGAAAATGTGCACCTTTCAGAATGAGTCATACTGTAGCAGTAGAGACATATAATTTATACAGTTATTTTTTTCTTAGAGCTCAGATGTTTCAGATCCCATCCTTACCACCATCGGTGTGACATAGAGCAAAGATTCTATTACCCTAAGTCTCCTTTAAGCACTAGAAAGCCTTATGTTCTGGTGATGGACAGGATGGGGTGGATATAGGATTACAAAGGAGACAGTCCTGAACTCGTTCTGGGAAGTCATCAAACAGGGAATGTCTGGGCACCCAGGGCAGTCTTTAAAGTGTCCTTGGGGGGTAAAGGGTACTGTATTTCCGCCGCAATATCCACTTAGAAACCCTTTCCCGAGATAGAACTCTTTATCTTGTAAAGAAGATAGAACTTGCCAACTCTGATTAAGCTCTGGAGCATGTGTTTGTTCAGACCCTTGTAGTGCCTAGTTGCGTTTAGGCAAGCAAGTTTTCTTGCTGTATCAGTAGCTGGGTATATTGTTACAGGAAGGGGTTGCTAGCCCTTCCCCTTTAACGTGCTCGAGGCACCTCCTTGAACAAGGGACACCCATTTTATGTCTCTTCTGAAAGACGATGACCAAACTTCATAATCTATACGTTCTAGCACAAGAAGAAAAGTCAAATATGTTAGTATTGGGAAAATTTAAGAACGTTTTCCTGCATTTGGACTGACACCACACAGTGATTTCAAATAAATAAAAAATGTCACCTTCTATCTTTATTTGAAACATGTTTGTAGAAATCATCAGTGATTTTTGAACTTGGAGCTAGACCTCACTTGATCAGAAAACCATTGACTTCCTTAGTATCCTATACATCTTTTTGAAAAATTAACTTGTGGCACAGAAATATTCATTTCAGGTCTACATGTTCACCATGTGCTCCTTTACACCATATCTCACGGCCTCTCCATTTTGCATTCAATTTTCAAACGCAACTGAGATATCACTGAAAGTCCTCCACTGCCATTTTCCATTGAAAAAAGTCATCAGCGTCCATTAGTTCTTCTGTAATGGTACCTCAGGAGGAGAGTGGGGTGACCTTTCACTAATGGAAAGCTGCTAGACGTATTTACTGCAAACATAAAACCAAGTGTGAGAAGTTTTCAGTGAAAAGACTGCTAGTATGACTGAGACTAAACATATATATAGAATGAGCCATAACCTCCAGGCCGATGCTCAAAGAACGTCATAGTATGTCAGTTTTCAAAGTCATTACAAGTAAATGCTGGATAAATGCAAGCTGCAACGTACTGTCATGGGAATAAGTACCGTTTCTCATTTCCTTAGAACTCACTAACAGTGGGTAATGATTTTGTAAGATATTACCACTTGTTTTTTTAGAATTCTATGCAAAATGACATCACCAAACAGTTGATAAGCCTGGCCATGTGGCCATTACTTAATACATGATTGTAAATGTACGTCATGTTCCCAAAAACTTGTAAAACATGATAAGAAGTTTAACCAAATCAGCTTTGCCATAAATAATTCCTACATATTAGAGGAATCAGATGTCAGCTTAGATCCACTTTGATTTATCCTGCAAAATCTCTATTGAGCATCTTAGTGTTAAAAGCTTATTGCCTATCAATAATTGATATTTTCATGAATTTTTGATTGATTAAATGAGGTCAGTGCATTGGTGGAATTAGGTCAATGACTTGATTATTTCCACTTCACAAAACACAATAGATTTTTATTATTGTAGCTGTATCCATTGAAACTCATTCAATTATGGATGGGTCAAAAATAAAAGTCAGTAAATGTTACACCAGTCCTATGTTCACTCAAGAAATGCCATTAAAAGACATTTGCTGTGTTGTTTGGAAATCTTTCTTTTTATCCTTATTCATTTTTCACTATGATATTAAATGGCTATTTTTGGTGGCAAATTTTTGCTTTTTGCAACCAGGCGAAAAAAACCTTGTTAGTTTGTATGTTCAGTTGTATACTACCCAGGCTAGTAAAACTAAAAGGTAGCTTGTCATCTAAAACCAGTTAATATATCTTGGACAAGAAAGACTGAAACCTGAATGCTATCCCTCAATGCTTCTTATAGAATCACCATTAATGAATCACTTGTCACAACTCTAGTACTTTTGAAATCTGGATTGTAGGACAACGAAATTTCAAATCACAGGTACATTTTTAGCTTTCAAAGCAGCTCACAAGTACTTTTCTTGCTACAGGTTGTAGATGATAAGAGGTCGTCTGTAGTTTCAGGACCTGACATGCTCAAATCTCACACTAACCAAGGGAAAGAATACAATTTATTTACATTAATTTTCCACCTTTATACTCTTCCCCAAGGCCAGCCTGTATATTTACAGTCACGTAAATCACTTTTCATGACTACTTTACATTCCAAGTTTACGTCTTCAGGCACTTGTTTCGCTGGAGTTGGTCTACTCCGTTGGAGCAATAATAGCTGGCCATTACAGCTATAGTGGGCAGTTTTGTAAATCTCTGCTTTTAAGACTGCGGATCTAAATGGCCTGTCTAACAGCTAAGCACTCTGTGTAATGGCTAACTATGCCATTACGATTACCAGATGTTTCTGTTGGAATTTAAATTTCTTCAGTTGCTGTCAACATAATTCTTATCAGTCTTTGACATAGCAAGGCTACTGTGTACGCTTTCTGAACTCAAATGTCATGGAAGAACCTGACACAAAACTGTTTGAGTTCAGCAGACTATGGCACAATTATTCATCAAAAGTACAATATTGTCATAGCTGTTCAATGATAAACCATCCTTCACAAAAACATTTTTTTCCCCTTTTATTTAATGTTCTTACAAAAGATAACAAGTTATGTTTTAAAAATAAATTAAAGTGCAGCAAGTCATTTATCATTACAACCATTTTTAGGAAACAGGATCAGGGGTTAAGTCAATCATATCATTCCGCTGATAGATTAGTATATAAAGCCGACTTCCATTTATTAATAGATAATCTGTTTTGTATTGAAGCATGAATCCAAATTTTTTGTAAACATTAAAGGGCAAGGACATGGCTGTTTTGAATTGTACATGACATTGCATGACTCAACCCTGTCCCTATCTCTACTCACCGAACACATACTAGTCCCTGATGCATGACGGTGCACACATATTGTACATCATTACCCCAATTTATAGAAACCAGAATAACAATAAACCGCAGTGAGAAACTCAGTATCATATAAGAAATAGAATTTCTAAACTTGAAGGAAGTATGAAAATTGGTATCATTACATTGTTGGCTATGGAAGAAGAAAGAGGAAAAGAAGAAACAAAGTTTTAAAAGTGCTACAGTTACAGTACATCCATAGCAGGCCAAAGGTCCATTCTCAAAATCCACCTCATGTAATCAGATGGTAGAGACAAGAGCAAACAGTACAGATCACTGAATGCAATCACAGATAAGGCCTGGTAACTTAAGTGGGAGGAGATTGTCATCTTAGCTGTCAGGGAGTGGCAACCAGGGATGTGTAAACAATAACATTGTAGCAGCAATTTGCTTCAAGCTTCATATTGCAATCATAGTAATTGTGTAGTATAAAAGATTACATCTCTAACTCAAAAATTAGTCTTGCATTATACAATAGTGCCAGTTGAATAAACAAGTTCCAAACTAAATTACTTTCCACATAGAAACATATTCTGTTAATTTATATTGTTATATTTAATTACCGTACTAATACACCCAGGGCAAAATGATGCAGTCGCAACATGACTCTATGGATAAGCCACCTGGAACCTCACATGTAAGAGTCTAATGTAACAGTTAACACTTATTGGCAACTGCATCAAATGCTCCATGTCCTACATTGTGTATGCATCAGCAGGCCCTTTTAATTATTAATACTTTTAGTTTTACCATGAATGAACTCTTCCAGCCATAACAGTTACTGAGAAAGGGACATTCATCATTTTCAAAAGCTTACTTGAAGTGGGTCCATGTGGTACAAGCCACTGAGATTTCTGCCACTACTTGTACAGCCATCCAGCTTCACTTGTCACATTCTGTAATGCGGTCACTCACCTACATGTAGTACTATGTACACCATTACTGCATTCTCTGTAGAAGAGAACATACAAGAGGAGACTGAAATGAAATTGTTCAGCCTTCTTCTGATTGTTTATTAACAGCCCAAGACTTTTGAAGTGGCCTTGTAGGAGACGATTACATCCTGGACATTAGACAAAAATAGTCTTGTGCATATCGTCACCTAATGGTAAAAATACAGTGCTGTAGATGGTAGTCATTCTACTTTAACAACATCCCTGAGTTTGTTTTCAGAGGGTGTTTTCAGGGTTGTGTAAACCTATTGAGTACACATGACAAAAAGATGACCCCATACAGTACATTAAATCGTCAGGGCCAGTGGTGATAAACACCTCCAATAAAACTTGTCAAACCAGGGAATCAAGCATTTACTGCCTTTTAACACCTACATGTGTATGCACTCATAAATCTTTGAAAAACCATGTGAGGAGCTATATATAACTGTACACCCAGTGGACAGTGCTATGACTAATACAATCTAGCAATAAGCTATGGAGCAGTTTGCATAGAGACAAAGGTATTTGCCTGCTGGCAGTGTTTGGCTTGGGGCTATAGGCCATCTGTGCTTCTAGATAAGAACTTAAGAGGACTTCATGATCTTATTGGAAATGTCAGCAAAGCTTTAAAGTGCCTTGAAACATCATGAACAAAAATATAAAATGTTTCTGAATGTGGGCTGACAGCTTCAATTTTATAGTGGATTGAAAAGTCTTTTTATGGTTGAATATTTAGTATTTGGTTTAAGTTCCATACACATGCAAAGAAGTTACATATATCATGCAAATACCTTCAAAGATCAAGAACAATTCATAGTTTTCTGTTATCAGTCATAAGATTTCTGCAGTGAACTGCATGACTTTACAATAGCGTATGCTGTCTTTCCCTTAAAATAAATGAAATACATGTAATTATATAGTTAATGAGTAATTGAGAGTGTTTGAGTAGTGACAATTTAACTTGTTCCACTTAGGAAAAATGTTTATTGATTACACTGTTATAGTAATAGCATACAGTGTTAAAACTAGTGACAAGGCAAAAGTAGTCTGTGGCTTTCGCCTGGAATGTTATGGCTGAAAAGATATTACTATATCTTGATGCATGCAGTTTAGAACATCTCTCTTATGCTTCTTCTGAGGGGAATATTCTACCATGGCAACATGTGTTGGTACATGTATATATTGATATGAATTAACCTGAACCAATGACAAAACATAGCAACCAAAATATTAGAGGTGTACACAAGTGTAGAATCTATAGGACAGAAAGGTTAATCCCAATATCTCTGCTAGTGGAATTAATTTAGCAATTAACAGCTGAATGCTTTCCCATGAAGAAAAAAATGACAAAAAATGAATAATAACAATTTTCGCCACTGGAAAGTTTTGAGAAATTGCCATAGTTTTGAGAATACATTACTGTATACTTCTTTGGCATACGTTTCATAACAGCAAACTAAGTCTAGAAAACTAACATCAAAAAAAGAAGTTAAATCTGCAATAAAGTTATATTCAAATACCGCAATATGCAGAGAACTTCAGCATCTAGGTTCTCATACAGTATCTTTATGTCAAGAGGTGAAATCAACTCCAAGATACCACTTTAAAACTTTTCTGTGGATTTCTAAAATTAATATTCCATCTCTGCCGCCATAAAGCACTGTCAACAGTCCCATAAAGGATATACTGCATTATTATTGGGATTATTTATTGACATACGTTTATCACAGAAAAGTCTGAATGGTCGTAATTTCAAATGTCACGCTGCTTCAAAAGGATGAGATCTTATCTAGTTATTGACTGTACACTGAGTGCTCCCCAATGTTCCCATAGGACGCGCTACAGCAGATCAAAATGTTGGACTCATGGGGTGGAATATGATTGTATCTTGTAGAGAAATAAGTCTTGAGGTCGCTTCATTCCCTTCTGGTTTAGTAAAACACACATAACACACTGGGATGTAAACACTGTCAGTCAAACATTAAAACCTCAGGCTGTATTTGAAGATCAGAGCTTAGCCAGCTAGCGAATTACATGTCTCCATTTCATTTGCTTCCCTGTCCCTGTATGTATGCCAGGCGTGAGTGTAAATGTCATACAATTATCTCCAAGGTAATCAAGTAAGCAAGAAATGCGAAGAACTGCGTGTGCCCGGTACCATCCAATCTGAACTTCACCGCGTGGGTCAAGACTGGTTCAGTGATGCATAATCAATGCATGATAGAGCAGTGGTCTGACGAGCAATCTTGCCAAGAGCACTGCACTACAACACCAAACTCATTTCCTGCATTCTAGAAAAGCCTCAAGCTTGGCACTTAAAAGACTCACCATTGCCAATGGCAACAACCCAATTCACCATATGATTGACTTTCCAGGTGACACACTGATCTGTAAATCATAGCCACTGCAATAGAGGTTTTCTGTAGGAAAAGTATAATCATAATGCCCTGGCAGTGGGGCCATCCATTACTGCATTACCGGTAGTTGTTTCAAGCTAAATCAAAGTTCTGACTTGTGCGACCAGTATGATACCAGTCATGACGTGTATTGACAGCAAAATGAATTGCGAGCTACAAGCCATCTGAATGATGTCTTCAGTCAAGAGGCAGTGGCATGAATATTTCAGCAATCTGTCAGTCCTGCAGTCATGTAAACATTTTCCAGCCTATCAATTCTACTCCGACGAATGTTTCGCCAGCAGGCTCTTTTGTCAGGCCTGACTCTATTCACACTGAACAACAAAACTATTTCCAAGTCACGCTTTTAATGGTCATTCAAAGATTCAGTCTCCCAGAAAGCCTAATTGATTTCAGAAGAGAAGGCATGAAGAATCCAGCAGTATAAGAGTGTCTACATAGGGGGATCCTGGCGGTAGATTTATGATGGCCAGGAACCTTAACGGTAAATTGACTTGTTATTGTGACTGATTTATGGGAATGATTTCATTGATCGTTCCATTGTATGCTTGGGATGTCTGGCAAAACTGGTCTGTGAAAACTGACACAACCGGACACTCTGTTGTGACATTTGGGCAATATGGCATTAAACTTTGTGATACAAATAATTTGTCTATAACGCTTCATGTTGAACTCAGGATAAGAAATAAAGTAGAATTAAATCGACCAATTACGCTTCACGAATAAGTTACCAACAACACTTATGTTGGATATTTACGGGTCAGCTATGGTTAACAGTGAAATAGAATAGCTTGTTACACCTTATAGAAAAGGAATGCAGACCCTCATACAAGTGAAGTTACCGTTCATGTCACACACAGCAAGCCAAAAATGCTGTGGTGTTTGACAGTCTGTGTGTTGTCGTCATACCAAAGGTTTGTTTTGAAAAACAAAGGACCATTGAAAAGTCTAGACACCATAAAAACACATTGCAGAAGTTGAATGATTTGATGTGAAATGTGAAATGCTTCCCAATGGCTTTTGTTAAATTTTCTTTAAGTTGCCTTTTATTTCATTTTATGTTCTGAAGTTCAAATATGGTAATCACTACCAGCTCCCACTACATGTTGGTATTTACTTCCTCGTCAATGTCAGTTGGCCTTGCAATGACGTCAATATGCCACCAGAAAGTGAGAAGAACTCATGATTCTCTCGAAAGCGCAAATGGCAACATGTTCTCTGCACATGGATATCAAAAAGCTCTTCATTGTGTCAGCACGCATCCCAAGACCAATGTGTCAAGATGTAAATGACAGGCTATTTCTTCAGTCACGACATCATCTTTGAGTGACACGCAATACAGAAACACTGGCACACTGCACTGGAAGGTCAAATAAGCAAACACCTCTGACTTGTATAGTATGTAATGATAAGTGCAGTTACTGTTACAGTAAAATCTACATCGCAAGAAAGTTCTAATTTTGATGCAATCGTCAGGGGTAAATGTGACAACTTTAGATGTACACACCGTGAGAAACCTACGCGCGGCTGTCGCTGGGCACGAGGAATATTTCCTCGCACCTTGCAATCTTGTTGACACAACGGTGCAACACTTGTACAGTGTACACATGGCAACGTTCGTTACTGAGCACACCCAACCAACAAAGCTCACACACGTAGTAGACATGGCCTTACTTGTGGTTACTCTGTTCTCTGGTGAATTCAACGTGGTCATCTACTGTCTTCTTGCGGGGTTTCTTCTTCCCAGACGCCGAACGGGACTTGGCCGGGCTACGCCCCTTGGGTCCCGCTTCAGGCACCTGTCGAGGCCTAACTGACATTTTGCTGGCTCTTTAAAACTGTAAACACTGGATTTAAGCTGATTCTATTCTTTGAACTTGCGTGGAATGTGCTGATCAACAGGCTTGTCGAGAAGGCGCCGCCGCTCTGCAACAAGTGGAAAGCTGGTGTCTCCCCTTGCTCGGTCTGTCTCTGTGTGACTCCCGTTCGCTCGATCGAATCCCAGAACCCGGAAGTCTATGGAATCGTCCAAAGCGACGAAGGGGTGGGTAGGGTGGCAGCTTTTTGGAACAACGCTTGCAAAGCAAGGAGTATGATATGGCAAAATGAATACAAGTAATAGTAGAATGTTTCGCGGTCAGGACGATATATCTATGGTTTACACATTTTTATTTCAAGAATGATGATAAAGTTAGATGATAAGAGAGATGCTTCTATGGATGCCAAAATGTAACCCTCTGCCGGTGTCCGAACTTTCAGACGTTAATATCAAAATTCTGACTACACATAGGCCAAACGTCAAAAAGGTGAGGGAAATCGATTTTCTGCTTTTAATGATAAATTGCCAACTTTGTGTAACATTGAAACATAAAGCACACAGTGCGGTGTAACATAATCCGTCGATTTATTAAATATGCTATCAATATGATGTATGTCCTTTTGACCAAAAACCTATCAACCATCCTTTTTTTGGTAGCCTCCACCAGGCCTTCCCATGGGAGTTTGGATCGTAGAATTCGGCAAAAAAGGAACAATTGGCTAGGAGAGTCAGTCCGCGGTAAGGTTAACATGTACATCTCTTGCAAATGAAACCCTATGGTGGCCAAACTCCCTTGGCAAATATGTTCTCTATAGCCGGCGTAGTTTAGTAGTCTGATAGACTACCTTTTACGAGGGAGTTAGGGTAGCAACGTAAAATGTATTCTCTCCCTAACTGTGTAATTGTGCATTCAACATTTGTACATAGAAGGCTATTTTAGAGAACGGTTATACACTCCCTCTTATACCAAAATCCAACAACTTTATACCATGACTAGAAAAAACCACCCACGAATACCATTTGTATAGTTTTTGTGTATGCGATCTTATTCCTGATCGGACTATGGATTTAAATATATGCATGTATGAGTCCCTGCTTGGTGACTAGTGTGTGCTACTCCATGCCATCATATCATGCATGTGGGCGGGAAACAATCGTCAAGCACTCAAAACGTTACACAGCCCAGGGGTAAGACTGTAATATGCACTGTATCGTAACTATCTCAACACTATAGCCGGTGAACTACCCATCGCCATCATTTGATTGATGCCGTATAGATTGTAGACTGTTGCTGCTATCAGTAATGGTATCTTTGTTTGTGTTTGTCAAATTCTGATAAATGATATCATAGCGTTCCAGGCTTTTACGATTCATTCGCATCCCAAAAGAGCATTTTGGCTGCGCGCTGCCAAAAATCATTTTACTCTTCACCGGTATCTCGGCTTAATAATTTGAGACAAAACATGATGCAGAGAGGGTATGTTGTTTGGCGGGAAAACAAACATTTAATTACATAATGGATAAGTACATCAACTTGAACTTGAACTTGGCACATGACATGTGTAGATGATAGCAAACTGTGCTCACAACTCCACGTTCACTTATGGTAAATCCCATGGGATTTACCTATCAACTGAGTGGTACGCATCGATCTTATACGTGCTCGTGACATTGGCCAATAATGGACATATGCAAAACTATTATCAAATTACTACATGTCAATCCAGAACCACCAACGCTAAGTAGACACATGATAGGAAAAGCAGAGTCATGTATTGAAAATGGCATGCGTAAGGACACAGGGATAAAAACATGACAGAATCCTGGTAAGAGAAATGGTGTCAAAATATTAAATGCAACGTGTAAAGCTAAAGAAAGAGTTAAATCTGATTCGCATAGGTTATATAAGGATAGAAACTGACCTTCAAAATTACAAATTCATCAGTTGCGAAATATAGCGTTACACTTTACATATGTAATACAAGGGATCTTTAGTAGCTTAAGGTCTTAAGACATACAATGAGTATTATACACACCGAGTAGGCCATTAGCAGGAGCACAACTCAAAGGAGTAATAAGTAACAATATATTATCGAATATGAACCAGTTGGAAGTCAAAGGAGACATAGTTAAAAGAAATAACTAAAGCCGTAGGAGAAATGAGTAAGTACATTAATGCTCGTATATATATATATATATATATACGTAACTATATATTCAAAACAGCTTGAGTAGCTTTCGGTTGGCACTAACCAGTGGTTTACATTGAACACCATTTGAACGTCTAAAGCGGGAAGCATACTGAATTACAAGTTTGCCCGGCGTATCGGGCGGCATAGATATTTACGTCGATTGCACAGAAAGTTTTGGCTATTACTGGATAGAAAACGGCACGTGGGTGCTGGGCTCAATAACCAGAGCAAACATGAGGAGCCCTCTTCGATAGCAATTCTTAGGGCAAAGAAAATGGAGAACATTTAACAAAAGAGAGCAGTTCCTGGATACTGGAAATTTTGTATGTCAAACAGGACATAGCATTACGGTAAAAATCAACAGGACGGACCGTAGGTACGCTAGTACACCTGAGCACTGTATAAAGGAAGAGGTCAAAAGACTGGAAAGGTGTATGCTCGTACTAAGTACAACAGTAACAATACTCGTAAACAGACACGTTGTGTCAGTAGCGCCCAGAAATTAAGGCTAGAATGGCGCAGTAAAAGCAGGAGGGCGATAACACGCCGCTCATGGCTGCGTCATGTAAACAAGGAGGGCGAAAAACACGCCACTTATAGCTGCACAGCATTACAATTAGGAGGGTGAAAACACGCCGCTCATAGCTGCACTGCATTAAGACCAGGAGGGCGAAAACACGCCACTCATAACTGCACTGCATTGAACGAGTAGGGCGAGAACACGCCACTTATAGCTGCACAGCATTACAATTAGGAGGGCGAAAACACGCCGCTCATAGCTGCACTGCATTAAAACCAGGAGGGCGAAAACACGCCACTCATAGTTACACTGCATTGAAACCGGTAGGGCGAAAACACGCCATATACAGCTGCACAGCATTACAATTAGGAGGGCGAAAACACGCCGCTCGTAGCTGCACTGCATTAAAACCAGGAGGGCGACAACACGCCACTTGTAGGACTGCGTGGCAGTAAAATAACAGCGCTCAAAACAGAGCGTAAAACACTGCTCGTAGCTGAGCAAATAACAGCGCTCAAAACAGAGCGTAAAACACTGCTCGTAGCTGAGCAAATAACAGCGCTCAAAACAGAGCGTAAAACACTGCTCGTAGCTGAGCAAATAACAGCGCTCAAAACAGAGCGTAAAACACTGCTCGTAGCTGAGCAAATAACAGCGCTCAAAACAGAGCGTAAAACACTGCTCGTAGCTGAGCAAATAACAGCGCTCAAAACAGAGCGTAAAACACTGCTCGTAGCTGAGCAAATAACAGCGCTCAAAACAGAGCGTAAAACACTGCTCGTAGCTGAGCAAAACAGCGCTCGTAGACGGAGCGTTGCATAAATACTAGCGCCCAAATCAGGGCTCGTATAAATAAAATTAAAAACTTCGGCTAGGGGAAGAAAAACACGGGTCGTAGCTCAAAGCATAGCAGCGCTCATAAACGGAGCGAATCATGAAACCAAGGCCCGGAACGGGGCTGGCAAAATAAAAGATACACTGTTCATACCTGGGTATAACAGTAACATGTTCATTCTCAGAGCATAGTTTGGGAGGCAACGCTCGCACCATAGCTTGCAAATCACAGTGTATCAGTAGGTACACAGTATACATTTGAGCCCGACAATCGTGGAGGGCATATAGGGGGTCGAAGCCAAACTAATCAGTTCATATTACATAGAAGCACAGAAGAAATATTCTCCAGGTTTTGTGTTGTAATTAGCGTATAACGGTATTACACGTGTGCAACCGATAGAGGACTGGTATATTATGAGAGTTGTATTGTAGTATCATGGCATTGCACAAGTGGTAGAGGTCAGAGTTGTACGTTAATGCAATGATGAGCTAAGCCAAAACCAATATTCAACCTACGTATGAAGGGACCTGGGAACCCCGCGACCCAGAGAAAGAGGCAACTGCACACTTCTCCACATGCAGATATCATATGTAGTAGTATAGTGACTAGTGAGTAACAGATATCATACGTAGTAGTATAATGAGTAACAGATATCATATGTAGTAGTATAATGAGTAACAGATATCATATGTAGTAGTATAACGAGTAACAGATATCGTATGTAGTAGCATAACGAGTAACAGATATCGTATGTAGTAGTATAATGAGTAACAGATATCATATGTAGCAGTATAATGAGTAGCAGATATCATATGTATTAATATAATGAGTAGAACAACAAAACGCACTTAAATGATACTGGGGGAGAATGAAATTGACCGCGGGGGTAGAATCATGCGCGTCTGACACTGTAATTGAAGAGGCAACCCGCACACTTCTCTCACAGCGTCAGATGTCATAATTTTGTCTATTGAATGTAGATATGTTGGATCGGAACAGCCAAGGTGGTGACAGGGCCTTCTTGATACTATCAGTCGAGCGGGAAAGTAATGTACAAGACTTAAGTACTTTAGGCTGCAAATATCAAATTGTCCTTGGGTACGTCGGATATGAGAGCGGGATGTGAGGATCCAGGTGAGGTGGGCCCAGCAGTCTGAGAGTGCCCTGGTGAATCAGTCGTTGACTGGGTATCCAAGGGTGCGCTGATTTAGTAGAGGTGGTGTGTACGCTTTGAGGAAAGCCGCGGGGTTTCTTGGCATCGGACCGATGATCTGTCAGATGTAGTAGACGGTGTCGTCTGGCGAGGGGTAAAAGACGTTGTCGTCTGGCGAGGGGTCCGGTTGTCTTGCCCGAGAGGCTCGGGGGTCACCAGGCATGGGGATGAGATAAAAAAAAAAATTAAAAAAAGGTCAATATATGGTACAATAAGAGGAATCTTTCTGTTACGGACCAAACATGAGAGACGATGAGGTCCACCAATTCTGTGCAACTGGAATAGAATAGAAGGAGTGCCCATAATGAAGTACTGCGTCGATGAGAAAAGTAATCGTACGAGTAGACGTGTCGTACTCATTATTAGTCTTTATAAAATCTGTTCAAACTATTAGTGATATCAATTCTGCATATTTCTTGACAGCTGAAGAAAATGCATCGCATTCTACAATTTCTAACGCGACACTCTTGTATCGGAAGAATGCCATACGATTCTAACGTATCCTATGATGATTGTACACGATTCTAACGTATTCTATAATGTAACGTATCCTATAATGATTGTACACGATTCCAACGTATCCTATAATGATTGTACAACTCGGGAGTAACAAGTAACAATATAACATCGAATATAGACGAAATAATGTGAGACATATAAAAGGAGACCCTGAGTTGGCCATTAACAGGAGTCGCAACTCAACGGGGTAACAAGTAACCATATAATATGGAGTAACATCTCCACGGAGTAACAAGTAACAATGTAATATCGAATACAAACTAACTACTGTTAGGTACGGACAGATAAGGGAAAATAGGCAACCTATGAACTAAGGCAGAGTGGAAACATAAAGCGGAATGCAGTAAGTTTCAGGCATATTTGATACCAATAATACAGAATACGGACCGGCATATGAGCTTGTGCTTTAGTTACGGTGATTACAGGAGAAACGTAATATGCATGTAGTACGCTTGAATGTCCTGATTGCAAGGGCAATTCAAGGAAATGATACTCGATTAAGGAGAATTCTGCATCGATACATTGACAAGAGAATGGTCTGGTGTTGGCTCTGACTGAGGGTACATTGGAATAGAATGTTACACTAATTTTACACGGTAATGGTACGATATGTACCTAGCGCCTTCCACACCATACCGTTTACACACTAGAAAACAAAATTCATCCTAGCTTTCTACACTAATATATTACAAAGGGCTGCTACGCAAACGCTTGATTTAACACCACATGGTTCACACGTTAGAGTCTAAGGTCGTATGTATGACCGGAATGCCTCTTCCCTAGCGCCCGAAGTTGCTTGTCAGGGGCGCCGCTAAGGGCTGCATGAGTGGTGGCGTAGCCGAAACGGTCGCGATATCGTAAGGCATGCGTAGAAGGAAATTCAGGGAGGGCACGGGTGGGTAAAATAGTCGAGGTAAAGATGTGTTAGAATCAACGGAGAGAGCAGAAAACATGCGACCAGCTATCGGTCAGCTTCCGGAATGAGTGATGATATCAACTTCCCCCGCTGGGATTATCGCGCCACGATATCGAGACCAATCAGAATGTAGCCCCTCTTCGCCGCGCGCGAACATCTGTTCTGAATTAATGAAACCGCGAGATCCCCGTTTCCGTTCAAAATTTCATTTCTGAGAACATTACATGCAACTGATATTGCTAATTTGTTTTCTATTTTGCAGGCCTTTTCTCCGAATGAAATTTCATCAGCTTTCTCGGACTACGTTGGTAATACCTTGCCATTCCGTGGGTGCGAATTTACGAGAGCATGCGATACCTATCCGATCCCAACATGCGTTACGTCATGGTTTTACACGCAGCTTTTCAAGCTGAGATGTGAGGCGTTCCGTTATAAACCTACGCACACAGATGATCTTGCTCTTTAGGAGTTCATCTTAAATGGATCGCGGCGCGTTAAATGTTCGTTACAAAACGCCGCTGCGATTAGCTATCACGGAAGACACAAGCACGCCCACGTGGCTGGCTTGAAGCGATGCAGATGTCGATATGTCTGCACGCTACTGGAGCTAATGTAGTCTGGAGGTTTAACTTCCTGTTAAAAGAAAAGGTAAAGGTCATTTTTGAGGCCGTAGGGACAGTAGGTTGTTAAATCAAATACACGGTGTCTTGGGTATGGTATTGCAAGGTGCAACCCAAACCTCTTCTTCCATCACGTCCACCTTTTTTACCCCCGCAACCAAAATGTCAGGGACCCATTCAAACCTTGGTGGAGTGAGGAAAGTCAGATAAACTGCCTTTCCCAAGGACACAGCGTCTAGCCGGTAATATAATACTTTCCGATGGCAGTTTAAAAAAAGGTGAAGATCTAGAGGAAAGAAAAGAGAAAACAAGCGGATAAACAGACAACCCTGATCACTTCTCCCCGAAAATGTGATCATTGTTTACTTTGTACTGTTGGTATATAACTTGGTAATATTCCGAATGATAATCTGTAATATCAATCCATCTATTAACCTTAAAACAATTTGGTAGTCCCTTCAATCCTATCAATTTACAATCTATGTGCCGTTTAATTGGAAACCACAAACCAAACAGTGGTGTAGACTGTGGCTGTTTCAGCAGTAAACCTTGGCGCTGGCAATGTTCCATCTCACACGTCCTTTATTTCCTAGCCTGGGCACCATCCTCCGAAGTTCCCGCTGGCTCTCTAATTTCGCTTGCTTAACACGGTGGTAAGACAGCGGTCGCTACGGAGGATGGCACCCAAGCTGATTTTCAACCGTTAGCCCTTTCTTTAGTACAAGCAATTCCGACAATATTGACATCTTGCAGCACTAGTAGGTCAGCAGAAAATATCAATCAGTGATGGTCACAACTACATCGCCTGTGACAAAAACAAATCTAAAGAGCATCAAAGGCCCTGCAAATGTTTAAGTCTTTTTGAAGTTAAGATATGTATATATCTTTATATGTGTTAAGTCTCCGTAACATAACATAAAATGTAAATATAAACGGCATCCAGGCTACCATTTGTGTGTGTCTGCAAGTTTGGTATTTTGATAAAGAAGAAGACGAACAAACCTAGCAAAACGCCAATAACGTTAAGGACCTTGGTTTTTGTAAGAACTTCTGTGATATCAATCAAAGACAGAGAAGATTATGATTATGTGTAAGTAGACTGATATTCCTTGAGTAGGCTTTATGTTGCGTTATCCACCAAAGTACTTCGACTTGAGACTGAGATTGCAGACGATCAGGTGTACGGAAGCGGTGCGTGGCTGACGTAAGTGCCGTAAATACCACGGTTTTACCGGATTTTCTGCGGAAATCCGGAATGCCCTTAACGGCTTATGTTATTGGGAGTCTACACGAGAGATAGATGAGCACGGCCTTGCCCCAGGATTTGGCCTGCGACTGAAAGGGCCGTTGTACAAATCACTTACGGCACAGTGGATATAGTAGGGCTTTCGAATGAGGTGTGCCTGTGTGTGTGTGTGTCTGTGTGTGTGTGTGTGTGTGTGTGTGTGTGTGTGTGTGTGTGTGTGTGTGTGTGTGTTTGTGTGTGTGTGGTGAGCTTACTTGTTTTATTCAAGATCGTTGGTCTGGAGAGCTACATTTTTTGTATGGAAATATAGAAATAGACAAGTGCACTTGATTTTCAGAACGGTAATGCAGTATCTACGGATTTACATGCATGTATTGATAAACAATCGGGAAAATACTTGCACGAATGGAGGGTTTTCATGATATGCGACTACATGTGTCTACTAGTATTTACATTGAATTGGGGTGTCCACGTCATGAGTGAATATAGGCATTGTTCATTATATTGTAGCCATAATTTGCTAAACAATGTATGTTCAGTTAGAAAATACACCCAATTAGAAAATCACCGATGAGAAACGTCATCTAGATCGCATCACGTTGACATCCAGGTAATAAGGTACGCCGAATGGCAGTACTAGTTACTCAAGCAACTAGATAATTCTTTTTCTTTTGAAAATTCCAAACATTTCATCCAGTTGCTTGAGTAACTGTCATTTGGCGTTACTAGAGTTTGATTTTACAGAGGTTCTCTGCCGCCCACGTCCTGCTACCTGCATCGAGAACGGCGTGTTCGTCGGTAGGGGAGTGAAATGACATCTAACGTTAGATATATCTACGAACGGCTATTATCTCATCCGCAGCTAATCTAGTCGTGTGCAAATGACATTCTGATTTATTGCTATCTCTGCACTCATCTTGAGTTTCTGTCGTTTTGCATCTCCTTGGTGCTGAACCAACATCCAACAAGTCAAGAAAAACGCCCGAAGCTACAACGTTTGTATCGCTGTATCAGGTTGATTAATTTTCCTCGAATGAAGGACCACGTTATCGGCATTATTTTCGAGAAAATTATGGCCCTGGTTCTCATGTGGCATTTTGAAGAGATTCAAGTAATGGTAGTACATTTTTCTGTATACATGTAACGAGACAAGAGAACAATTTGTGGTAACCCCTGGGCTAACTGTATATTCCAGCGTGTCTGTCTTAAAGCTCCATAGAAAGCAATATTGGAGCTGTGTATGTGCAACGTTAGGCCTATAAAACTTGTTTTAGCACCGGCGGACCTGACAAAGGGAATATATTCTCACACTATAGAGCGCTTCCAAAGCTTTTCTTCACAACTCGAGAGACTTGACACAATTGTTAGGAAGTTTGAAGCTATGGCGGCCGTGGCCTTTGCCCGTAGAAGCAGCCTGATGCCACGCTTGTGTGGGAGAGCTTTTTATTGCTAACAGCACTTTGCTCGCACATTTGTGGCTCTCATCGCGTGCCTTTACGAGAGAGGACTAGTCTGTGTTAAAAGGAGTCATTGTCACGCTCTCCACGGCTCATGCCAGGGTTACATTTCCAAACCGGGGCCCGGTCGGGATGTTTGCGAGAACGACAAATAAAAGTGTATATCAAGAGATATATACAACTAATGCTCATAACTTTTTACGTCTTGATTGTGCATTTTTCTTGTCTTTTATATCCACAAGCTGCCCGGTTAGGCGCCGGTTTGGAAATGTGACTCAACACCTCGGATTACAATCTTTTAAGAGGAACGTTCAATAGTCGCATCATCTCTGTGCCTTAGCCCATGTACCATCGATGGGGACGCTGATTTACGTCTCACAAACAGTCGTTTCCATTTGAAACGGTTGAGGCCATATCGTAGAATGGTACACTTCAAGCGCATTAGCACGCTCCGTCAATACACTGATGTTTTGTGGTCTGGATGATTAGTGTTAGGCTTTTTGACCCGGGCTCGAACCCTAGCTGGTTACACTTTCTTTTTTCCACTAATTTCTTTACAATTTTCTACAATAGTAAATTTGTAATTGAAATGTTCTTGTCCTTATAGGTGTAGGTATAGAAAAACGGATTTAGGCCCAATTTACACTTGTTCAATAAAACTGTAGTACTACACATGGTAGTCTACTACTGTAGTAGACTTCAGATTCATGTCCACTTTACACTCAACACAGGAAGCCTAGCAGGACACCCCACTGTTCCTGATTGTCACGAAACTGTAGTGACCTATTGTGACCTTTGAAAAATCGCGGGAGGGATTTTCAGCATGTTTCTTACTTGTGAAAAGGTAGGGGTTTTATCTGATGCAAAATACTAAGGAAAAGGGCCTGACAGCTCGGTTGAAGTCAACATCGTTCTATTTTATTAGACGTTAAAAAAGCTTTGAGTGAAAAGAAAGCTTATAGCTATACTTTTGGAGAATGTAGATACATACGTATTCAAAATCAAATACGGAGGAGGATAAAAAGAGTTCCTCTCCTTTATGCCTTTGAAATTGGTGGCCGATAATGTTACAACAGAAATTCATAATAGATCCAAGGTTTCGAATCCATTGACGGCTCAGTAGCAAAAATTGAAAACATGCACCTACAAGCTTACAAAGTATTTCATACACATAGAACACAGGTTAGAATAGAACATTTATAGTCCTCTAACGTATATTCCATGAGCTATCCGTAGCTAATGGAAACAGTGCGGCGTTAGAAAGATTGTCAGTTAATTGAAAACTGGAAACGTCTATTTCGCGAGCACAGTGCATCAATCTTAGCAACGTGAAGGTAACTAATGACCAGCGCGATGTTCTCCGACACGGGGAATGAAGAGGTATGATGCAGGGCACAGCGTGAAAATGGCCGTGTCCGGGGGGATTTGAACCCTTGGATTCAACAACTCTTATCTATGACAGGGCTATTCGTTCCGCCGTGACCAAGGCCAGAGTAGCACCGAGAGCTACTCTGAATCGGTTTAGCTTCATGTATATCTTAATGACACACAGTGGTGCGAAAATGAAATAGAATATTTATGAATTAAAGATGAGTAAAATAAAGTAAACCGATACATGCAGTTGCCCTAAGAGGATGACCAAAATGAAAAGGGGATGGTCGTAGAAAATGTAGATAGCACAGCTCTATGGGCAGGGTATTTTCAGGGCAGCCGTAAAAGAGTAGATCTGTTTTTGCCATGATTGACCCATCTCTAGCTAAAAGTGGTGTCAGTAAAGGGTCGTGATGATTTATCGCCAATATAGGGGTGGCAAATATGAGGGCGACAATGCTGGTAGGAAGATAGTTTTGGGAGGACAATGCCGAATTTGATGAATTTACTGACGAAATCGGATGGCGTATGCCATCTGAAAGCTCCTTATAGCTTCAAACTAGTCGTGAGTATAAGTTCAACATCCTTTATTCAATTGATGAATATAATCTCGCCATTCCTTTCACTCAAGGACATACAATGTACCCTAGACTTATTCACTCTTTGTGTTAGCGATATCTTAAGGATGCGCTCAAAAATAGCCCGTGGACAAAGATAAGACGAAGGAGACGCCGCCATCTTCCGTTGTATCGTGTTCCGGTGAATAAGCTGCTAATTGGAGCCCACAGGTGCGCTCCGCCAAACGGTCGCCCCCGCGCAAGGACGTCCATAAACTGGAATTACCCCACCAGTCTTCGCTGGGTTCAACCATGTGCGGCGTATCCATGTATACCAAATTAAGTTAAATGCATTGTATAACATATGACTTCAGTTGAGGTTCAGGTCGCAAAAACATGATTTTATCATGTTGCCAGCCCCATTCACCACCATGTTGGAGTCAGCACATTCTTACGGGAAATACATAATCTGCTCACAGCCCCATCTTCCTAAACAGAGTTTGATTGATTTGAGTTTACGGTTAAGTGCGGCCTTGGGAAACGTAGTGCAAAAAGCCGTTATGGTTGACGGTGTATGAATGACTGACAGGGTAAGTGATTGGAATTGCAACACATCCATTCGTTTGCTGTAATGTTGTTAAACCCGGCAGCCCTTTGCGTTATTAGCTGTCGCCATTGATGTAGTCTGGAGCAACTTGTGCGAAGTCCTGATACAAAATCACAGACTGGAGCTGCATACGAATGTACATATAAACAAAGTCTGCCACGACGCCGTTCCGTTCCAGGTATCATGAATATTTATCTCCACGGGCCCGTCGCAAGGAACGAAACGAACCACAAGGTTGTCTTCGAGTCTTTCACATTCCAATCCTTTATTCACTGCCTGGCTGTCCATTCATCTAGTATAAACTTGCTTAGCTTATATAACAGCAAGTCAAAGAACGAAGCACCCTTTATTGGACCATGACTACTGCCATAGCCCTAGGCGAGGCGCGTATATTCCCATCACGGTCTTCTGTATTGATGGTGGCGAATTTAGAAGTTAGCGAAACGGTTACGGTTATAGCTATGGGTAGGCAGTGAAAGCATAATCGGTACATTTTCATTGAGGCGGCGACCGTTAAACGACCAAACCTCTCACTAAGTAGTTCAAACGTTAACGAAGTTCATTGACAAAGAAGTTTATTTTGAAAGTTTGTCATTCAAATCATACTTTAACATAATAAACTATATTCCAATTATAAAGTCTAAGGTCGTATTAATCCAGTGTTCCAGTGGAGAGGGAGTCCTAAACCCCGTCTTTTCCTTTGATTATTTGTATGCCACAACGGGCCTATAATGCTTAGAAATTAGTTCTGTAGAGTGTGTTTGCTACCACATTGTCCTTTGTTACATACTTTATATGTTTGATGCTTTATATGTTTTTCAGTGTAAAACGCGAGAACCGATGATGGGTGTGTCAGTTCTATGTGTACAAAATCAATCTCAAACGGTACTACATGTACGTAACTCCTGAATTTATTTGGCACAACAGCGCCTGGAGAAACCAAGAGTAACGCTCTCCGACGGAGAACATTTAAAGGCTACATATAAAGGCAACATCTTGAAGAATGCTTTGAAAAATCGCTTGATTGAATTGAGAGCTAGGAAAGCTAGTGAATAGGAGGAAATTAAAAGAGACATGAAAAGACGTCAACAAATGGCAGTGATTTCCTGTAACGGAAAGGTCTCTTGATTGTCGTGATGTCATTAGTATAACTGTTGTGCAATACCCTATATAAAGGCTACGACATTGGATTAACTGTATAACCAGTCCAACCGATCCAGGGCTTTTCACATTTAGTCTCCAAAACGCGATTATGAAAAGCAATGCTGGTGAAAGCACAACCTTTACGAGCATGAAAGTACGTCACCTGATGATGTGTAATACTGAGATGTTATAAGTCGCTCTACGTGTATGTCTGGGCTCTTTCAAATCATTACTCCGACCAGGAAGTAAATATTTTTGTCTAAGTAAAAAAAAAATCTAATAACTGAAATATTAAATGAAACCAACAGCGACAAAACATTTCAAGCTTTACCTTTATAATCTTATCAACAGTAAAGCTTCTAATGAAATGCAACATTGGTAAACTGCTGCGAAAGCACAGTAAAACGGTTGAAGTTTTTATTTCTAATAACTTATATTTATTAGATCTTCAGGAAAATTTAGTTAAAACAAAACATCGAGACTGTCTTGCATAACTGTCTTAAATCTGAACTCACCCACCCACCCACTCCACCCCAACGCAACCTTGACTCAACTGTGCGGAAGAGACTTGCTAAAAAAGGAAAGACAAAGTTTTTGAGGAGTTCTGTGAACTGCAAATAGGATCTTTTGATTTCTGAAGCCCTCTGGCAGAATCCTTTCTGAGATACATGTTCACGGTTTTATATATCGCAGATATTAAGGGGACATGGTTAGATAGGTAAGCTTGTTTATCTGTCATTTATTCCGAGCTAATGTTACTGTTACTGTTACACTATTAAATGTATTATGGTAGACATTATATTTCAGAAACAAATCACACTGATATAGACAGGTGTAAATTATGGAAAACAAAATTATTCCCCATATTTGCCTTCCATTTAAAATTGCAGACAAACTGGCAGATAGAAAAGGCTTTAAGCCAATCCACTGACAATTCATTCCAATCTGTGGGCATTAACTTTTAAAAAAGCCAATTATTTTGGGCCCGCTTTACATAGAAACGACAGTGAACCTGTAATTTCCTGCCACATCTACACATTCCCAGAAAATTATCCTAATTTCTCTAATTCGTATTAGTTCATAACATCAAGGCAACTCGTAACCCAGTCAAAATGAACATAGATTGCTCCTGCTATGTGAGTAGATTACATGTTGGTTCCTGTAGCGCATACACAATTTGGGAAGGAAAGCTTTCAGCAGGTTTTATATCAGTCACATTTATCATACTGGTGCAATAGCCTAGGGATTAGAGTGTTCACCTTGCATTTGGTTCATACCAAGGGAAACTGGTACATGAGTTGCTTTCTCAGCTTAGCACTCAGCACTCATGAGTGAGGAAGTTAAACACGAAGTACTATCAGTGGACTAGCCACCTACTGTACTGGCCTGTGTAGCCCAAGGGCTATAGAAATGGAGATCCAGGGCACTAGTGGGAAGGATTCTAAATTTCATACACTCAAGAGTACCAACTCCCTTAACCAACCATAGCCTGGGTGTCATCTGGGGGCTACTATACACTCACTGCCCTGAAAAGGGAGTGTAAGAGCCTCCGTAGTAATCAGATGGCACCCAGGCTAAGCCAACCACTGAACCAAGAGAAAAAACAACTCAACATTGTAAGTGTCCAGTTTTGGTGGAGGAAAAAAATGAGGGGACTTTCCACACTTGTGTTTGCTGAGTTTGGTTTGCACAGCTCTTGGCCCTGACAGTGGCAGGAAATGAAAATCTACCCAAACACCTGCTGCAGCTCACAGGGTTTACACAGCCGGGGGTTAAAAGATGATTAGTGCTCGGCAGAATCATTTCTCTCCTGGCTGCAAAGCAACACATTCTGACTTGTATACACTATTTCTCTCTCTCTCTATCCAGTTTTACGTCTTTTGTTCCCCATCATCTGGGGGTTAGACGTGCTTACACATGGATGGGGGAGCCCCAGAACTCTTCAACAAGTGCAAGTCTTTTTTGTAGCAAGAGTTTTTACGGCTGGATGCCCTTCCTAACGCCAACCCAAACCCTATTGCTGGGCTTAGGATATGGGAAATACGTGTTAAGTGCCTTTCCCAAGGGCACAACGTCTGGGTGCATGTCCGGACATGTCTGGGTATCCCACTGGGGATTGAACCTGGGTCTTATTGGTTCATATAGCCGGATGCTCTGCCACTGTGCCACACAGACGCCACTGTGACAGAAAGAATCAGATTTTTGTCTTTGGCTAATATCATTGAACAATCCATGGATGCACCAATATTCTATTCTACCCACTACCAAATTCACAGCATTTTTCCAGTCTTTCTAGTTCAAGAGGATTTAATAATTTAGGAGCAACATTTGTACATCATGCGAGGCAACGTTTTGGGTGGGCTTACCATTTGTGAAATGCAGTGGGGATTAGAATGTTAAGTTTTTGGTGCATTTTCTTTTTGTCTGACCTATAGTTTGAGCAGTGTTTGCCTCTGCATTGCTGTCAATTCTCTAAATGCAAGTTTCTTTTTTGAAACACCTCCACCCCAATTGTTTTATGATTATTTGGCTATAAGGAAAGACTTGGAAATAAAGGCTTTGAATCTGTGGCCTGACACAAATGGCTACACAGGAGAAGCAACACAGAATATATCACCAAAAAATTTTATTCCCACAAGGTTGCAAAGTCTAGGTCATATTATCTAATATGTTTCTAGGGATTAGATGAATATTTTTACGACTGTCAGCTGTCTTTCATGCCAGTATGACTATCAGCTAGTACTATTTCAACAAAAGCTAATGCCTGCATCAGACAGTCACATAGAGAGTCTTTCACAATCCCGTCTTTTCTACCGAGAAAGTTCCAGGCCATATCCTGAGAAATTGCCACTCTAGGGTTCAGAGATTCCCGTGATTCCCTGACGATGTCGTGAATGATGCTCCGCCCACTAGTCCGAGACCCGCTGATGTAGGCTCCAAAATACCTCCCAACAGCTGTGTAGGACATGCTGACAACTCTGTGCTCCTGAAAGAGAAAAACAGTCATGCTTTTACGGAACAGACAACAGAGTAGAAATTATGAAGCAACAAAAAATTACCTACTAACTGAAATAGCAAATAAAACAGCAAGAAAAGCAAAAGATTCTGACTTTCAGAGAGAAAATGGGAGAGAAACACTGCTCTTTAAGTGTTTTAGGCACCTATGTATACTTAATGTAACAGTCCACTCCCATCATTCCATGTTCCAACAATAACCAAGGAGTAAATAGTAGAAAATGGCCAAATAGACTGAATAGTATGCTAAGGGAGTCGGCTATGGAGAGAGGGACAATAGTATTGTCCCTATCTCTGTTGACCAATATTTTTCTAATGATCCACATAGCCTGGTAGGGGCAAGTACAACACAGGCTAGGAGATTTTAGTGTAACACAGAATCAAGATCTTGTATAGGGATCATATTCTTGGCACATTAAGCTTGTTCCTGCTGAGGTAGCTTTTTGGCTTTCCACTTTCTCTTGATAATGGCTAACGGATCAAGAGTGACACACAACTGTACTCTTACCCTTGTGTCAGAATAGTCCGTGTTGAGGAGACTGTACAGCATCACCTCCACGGAGCGGAAGTGAAGCTTGAGTGGCGCCATACTCGCATCGTTCTTTATCGTCTGCTGTTCCAGCAAGTACAAGTCCGCAGGGGGTAAGTTGGCAATGATCTGGGACACCTGAAGAACAGAACAAAAATTGTCTGTAACTTTTTTCAGCTATGTGTTGCCAAATTTCATTGAAAATAATATATAGAAAGGTCATGTTGTTAAAATGATATTTATCTATAGCATAGTTACAGAAGAATGGAAGAATAAATGATTATGGTATTGCTTTGGTTTTGACTTTTCTTAAAGTATCTTTGAAATCCATAACAGAAGATAGACTCTGAGGCTTTTCATTCATGTCATGTTGGCAGGTAGTTGCATTAAAGCAGCAGTATGTTCCTTTGTTCAACACACGTACACTGTAATCCAATATGGTGCAAATGACGACAAATAAAAAGCCTGCATAGTACCTAACCCCATATGGAGATGTTCCGTGTGTTAGAAAACTGTAATTTTGTAACATTTTCACGCAAACTGTACGAACTCACCGCTTCCAGATACTCGTGGGTCTGGAAGCGCCCTGACAGGAAGCAGGGCACCTCCTGGATGTCCCAGTCGTGCAGGGTCCCGTCCCGACACAGGTGAGCCCAGGACAGGTGCTTCAGCCCAGCCTTAATGGACAACACACTCCACACTCTCTGTACAGGGGTGGTACATGTTGTTTGTAGTCTGATGATACATATTAGGATGCCTTGGGATAGTAGTTTTCTTTGTTAACAAATTAAAGTCAAAACTGCCCAAAAAGATCACTCAGGGGACCAAAAAAATCAGCTCTATGTGGACAGGTGGTCAATACAGACAGAACTTTTAATGATTGCTTTGTGTCAAAGGGGTGACATTGGCCAGATAGTCCTTATGTACAGGTTTGACTGTATGTGTTTGGTATGGGACTATAATCTGGTCTAAATATCACTCCAGTACTTGCATGCAGTTTAAGCATGCATAGCTACTATCTATCATAATGATAGAATGCTTTACAAGTTTGCGTATGTTCCTAAGATATAAGGTTACTAACCAAACAATTTGATATTCTTTATTCTTTGATGATGTTGCTGATGTTGGGACCAAGGGTTTTCAACACAAAAACACCTAAAAGAAAATTCAGGGTGACAATACTAGTACTGACCTGTAAGGTGTCCTGATGGAGCTGAGGCTTGTAGATGGCCTTACTGCTGACCTGGCCCCGCCCTCCCTCGTTGTCTGAATCAGAGGTTGGGTTCAGGATCCTCTCACAGACTTTCTTCAGCGTGGTTCTCCCTACTCCCTCCACAGCCAGCAGGCTCCCTGTAAACAAGTAAGATAAACTTTAATCTCAAAATTTTCCATTTTTTCGATACCTGTATGCCTGAGCTTCCTTATTATATGTATGCAGGGTTGACTGGTAAACATTGTACATGTAGTAGGTTATGGAAAATATACATGCGCATAGGAATGAAGATAGACAAGCAATAGTCACAAGGATGTTGATTATAACTTATTAAGAGCCAAGAAAAAAGGTTGAAGCAAAACCTCCAGCAAAGTCTGTTGTTTAATATCATGTGCATGTATTGTACACTATACCATATCATGAATTGGTATACTATAGATAGTGACTCTCCCATATTTTATTTGTCTATTTTATCATTCTAAAAAGACTGTGTGTAAAAAAGTATGCTTTTGAGATTACCGAGGGTCTGGTAGTGTCCGTGGAGCGTACGGTGAGTCACGATGGCGTCCGCTGTCAAACCTTTCAATGCCCGCATCTGCTGGAGCTGCTGAACTGATGCTGTGTTAAATACTGACAGCAAAGTCTCCTTGTCTTCTGGGGAGTATGTTGTATCAAGCTGAGTCCTTTGAGGTTTCTTTTGTATATCAATGAGTAAGCTTGGCGCTTGTGGACTGGTCTCTGTTTCAATATCAAGGTTTGATTCTTTGTCCGTACTTGTGTCAATTTTGCCATCACCGGTTGCTGCAGAAATTAGTTCCTGATCATGCATGTTTGAATCTGACTCAGGGTGCACTGTTTCTGGCGTCTCTTCGGTCTTGTGAAGTAAGGTGCTGTCCTGTTTCTGAGTTGAGTAGGCCTTGCAGATACATCTGCAATGCAGCCTGGATCTGATAAGAGGCACTGCTACACGGGGATTCCAGCCTGTAGCCTGACATTTCATAAGCAAAGAAAAATAAAGCATTTGCTTTGAAGCGCAGGGAAGAAAGCATAGGTTTAACATACACCTGTGATGTGCGTACTTGAGACATTCAGTCGTCAATTCATAGATTGAAAATGTCTTGCGATCGGACAAACTTGTTAATCATAGCAAAACATTGGCATGAGTTTAGAATTTGCAGCGAAGAGTAAGGGTTCAGGGACACTAGTAACTTCCTTGCAAAGAATAAGATATCGTCGACCAGTTTACGATCTTAGGTAACATGATTATGACACTTTTATATATGTCTTTAAAATATCTTATCAAAATCAAATCAACATGTTTTACCCCGGTTGCCCCCCTCCCCAAAGCATGTGCTAGAACGGTTTAGAATGACGACATGTAAAGGAAAATCAAGCTTACCTGGATAGATCTCCACAACACAGGGTGGAAGAAATAGCGACAACTCATATTTTGGTAGCTACAGAATCTACTCAATCTCTTGTAACTACGAGAATGGTCGCTACAAACGCCAAGAAGTGCTGAGTTCGTCTGGTGCAACCGAGAAATGACTTTGTTTCGCATGCGCAGTAGCAGACGACAATATGGCGCGACTATGTGTGAGAGCGCTACCTATCGATAATCATACTCATTGCAATACTTACGACTGTACGCCTGTATTGGCGGGAGAGAACATTGCCAGGTCAGTGCCTCCATAAGGCATTCCTACGGGGTTATGGATAATACAATTCGGCCCCAAATAAGATACTACTGGCCAGGAGAGTTATTGGGTGGAAAAGGTATCGTTTTCCTGAACTGCGCCAGGCAAATAAAACCCTATGGTGGCCAGATTCCCTTGGCAAAATTATATTCCCTATAGGCAGCGTAGTTAGTTTGGTAGGAACTAGATCGAACCGTAGTTAGACGTTTCTTTGCAAGTATTTTGAGGTTATGTGAGGGCGACTGGCTCTGTCATATTTGCCATGTCAACTGTTTGAATATAAGTCAGCAAATGTTCGGTTTAACAGCCTCCATATGGCTCTAGTCGGGGTTTGAATTTTTTGATATTCCCTCCCCTCCATTAATGTTAGAATAGAGAAAACAACTTCTCTATGTCCGAGGAAGAGAGGGAAACGTAAACACAGTACCCCCCCCCCCGCCCCTAGTCAGGTATTCGGGGGATTACAGAATTTAAATGTATTCCTATTTATACCATCAAAGTCATAAAGAACCTAGCTACCCGCTATTTGTCCCTATTGGCCGGTATAGATATAATGAAGAGCGCAAGGGTGTGATGTTTTCCACTTTCTGTCATGAAGTAAGCAGTTAATGTTGGCACTTCAGTTTGACTGACTGATCTAACGTTACATGTTTGACGAGCTGAGTTTGTGTTGGTTGGATGTCAGCTTAGCACTTTTCCTCAAGGCGCAGTGCGCGACAAAAATGTTCTACGTTTGTCAAAGAACGATATCATACGTCACAATTGTGTACTGTGGATGAGTAACGACGCCCAGAGTGCTTAAGTTGGGGGGTTGGCACCTGGTCATAAACACAAACACAGGAAGCAAGCAACATATCATTAGTTCACTTTAATTCGCTACAGAAGATAATTGGTACATCAGAACCGTTACAAAAGTCCTGGTATTGTTAAAGAAAATCATTGTCCTATACTATGTGGCGCATATATTTCTGATATAATACTAAAGTTCGACCTTTCAAATCGAAGCGCAATCCAAACCCTACACGAAGCATCATTTTTCTACAAACGTTGCTCAGAGAGCGTGGATGAGGAACCCACTAAACGTGAGGTACTAGTACCAGTCGCTATCACTGTTCAAACTGTGACCGCCACCGCCCAGCTGCACCCAAACCTCGTCCCCAGGCTGCAGCTGCAAGATGGCGCTGTTACTGCTGGACTGGACCTGGGCTTCTCCGCGATTGTTCTCGTGCAGACTAACCACCTGTGTACCATTATTCATTAGATAGACGAAATATCTGGAACTGGAGGAATTCTCTGTCATACCAGTGAACATGAAGAAGTACACGCCTCCGACTGAAGCCGCAAACTTCCCCGTCTCCTGGTTGTAGGCACCGCCCACGTTGCTAAGGACGACGTCATACGTCACCGCCCTTTGGAAACGAAGACTCAAGATTGGTCGTTCGCGCCACGGAAAACGCCACGACAGGTGGAGCAGGTGGGCGGGTACCAGGTGCTCCCTTCTCACCTGCCGGCCCCTGTTCACCTTTGTCTCCCTTCTCACCTCTCGGTCCGACCGGACCCAGCTTACCTGGCGCACCACTTGGGGCTCTCTCACCTGGCTCACCTTTTGGTCCTATCAGGAGAAAGTGTTCAAAAATGTTATTCTTTTTTCTTCTTCAGTATGACTATGACCGATACCAATTTAGTAAGATGTGTTTGCTATCCAACAAAAATTGCAGCGATCACACAGTAGCTAACGCTCACCAGAAAACGTGATACAAACCACACAGTGTTCTCTTTCAAATTGTGGATTTGGGGTTTTAGAAATCGTACGATCTTGCTAAACCGACAGGTTTTGCTAACACTGCATCCTCAAACGTTTGACAAAAATAGGATGATTTCTCGACGATAATCATGTACTTTTAGATGTATTTATCGGCGTTTCCTCTCTGTTTCCACAAGCTACGTGCTTCCCTACCTCGCGGTAGCCTCCTGTGCAGGCTTCCTATAACGGCGGCATATATATTGGGAGGGGGGAAGTTGTGTAGCCGAGGGAGTTGTGTAGCCGAGGGGCGCGCCGTTATCTACGTAGATATCTACGTAGATAACTACGTAGATAACGGCGCGCCCCTCGGCTACACAACTCCCTCGGCTACACAACTCCCCCCCCCCCTCCCAATATATATGCCGCCGTTATAGGAAGCCTGCACAGGAGGCTAACCTCGCGGCCCCTCAGTCCCCGGCTCCCCCTGGGCGCCCGGCGCCGCCACCACCGTGATGTTCTGACTGTTCTTCAGCTGAGGGGAGCACGTCCCATAGCCTGGTGTCGTCGGTTCTTCGGCGAAAATTACCGGGAGAAGGATAATGAAGAGCACTACTGCGGTGTTCATCTTTCCGAAACTTCACGAGGGTTCAGTTGAATGTCCAAAAGTTAGGGTTCAGACCAGCAAAACGACTTTTGTGTTCTCCCTGTTGGGTCTAATATGAGAAGTAAAGGATCCCAGACTCACACTCCCGACAGATCGTTTACGTATACCTGTACATGTCGTTGAATGTAATTTTGCAAGTACCTTAAAGTGCGGACTTTGCAAGAGCTATAAACAAAACAGACATTCGAAGTGGGTCTAAAAGTTTTCCGTCAAGAGATTAACTAGAACTTACAAGAAACTGCTAGTTTGCAAGTACGTGCTAGTTTGCGGACTTTTCAATAACTATAAACACAATAGACGTCACGTTGAAGTGGATCTAAAGTACTCCGTAAAAAGATTAACTAGAAATTAAAAGAAACTGTCATTTTACAAGTATCTAAAAGTGCGGACTTTGTAAACACAGGGCCCGGCCTCTTAAAACGTTTTCCGTGTAGAGATTGACTCGGAAACTGGAGAAGACGTTTATCTCTTATGAAGACTTCATGATGAATCCTACCGCTCAGTGAAAATTCCGCCATTGGGAAAAGGATCTAGTGCTCGTTACTCAAAGTAAAAAAATCCTACATAATATATGTGCTCTGATATCATTGCATTACTTTCAGAACGTACAGATTTTGCAATGATACACAGTTCAATTCCTGTATTGTCTCTTTGCAATGTTTTACTGCGTATAAAACCAGAAGATTGCATAATTCATGACGATTCGTAGAGATCTTAAGTTTTAAAGAAAGTATTCGAACCTAGTCCGTACAAGGCTGTCTGACACGATTATCTAATCTTGATTATTGGCGGTATATCAATGTAGACAAACTAGCATACATGAGTCTGGGGAATGTTTTCTAACGCACTCATGACAGGAAAGCTGTTAGTGTTGGCACTTTAGCTTGGCCGACTGCTCTGTATGTTGTTTTCCCATTTTGCTTGGCTGCCGTTTGTGTTGGTTATGTGCCAGCATATTCTCAAGGCCTTCCCCGGTGGGAATTGCGGCTCCAACTGTCTACTAAACTTGTCATACCAGTAAAGGTGATGAAATAGACCGCCCCGACTTAGCCAAGGCGACTCTGGTGGTAAGACGTATTTACTCGGCTGTATATTAAACAGTGTCATTGTATAATATACAAGTAAATACGTCTTACCATGGTACCACCAGAGTGTAACAAACGCCAGTTTCCGTTGCTCACGTTGCTAACATCCCCATTACATTCCACTAGGGCGGCGACCTCGCTGCGACCGCACTACGACCTGAAATTTTAGTCTCCAAGCAGACCCAGCGGTTGCAAAGACCGTATCCAACTGGCAGAAATATTTTTTTTTGCAATGCGGGTTGCCATACAAGCGTTCTCTGCCAGTTGGATACGGTCTTCTAGCAACCATTAGATCTGCTTGGAGATTAGAATTTGACAGATTGCTCAACGAATGTCATAGATAAAAACAAATTATGTAAAGCTTTGTGTGTTTTGTTGTCTTTTCAGTCATGATTTTACATTTGGCCTAATATTGCAATAATGAATTCAAGGGTTACACAAATCTGATTTAGGTTGCAGCGAGATCGCAGCGCGATCGCCGTCTGGGGGGGGGGGGCTAAGGATGACGTCACACGTCAAAACTGTGTTCTGCGAAGTACGGATGATTAACGGCGCCCATGATAGGGTGGTTAGGGTCTGGTCATAACTGACACAGACACACGAAGCAAGCAAAATGTTATCATGCCACTTTAATTACCTACAGAAGACCATTGGTACATCATGTGACATGTCTAAATAACATCATGAAAAGACAGGCTCTACGGTTCTCAAGCAAGTTACACAAGTTTAATGATAATACGCACGAAATGTTCAGGCCCGCTACAGACGTTATGATCATGATGTGGTATAAATATTTCTAATACTAAAGTAGCTCGATATTTCAAATCGAAGCGTAATTCTAAACCCCGGCCACGACACATCATCTTTTCTACAACTGTCACTCAAACAGCGTGGATTAGGAACCCACTAAACGTGAGGTATTTGTTCATTACGAACTGAGCCAATTCAGAAGCGTATTATAGAAAGCCGCAGTTTCTGCGGCTCCCCCGCTGTGCGGAGGGCTATTAGCACCTTGGCGCTACCAAATAACTGTGTGGGAGTTTGACTCTAGACCAGAGGCACCGATGTTTTATGTTCATGAATCGCTAGGTGGTGTATTCACCATTAGTCTGACGGCACCACGATAGCTGTGTATGTCCGGATTTTAGGGATCGTGGGGGTAAACACTGACAATGACGGATGTTTTGTTCTATTCATCTAATATTTTTTTAATTTCCTATCAGAATGTCCTCACGTTCACGTCTAGACTTGCCTGAGAAATGTTTCTCGTCAGTCCATTCTCCATAGATTAGAGACGTTACGCTAGCATAGAATCCAAACCTATAAACTCCTAAAAAAAAGATACGGTCGACGCTCGGGCGATTTTGAAATTCGGCGAGCTTCGGGTTATCTACAAATTCGTGCGACGCTCGCATGAATTGTGACGCCGGCTAATGCTACGGTCACAATTGGAAAAAGGAGCCCTGCTGGGTAGTTACCGGGCCGTTTTGGGGCCTTTCGGCCGTGACTCCTACGTGGCGCCGTGGGGCATCCTGTGGCTATCGGGCTATTTTGGGGCCCGGCGGGGACCCGACAAAAATTTAGTTCTGACTTAAACTTCTACCCGGGCCCTGCGGACAAAAAGATGACGTGACCCAACTGTTAGCACACCGAGAGGTACCCCTCCGGTTGCCGGCAGTTCACCGGGACAATGATAATGTGTCTGTTTGTTTATTCATTTGCACACCAAGGAAATCTATGATACGATAAACAATAGATAAAAACAGGTTCAGAAGGAGGAAAAGCGTATATAGCTTATACTAGGCCCCCATTAATGTTGAAACACTTTTGGTACTAAGAACGGAATTCGGATTATGTTGTAACATAATCCGCGAGCTTCTTACTTAATAAAATCATCATTGTAACAAAGAAATTTAAATGTCAAGATATAAATTTATTAATATCGTGGATATCTAGTATCTTTAATTTTTGAAACAGAGGAGCCATGTGTGAGCGAAAGTCAGAAGCAGTGCTATCCTTGTGAATTTCGTTTGGAGAGTTATAAGAGGCTGTAGAGTTGTACGGCAAGCGTATCTGCAAACAATATTAATGTTGCAGTAAGTGAAATGCGGGTATATATTAAAGGTTGTTGCACATAGTTGGGAGAATCTTTTTAGGGATGATGTATTTGATTTTCACAATAACACCAATTGTTTAAGCAACTTTTTTACTTATAGCAGAGAAAGACTTTCCAGTTTAATTTTTCATCTATTATTACCCCGAAAATGTTGGTCTGTTTCTCTTGTCTATTAGAATCATTCTGTAAAAACATCTTGGCCTTATTGGTATCATAACTTTTATTTTTACTACGGAAAATAAGGCAGTTTGTTGGCAACGTATTAGCTTCAAACCATGTACTTTACACATCTTGATTAGCCAGTTGTATCAGAGAATCAAATTTTGTGGAGGCATCGGCAAAGAGCATAGAATAGTATCGTTCTGTAACGAACCAAGTGCACAGAATACCTTTGTGTACTTCGTAAGACCGGGTCAAGTGTGACGTTAAGCCCCTGTCACATTAAACTCACGTCGTACCTACGATGCACCTACGATGCATTTCCCGTACAACGCATGAATCGCAGGTAAATCGCAGATAAATCGTATATAGGTAAAATCAGCTATCGCAGATCGTCGGGCAATGTTCAAAACTTCATTTCATCCACCGTCATACGATATTTATAGCCCCATATTTAGGCTTTACTGCGGCCTTTTTATCTAATGATGAGGTGACGAATTCATAAATTTCGACCATGTTCTTTCTGATGGTTTCAGTTACCCTTATATATTGCCGATGTTGATGCAAATTGTAACCAGTCAGAACGCAACAGCAACCAGGAAACAGTGCGCCCGTAGAAGTGCCGGGTAGGGCTGAGGTCTGATATATTTATGAACCCCTTGGATACAGACAGCAAACAATTGTACCGAAGGGCACCCAGCGGATACCGGGCTATTTGTGGGCCCGGCGGGGACCCGAGAAAAATTTAGTTCTGGGCCTCGCGGACAAAAATATGCCGTGACCTCGTGAGAACACCGCGAGGTACCCCTCTGGGTGCCGGCAGTCCACCGGGACAAGTTATAATTTCTCTGTCTGTTTGTTTCTTTGTTTGTTTATCTATGTATTTGCACAACAAGAATATTGATGATACATAGTACGATAAACAATAGATAAAAACAGGTTCAGGAGGAGGAAAAAGCGTTTATAGCTTTAATCTCCAAGCAGGCCCAATGGATTGCCAAGACCGTATACAACTGGAAGAAGGAGCTTGTACATCCCCGACGGGCACCGGCACATTAGCAAGCGACAAGAATTGAGCCAGCGGTCACTACGGAGGCTGGTACTCAGGCTAAGACATTATATCTAGCATAGACTAAATCAATCGACAACAAGGCAAGGTTTAGCAGTTATATAATTTTTAATGTAATTGACAAGAACTCGGCAGTACGTTACAGTGTGTCAGAATCGTTCAACATGATAAGCAGCACGCCTGTTTATAGAACTACACCTCTCCGCTCTTGGTTGGATATACCGTATACCTTGCTTCGCGTCGTAGGATGCACCTGTTGCAAACTGTACACAAGTCATTGTATAATCAGCTACCAGCAGAGTACCTAAGCTCCTTTAGCAGAGCGTCTGTGTCTCACACTTATTTAACCCGACATGGTTCCAAATCACTCTTTGCCACTGCCGAGAGTTAAGCTTGAATCTGGGAAACGTACATTTGCGCACAGAGAACTGGAATACACTGCCGCTAGATGTTAAAACCGGTTCATCCATGCAAGCATTCAAAACACTGTGCAAAAGAATTGCGAGACCCCTGACCTCTAATCCTTACGACCTGGCATGAAATCACTATGAGTATGGATACTATTTTGTAATTTGACGCAGAAATATGTGGTTTTTTTCATTCTTTTTATTAGTTTTCAAAATAACAAAGAAATAGTAAGAAAAAAACATTGCACATATACAAAATAAATGAAACACATGAAAAACCACAAAACTGATACATAAACCCCGGAAACAATAATATATGATCACACATACATGGGTGCCGGCTTTCCCATAAAACAATCAAAATCACGGATGTCAAGCTGCGCAAAGGGAAACAGACTTGATCTAAACAACGGATTAGACATAAATAACAATTTATAACAAAACCATCCCTTGTTCATATATAATTTAGGCATCCATGAGGCCTTTAATGTGAGATCGACAGACTGCAAATTTCTCAGTTTAGACCACCATGCTCATAAGTACTACAAATAGTTTTTTCTCATCACTCGCTCCGGTCCACCTCCCCAGAGAAACTGAAATATTTTCTTCTTGAATTTATGAAAAAAGTCAGGTGGAGGGGATGGGAGAGAGCTAAGTAGAAAAATTAATTGTGTTATAATAAGTGTATTAATCAAAGTAACCTTACTCATAAGTGTTAATGTCTTTGTTTTCCAAGGATATGGGATATAACAGTTTGTCAATCTTCGTAAGTTTCCTCTCAAAATTAATGCTAACCATATCTGATAGTTGTACTGGAATATGCAGAAATATGTTTGTATATTTTTGTACATAGGGCCTCCCCGTTAAAATAAGTGCCAAGCCACTGAGGGTGCTACCCTAGTAAAAGAATACGAAAGTATTCTTGAAGATTCCGGGAATTTTCAATGCATTAAACGTACAAAACCAGAATGTAAGTTCTGCTTTGAGACAAACGCGGAAGCTGTTAGCGAGAATGGCCCCAAACTAGAGAAATCCTAAAGGAATCCCCCCCCAAATGACCCCCCCCCCCCGAGTTAATTACATGTACAGTGCGTTCCTGTCGCCACAAGTAAAGCATTGTCTATACAAGTTGTCTCTTATATTTCGATGAGTTTCATCTAAATCTACTGGTCTGCTAAAGATGGAAAACCCACAGTCCTCGCACACTTCAATGCTGGCGGCATCCTCGTGAACTTCAACGTTGCTGGCGGCATCCTCGTGAACTTCAACGTTGCTGGCGTTGCTCGCGGTGTCAGTTGAATCCTCGTTGCTCCCGGTGTCAGTTGAATCCTCGTTGCTCGCGGTGTCAGTTGAATCCTCGTTGCTCGTGTTGTCACTTGAACTCTCGTTGCTAGCGGTGCCCTGTGGGTTAAAACATAACAGGGTGTATAGTGATACATAGCTGACATGGTAAAAGAAAGGAGGTTAAAATAGGTAAATAAGCTATAATCAAACTGGGAGGGAACATTACGATGTCTTTTAATATAACAGATGTATAATAGAACAAAATTTTCGTTACTCACCTGTCTAGTAGGGTCATCTCTGAAGTCTGGTCTCCATCTGTAGGCGTACTCGTTAAACTCCAGCTCCTTGTCTATTGAGGATTGAACGCTTTGAACCCATTCAGGGGAAGCTGAGATTGACATTTCCAGCCAAGTGTGATTGTCGGGCCTCTGGAGAGTTGCTTTCCGAACACGACACTCCCAGCGGCAGCAAAACTTCTGGCACACTTCTAATAACCTCACTGCTCCTTCTGGGAACTGAGCTTTGATTTTCTGAGACCCTTGTACCAACGTTATACCCTCGTCATTTCTCAAAATTGTCACCGGTCCAGAGACAGGATATGACATGTTTTTTAGTGCAATGTGTATTGTGGTGGCGGAAATCGCTTCCATTCCCGCGGCTGGGTCACACGTTACCTAGCCCAGTCCGAGTCAACAGAAGTTGTGAAGCGGGCTTCCTCCTGTTCATTAGAGAGCTGCAGTATAACAATGGCCATTTTTTCACACTCCGGTGTCGGAATTTCACTAAGATATTGAAGCCAATCAGCGTTCTCCTTTGCTGTGACGTCATGCAAGCCAGGAGACAGTATCATGCCTGTCTCACGGTATGTGTGGTCAGTTTTGTGCCAGTCGTCAGTCGTGGTGGATCATCTACTGCCAGCTCCATGGCTGTTCTCAACGTCAACCATGGCATTTTTGCTGCCAATGTTGCCACATTCACGTTTCTCACCATCCTTTTCATCGGAGGTAAGTTGTAACATTTTTCAAGTTGCTTTTCCAAAAAAGTTGTATATATTTTATGCGGCTATGTGGTAAACAGCATTTTCGAGGCGTATAAGCAAGGAGGTTTAATGCTTACCTCCTTGGTATAAGTAACCGCCGTGGTCACAGTCTGCAGTCGTATGGTTTGTTTTCATTGATCAGTGTTTTATTTTGTACATTCTAAAACCCTCTGTTTATTTATTTTTGCCGCATGGTTTCTAGGGATGATTCAACTGGGCGGTAAACAGCCCAAGCATGACAGGGACGGGAATATGGCCAGATATCACGGTAGGAATACCTACGCACACCATGTAGAGATTTACATATGCTAGTGTAGCAGTCGAATACCCACCCCGAACTGTTTCCGATGAAAACCATCAGAGGCCGCTATTCATCGGGTATCTCCGGAAGCCATCGGGAAACTGCCTCGTTTTCAATTTGTTTTCAAAATCTCAAAGGTGGATTTCTCCATGCATTTCTCCAGTTTTGTCACTGTTTTTTGCACGTTTGATAAATGGTCACGCTGCGATAAAGGCGCTACCAGCAACAATAGGATGATTGATTATATTTCACGGGCGACGATGTCTTTGGTAAGTGAAATAACGATTGTTTGATGATTCTAAAACAAGAAGGGATTATTGGGGATTATTCATAGTTTTGGCTTCGTTGGAGACCGCATACGCGTAACGTTACGTAAATTTATGCTGACAGATCGGTACTTATTTATACACTAGTCGCCTATCGTGTTGACTTTCCTAAGTCAACCTTTTCGGACACCCTTTGTCAGTTTGTGGATTTTTCATACATCCTGGTACAGATTTTCCTGGGTTTGCCTTATACACAGTTTATGACGGAGTGGGGAGGGGGGTTATGTTGTTACGAAAAAGCTGCCATGCCCTGTCTAAGTTTACTACTACTACACTCTACAGGCATTCCAGGTGTGGCTAGACTGGGGGGAAGGCAACTCCTGTTGTTGGGGGTGGGCCGTGGGGTTCACAGCTATGAGATACATGATCGAGACTGAAAAAAGCCATTTTAGATACGAACGAAATTCCAAGAATACATGCATGAATTTCTCAGTCAAAATAGTAGATAAAGACCTTTATTGTACACAAATACCCACTGAGTTAAGTACAGGCCACAACAAAAGAATAGTAAACAGGTAACACATAGTCAAATTATTACAAGGATTATAAACTACATGGATTCGACTTCTCATTTCTACATTTTAGTATTGTAAGAGAAGATATGATTTATGATCACTGTTTTTTATGGATAACTTGGATTACAAATAATGTGCTATGTAGAATTACCAATTATACTTTACAAATGATTTACCGACAATGCTTAATGTTGATTATAGCAAGACAGATGGCTATGACTCTGAGACGACGTCGACTGTTCTCCTTATCTGCAGATGTACGTGTCCCTAGCCAGGCTGGCAAACCTGAAGTTTCAGATGTCACTAAGGACTCCATGAAGATCAGCTGGACCATCCCTAACACCGACGGAGGCTCCGAGATTCTCAGATGCATCGCCGGGCGCAAGGAGCACACTGCTGTCAGGTGCATATTCTTCTTACATCACTTATATTTAAACCATTATACATCATTACATGTATATCTAGCCCTCTATGAAAAAGAGATTGTACTACATGTATCTTAGTCACAAACTTGTCTCCTGTTCATTCCTGTAGTTTCCGTTTTTCACTAATAGAAAAGTACATGTAGAGTTTTTAGACATGTTATATGCACATTTTTGTGGTTGTTCCATACATTATACATCTGTTACAGTTGGTGTACAATTAACTTTGATTCTTTGATACCCTCCACAGGTGGCCCTGTATAAACAAGTCTCTGAAGGAATGCAGATTCGTTGACGAGACGGTTGACAAGGATATTGAGGACAACTACATGTACCGCATCACTGCCAAGAACAAGTCCGGGCCCAGCTCTCGCAGCCTGCCAACTGTGAGTCAGGACAATCTGGGTACGTCATCTCTGTTATCATGGCAATTCAGCAGCATCTGTTGCAGGGCTCGAAACTCATTTTTGGAAATAGGTGCACTGGTGCACCCAACCAAGAAAATTAGGTGCACAGAAAGAATTTTGGTTGGACCACACAAATTAAAGCTGAATGTCAGCAGAAAATATAAGTTTAACGCTCTTAAGAACTTCAATCTGTATTTTCTGTAAGTAATGCATCAACCAAAGTACAACAAACCTTATATTACTTCTTCAGATACTTGAATGTTTTGCATATTACAGGTAGTGTGCAATAGTACCTCTACCTTACAGCCTACAAAAATATCTAGGTGTACAGTCAAAAATTAGGTGCACAGCTCTAATTTTGGGTGCACACAGGTGCACAAGCACCCAGTATTTTGAGCTCTGTATTGCCATAGCAACTAGTAATATTGATGACTAACATGCTGCTAAAATTGCTCTGGAGCTTCGGTTTAAGAGATGAAAATCTTTTGGATTCCTTCCAGTGAACCCACAGGCTATAATAGGTTATTCCATTTGTGTGCTGTGAATGCAACTGCAAATGTTTATCATGATGATACTATATTTTTACATGATTCCTTCAAAGTTTTGAACCTACAAAGTGCGTCATAATAAATGTCCCTTGCTTTCCTCAAGATAAACGAGGTGCTCGCTCCGTTGTGAATCAAAATAACTTACTGAAAAGAGCATGCAGACCCTTGTGTGTGCATGTGTATGTATTAGTACAATACATGTAGTGACAACTGTAAACTCTTGTTCGTTTTTTCTTTTCTTCCTTGATTGACTCCTTTCAGGCAGTTCAGCCTTAAAAGAACTCATGATGGTAGTATCCTGGAGGTTCCTATAGTGGATACTGACTAAATAGCAAAGGATGATAAAAGAAGGGTTGCAGCTTTCATGCATTCTAGTTTCCATATATCCAACAGATGCAATGGTGCTTGCTTGTTTAATGCTTTGTAACTTACTATTAAGGGCCCCAGGTTCTAAGTTTGCTGTTCTGACAGGTCTTCATATGTAGGTCCAATCAATAATGTCATTGCCTGGCTCATGAGTCCTAGGAAAATAATTGTTGTAGTTCTGGTTACATACCTGAAAAAATAGGGATTCTCTTCTTTTCCCTATTTTTTTAAGATTTCAGCCAAAGTGATCCAACAAATACAGTTTGACAATGTAAAAGTGAAAGGAAGACTGATATTTTAATCAAATTTTCATGTGATCCAGTCTAAAACTCTGTAGCTGAGAGAGTGTGGTTGAGCAGCTGTTGTCCATGTCAATTTAAAAAAGAAACGATTCTACAACGTTTTCATGTTTCGGGTGTCCGATCTAAAATTTATGTCCCTTTCTAGCGGTCCACTCCCTAAACTAAAGAAGGCTTCTGTCGGCAGGTTTTTGCTTGGGTCTTTTGTTTCCCCATAAAAAGTAAATTGAATCCCACCCCTTTTACATTTTGTATCTAGTTGAACCATATCATCCTTGTACATTTTACCTTGTTGACTTTTACCAAGTTTTAGAATTGATGTTATTAAGATATGGTAACTGGTGGATGAGTTTGATAAAATCTGGATTTGAACTAAGATAGGAACAGAAGTTAATTTGATCTCCTAAGAATCAACCCACTTCCCATTTATTATTGCTTGCCACCGCAATTCGGTGCAATGTCAGTTTTGGTCTTAAGAAGACAGCCACAAACTATATCAGTGTAGCCTGTATATAGCACTGCCCTTCGGTGTAACACAATTCACCATTTATGTGTAACCTTGGTGTACAAGAGTACAATTATAACTTAACCTTGTTTCTCTGTCCCATTCTAGGGACCATTCAACTGAACAATACAAAGCCCAGTTATAAGAGGAACAGGAATATGGCCAAACATGGTAAGAATATCTAAATACATATGCACTTGACATTACGAACTGAGCCAATTCAGAAGCGTATTATGGAAAACCGCAGTTTCTGCGGCTTCCCTGCTGTGCGGAGTACTATTGGCACCTTGGCGCTAGCAAATAACCGTGTGGTAGCTTGAATCTAGACCAAAGACACCAAATACCAATGCTTTGTATCCTTGAATTAATCATTACGAAGTGTGCTACAATCCCGGAGGTTCTCTGGTTGACTGGAGCTTCTCTAGCTGTCTGATTTGGGAACAGTGGATGCTTGAAGATTAGTAAAGCGGTCTCCCGAAATCACATGCGTTCATTAGAGAGCTAAACAATGGTCTTCCTTCACAGTTCGGTGACGGAATTTCGCTTCAATAGTGAAGCCAATCAGCTCTCTCCTTTCCTGTGACGTCCTTTCCTGTGACGTAGATATCACGGGCCATCTGTCTCAGAGTGGTCACTTTAGCGTGGGAAGCGGTGTTGGCCACACACGCGGATCGTCCTAGCCCCATGGCAGGAATCAACGTCAACCATGGCATTTGTGTTGCCAAAGTTCTAGCTAGGACTGGCTCAAGGTCGGCCTCAGTGAGCCCTGTTGGGGAAAGACTTTCATAGTCTGAACTCATCTTATAGGGAGACTGAACACCACAATTAGCGGTCGTGTGTTTCAAACATAACGGTAGGTCCAGGTCAGGAATGGATTTAGTGAGCCCTGTTGAGGAAACTCAACTTATAGGGAGACTGAATACCACAATTAGCGGACGTGTGTTTCAAACGTAACGGTAGGTCTAGCTCAAGAATGGATTAAGTGAGCCCTGTTGAGGAAACTCAACTTATAGGGAGACTAAATACCACAATTAGCGGACGTGTGTTTGAAACATAACGGTAGGTTTAGCTCAAGAATGGATTTAGTGAGCCCTGTTGAGGAAACTCAACTTATAGGGAGACTGAATACCACAATTAGCGGACGTGTGTTTCAAATGTAACGGTAGGTCTAGCTCAAGAACGGATTTAGTGAGCCCTGTTGAGGAAACTCAACTTATAGGGAGACTGAATACCACAATTAGCGGACGTGTGTTTGAAACATAACGGTAGGTTTAGCTCAAGAATGGATTTAGTGAGCCCTGTTGAGGAAACTCAACTTATAGGGAGACTGAATACCACAATTAGCGGTCGTGTGTTTCAAACATAGCGGTAGGTCTAGCTCAAGAATGGATTTAGTGAGCCCTGTTGAGGAAACTCAACTTGTAGGGAGACTGAATACCACAATTAGCGGACGTAGGTCTAGCTCAAGAATGGATTTAGTGAGCCCTGTTGAGGAAACTCAACTTATAGGGAGACTGAATACCACAATTAGCGGACGTGTGTTTCAAACGTAACGGTAGGTCTAGCTCAAGAATTGATTTAGTGAGCCCTGTTGAGGAAACTCAACTTATAGGGAGACTGAATACCACAATTAGCGGACGTGTGTTTCAAACGTAACGGTAGGTCTAGCTCAAGAATGGATTTAGTGAGCCCTGTTGAGGAAACTCAACTTATAGGGAGACTGAATACCACAATTAGCGGACGTGTGTTTGAAACATAACGGTAGGTTCAGCTCAAGAATGGATTTAGTGAGCCCTGTTTAGGAAACTCAACTTATAGGGAGACTGAATACTACAATTAGCGGACGTGTGTTTCAAACGTAACGGTAGCTATAGGTTTAGCTCAAGAACGGATTTAGTGAGCCCTGTTGAGGAAACTCAACTTATAGGGAGACTGAATACCACAATTAGTGGACGTGTGTTTGAAACATAACGGTAGGTTTAGCTCAAGAATGGATTTAGTGAGCCCTGTTGAGGAAACTCAACTTATAGGGAGACTGAATACCACAATTAGCGGTCGTGTGTTTCAAACATAGCGGTAGGTCTAGCTCAAGAATGGATTTAGTGAGCCCTGTTGAGGAAACTCAACTTATAGGGAGACTGAATACCACAATTTAGCGGACGTGTGTTTGAAACATAATGGTAGGTCTAGCTCAAGAATGGATTTAGTGAGCCCTGTTGAGGAAACTCAACTTATAGGGAGACTGAATACCACAATTAGCGGACGTGTGTTTCAAACGAACGGTAGGTTTAGCTTAAGAATGGATTTAGTGAGCCCTGTTGAGGAAACTCAACTTATAGGGAGACTGAATACCACAATTAGCGGACGTGTGTTTCAAACATAATGGTAGGTCTAGCTCAAGAATGGATTTAGTGAGCCCTGTTGAGGAAACTCAACTTATAGGGAGACTGAATACCACAATTAGCGGACGTGTGTTTCAAACATAGCGGTAGGTCTAGCTCAAGAATGGATTTAGTGAGCCCTGTTGAGGAAACTCAACTTGTAGGGAGACTGAATACCACAATTAGCGGACGTGTGTTTCAAACATAATGGTAGGTCTAGCTCAAGAATGGATTTAGTGAGCCCTGTTGAGGAAACTCAACTTATAGGGAGACTGAATACCACAATTAGCGGACGTGTGTTTCAAACGAACGGTAGGTCTAGCTCAAGAATGGATTTAGTGAGCCCTGTTGAGGAAACTCAACTTATAGGGAGACTGAATACCACAATTAGCGGACGTGTGTTTCAAACGTAACGGTAGGTCTAGCTCAAGAATGGATTTAGTGAGCCCTGTTGAGGAAACTCAACTTATAGGGAGACTGAATACCACAATAAGTGGACGTGTGTTTGAAACATAACGGTACTGTCGGTAGGTTCAGCTCAAGAATGGATTTGGTGAGCCCTGTTGAGGAAACTCAACTTATAGGGAGACTGAATACCACAATTAGCGGACGTGTGTTTCAAACGTAACGGTAGGTCTAGCTCAAGAATGGATTTGGTGAGCCCTGTTGAGGAAACTCAACTTATAGGGAGACTGAATACCACAATAAGTGGACGTGTGTTTGAAACATAACGGTACTGTCGGTAGGTTCAGCTCAAGAATGGATTTGGTGAGCCCTGTTGAGGAAACTCAACTTATAGGGAGACTGAATACCACAATTAGCGGACGTGTGTTTGAAACATAACGGTAGGTCTAGCTCAGGACTGAATTTAGTGAGCCCTGTTGGGGAAAGACTTAAATAGTCTGAATTCGACTTATAGGGAGATTTGTTGAACATAATGGTAGGGCTATCTCAGGGCTGGCTGTGTGTGCTGTGGGGATTAGCATAGTAATTGACACCTAGCCGAGAGTCAATAAACTCCGCCTGTCTACGTCCAGACTGCTCATTTGCATTATACGCTTCTGAATTGACCCAGTTCGTAAAGATATAAGTCAACATCAACATGTTTTTGTTTAGGTTATGAGACTTGTATGACTATAAGATTTAATTGTTATATGTGTTTTTATTTAAATCTTACAGGATATCAACTAGAATACTCACATTGAACTCAGTCAATAGGTACTTTATACATGTAGTTCCTGTGGATAGCGATACTACTCCATGCTTGTTGGGAACAGGCTGTCATGGTTTGAACTCTAATTATACGTAGTTATAGGTAGACTGGAGACCACAATTAGCTGACATGTTTCAAACTTAATTTTTGGTAGGATCAGATCAGGGATGGGAGGCTTCAGTGAGCCCTGTTGGGAACAGGCTGTCATGGTCTGAACTCGACTTATAGGGAGTCTGGAGGACACATTTAGCTCTCATCGTACCTTTGCCAAATAATCATGAGTCGGCAATTGTAGTATTTTCTCAGAGTGATTTATGACTGATGCTGACTTTCAACTACATGTACACGTAACTAAGTGAAACATTCCAGCCATTTACCACTACTCTCACCTCTCAAATAGAAGTACCCCCTGGAATAGAAGTACCCCCCGGACAAATTTTCAAAATGTAATATAAGTACCCCCTGGAATAAAAGTACCCCCCGGAAAATTTCAAAAATCGACAGTGGAGGCTAGGTAAACTGTGTCCATACATGTACAACTGTCACTGTCAGAGGGAAATAAGATAATAAGCAGGTAGGTAACTTATATTTAGTCAATTATGCCATACCTATTAAGTATATAGATATTGAACAGAATAACTGTCCATAGCTTGTTCAAATCATGATGATCTTCCTCACCTCTTCGTAAAATATAATAGTAATATTGAAAAATTGGGCATAGGTTCCCCGCTATGACCCCTAACCGGGGGCCACGGTGCTTTCAAATTCAACAAGTGAAAATGTACATGATACATGCTTTTTCTACTTGGAACTTGAAGCAAGTGATCAAAGAAAATTGTTATATCATTTTATTATGACTGACAATCAGTGACATATAACAAAAATCATCAGAGTACTTTTAAAAGTTAAATGTACCTGATCATATTTTCTAAAGACATCAACCACAAAAAAACACAAATATGAACACAGTCCTTCCACAGAATAAATATGTCTATAAACTTTTGCTCCATAGCGTCGAAAACAAAGTGAGACGCTCGGATTTCGAGTTCCCGCGGTAAATCCCACAATATTGAACAGAGATCGACTGTAAAAGAAGCTCAACGTCACAGACCGCACATACTAAGAAGTTACCCATTACGTGTTGACACTAGAAACCCGCGATGAACCGCCAAAATTGGGAAAATCTTATGATTATCTAAGAAAGTGAACCCTCTGAAAATAAATATGGCGCTGTGTGTCTATCGTTGCCCAAAAAATATAATATTTCCATGCGTTTACGGTATCATTTTAAAGATCGGTATCCGCACTACGCAATATGCTGCTAGTTTTACTGTCGCAATGCCTGAGAGTGGCGGCCATGTTTGGCGATTTCGCGCTGTTGTTTACCGAATCATATCGGACATATTTCTGCCGTTTTACAGATTTTGTGGCCTCAAAACACATATCACAAGGGAAGTTAAGTTATGATTGTTGTTTTAACGTGTTACATGTCTTCTGCGAACAAATAATTCTTCCGCCGCGCTGCCGATACTACGGATATAGTGGTCAGGAAATTATTATTCCCCGTGCAGGCGAGCACCCTACTCCACACGTTTTTGATCAGCGTGCTTTGGTTTACGATGTAAACAGAGACTATCAAAGTTATTTATATGAAAATTGTATTTTAAAATGTCAATGTCGCGTCTTATTTTGCGGTTTACTTTGTAGCGTCATAGCGATATCGACCGATATGTTACGAGTGCCGCCAGGATACTTTTCACAAGGCCGTCAAAGCGGCGAGAAAATCAACGCCGGTAGGCCGAAAAATAGCGAATTACGAGCAAAAATACCGGGGAAACATGGGCAGAAAAACCTTAACTTACGATTTTAGAGGGATTCCTGGTTTGCAAAGCCTAAATTTTTCAAAAAATAATAAACGTACCGTCTAGAATAAGAAAGTACTGGGTGGAACTATTGGCGAAAAAAAATAAACGTACCGGTACGTTTATTTGAGAGGTGAGAGTACTAGTATGATACTAGGGACCATTCAACTGTACATTATACAGCCCAATTATGAGTTGAGGTGGTCATTGTTTAATTGATATCCAGCCATGTTGACTTTTGGGTACATATGTCACATTTTTTAAGATCTATACTAGAATGCAGATGTTTTATAGATTTTCCCCATAAATTGTGCAAATTATGCACATATTTGCATTTTTAGCATATGATTTTGTCCCACATACATGCACCAAAAATCATGATAGTCCATCTACCAATTCTCGCGTTATAACCTTTAAAATATTTAACTCCAGTTCGTTGTGACAGAAACAGACATGGTGGAGGTGTTTTGATTTCTGATCTGATCATATAGCCTTTAGTCTAGACGTCGCTGTGATCTGGAATCCTCGACTGTTGAGTGTATCTGGCTTGAACTGTTCCCTGGCACTTTCTGCGTTCTTTTCAGCTTATTACAGGCCACCTGGACAATACTTAGGAACTGTTGATAGTTTTATCGACTCCTTCCAAAATTCCGTTTTCACAGCTGCTTCCTTATTATGATAATAGTGTCAATATTTAATTCAAATGTTGACACTATTATCATTACCAGTCAGGGCTCGAAATCCATTTTTGCAAATAGGTGCACTGGTGCACCCTACCAAGAGAATTAGGTGCACAGAAAGAAATTTGGGTGCACCACATAAAATAAAGTTGAATGTCAGCAAAACATAATTACAGTTTAATGCTATTATAATTATGATTAAGAACTCCAATCTGTTATTCTATAGCTTCCAATTTTCAGACAATAGTGCATCAAAGAAAGTGCAACAAAGGGTATATTGCTTTTTCTGATGCTGCTTACTAGTGTACTATAGTGCCTTTACCCTATAGCCTACAAAAATATCTAGGTGCACTAGTGCACCTACAGTCAAAAATTAGGTGCACAGCTCCAATTTTGGGTGCACACAGGTGCACATGCCCGCACTATTTCGAGCCCTGACGTAATAGCCAACATCATCAGTCGTGTATCTAGAGAACTCCAACTTGAAGATGAAATTTGACTTGACTGGTTGTTGAAAGCTGACAATAGCTGCCTATTACACAATACCTAGAATGTACAGATTACATGGCAGGGCTCGAAATTCATCTTTGGGAATACGTGCACTGGTGCACCCAACTAAAAAAATTGGGTGCACAGAAAGAATTTTGGGTGCACCAGATAAAATAAAGTTGAATGTTGCTGCCTCTCTTAATAACTTCAATCTGTAATTCTATAGCTAACTTTAAAATTTCAAACAAATGATACATTAAATAAAGCACTGTACAGTACAGCAAAAAGTTATCATGCTGTTTTTTACACTTACATTTCAAGAATATTCTGTAAACTAGTGTACAATAGTACCTTAACCCAATAGGCTACAAAAATATATAGGTGCACCAGTGCACCCACAGTCAAAAATTAGGTGCACAGCTCCAATTTTGGGTGCACTGGGTGCACATGCACCCACTATTTCGAGCCCTGCCAGTGATTTCAATTATATTGCTAAGCACGGGGCTGGACCCAAATTCCTCAGCTGGCTCAAAATTATTCCTGAGAGCAAATGTTGTACCTATCTTTAACAAAGGTGATCCTTGTATAGTTTCCAACTACCGCCCCGTTTCGTTGTTGCCTACCCTAACTAAAATTAACTAATCCTAACTATGGTTTGGCATATTATAAGGCATAATCTTCAAGCTTAAACAAAACGGGGTGGAAGGAACTTTTCTCCACTGGTTTCAGATTTACATTTACCTCTGGTAGAAAGCAGCGGCTGCATGTCGTAATAGAAGGTCAAAACTCTGATTGGCGCAAGATAAGAGCAGGTGTACCTCAAGAATCAGTGCTCGGTCCACTATTATTTCTCGTGTACATTAATGACATGATACAGGAACTTGAAACTCATTATTTTCTGTTCGCAGTTATAGTTCCTTGCTTGATGTTGTAGAATCCCCTACTGTTTCAGCCATTAGACTCAATTCTGACCTTTCTAAGATACTATCATGGACAAATACGTGGCTAATGTAACTCAATCCGTCAAAAACAATCAAAACTTGTTATTCTACAAAGGCTCACTTGAACCCTCCTCCACATCCACCCCTTTTCCTTGGTAATGAACAAATCAAATCTGTTGACTGTCACACACATATCGGGGTCCATCTTTCATCTACTATGTTTTGGTATACACATATTTAAAATATGCTAGCCAATTAGGGGTGGATACTGGTTCGCTGGACCTGATTCGGACCTTTATAACATCCAAGAACCGAGTCCAAAAAAACTGAAAGCCAAAACCTGAGTCCAAAAAAAACTGAATAAAGTACAAATAATTTTTCTGTTTTGTTTGATAAAAAGCTTTTTGAGTCTCCCTTCTGACAAAAAAGGCATTTTAAATAAGTGCAACATTCAAATATCAAACACTCGTTTGTCTTGAAATAAACTTTTATAGTCGTGCATGTCAGTATTAATTCTCTAAAAAACAAAAACAAAACATCAACTGAACAGGATCAGGTTCAGGTCCGGACCTGAACCTAAATCTCTGGACCTAAACTTGGACTTGGACCTTATTGAGCCGAAGCGGTATCCACCCCTATAGCCAATGCATCAAAAAAAAATTCAACCTTCAGTAAACTTAAATTTAAGCTTCCCCGTGAAGTTTTGGAAACAATATACAAATCTTTTATCCGTCCCCTACTCCAGTATGGTGGTGTAGTATGGCACGGTTGCACTGCTTCAGACTCTCAATTCATTGAACGAATCCAATACGAATGTGCTTTAACCGTAGCTGGTGCAATTAGAGGGTCCTCGTATACTTCACTGCTCGCCGAACTGGGAAGGGAAAAGTTATCTGACCGCCGCCATGTTCAGTCCGAGCTCTTATTTTATTCTATGAAATTATCCATGGACAAACTTGACAATACTTCAGACTTTTGATACCACCCACAGTATCAGATTCCTCTTCCTACGACCTTCGGAATAAACATAACCTTCAGTTGTTAAAGTGTACCACAACTTGCTTTAAGAGAGCATTCATACCGTATCATTGGAACATTACCTTACCTTGGCAGATCAGTCATTAAGTCTTCCACATTTTAAGAAAACAATGATTAAATCTGTGCACCCTGTCTCAGTTCCATATCTAATAGCACAGGAGGAGATTCTCTAAAGAGGCCTAAAAATTGAGAAACGTAGCACACCCTAGAATGATAGCTTGATGTCCCTTGGTCATTTTAAGGTATGTTGTTCTATGGTCCATGTGGGACATCATGGTTCCAGGGCTCTTTATGTAAATCTATGGAAATGAGGCAATTAAGCCATGAATTGAATAGAAAACAGCATGATTCGTTGGATACCTGTCTGAATGACATCAAACTTGGAGAAAGTCACAAGCAACAGGAGAGTGTTCCTTTTTAGAACCTTGAAAGTGCCTGGCATGTTTCTATGGCAACCGTTGCTATGGAAAAGATACTTCCATAGCAATGGAAAGGTTTATAGTATTATACAGCCTTTTAAAGTGTGTTAAATTCATTGATTTATGAAGCAATTGTTATATTGCACAACAAAAGATGTTGTAATCAATTTTTAATGAAACTAGAATTTGATACGATCTAATTTACCCACGATGCTTTGTATGCACTACCAAATATAACAGCATACATGTAACTTCTGTAATACTTCACCAAATGGCATCACACTTAAAGAAAGTCAAAATCGACAGAAGACTGCTTATTTTTTAACTCTTGAAAGTGTCTGGTTTCCATGGCAACCTTAGGTAGGGAAAATATACCTCCATAGCAACACATGAAATAAGGCATTATACAGGCTTTAAAAGTAGGTCGGATCGACTAATGTATGAATCAATTGTTGTATTTTACAGCAGATTTAGTTGAAACAGATTGTAAGAAAAGAAAAATCCAATTTAATGTGCATTTTGATATTATGATACGCATACAATACTAGTAAGGTCTCCATGTGGATTTGGCCCTGATTGAAAATAAGGCATTGTAACATATAAGGCATTGTAACAAAGTACTGCTCGTGGGTGAATTTTTATTTCCTTAGCATTTGATTGCTCTGGAAACAATTGCTCTGGAAACTTAGAACAATCTTAAATGGAAATACATACATGTACTATGGTTCGCAGAGCTTGATAATTAGAGCTTGTCTACTAAAATTAGTCCTCATTTACAAAATGCACATGTCTATCAATCTTAGGCATATCTGACGTTATTCACATCCAAACATTGTAGAACACCAAAGCAACAGTAATGTTATATTGATGTTTGCTACAAAGAAGCAATTTAATTTACATTTCAATGATAAAGCTGGAGCAAGCATATTAACAAACAAATAAATGAGCCATTTGTAATCAAGGAATGGAGTAGAGCCCTTCATATAGACCCATGAAGCATGATGGGGAATCATCCCTTCAGTATTGGTTCCTTTGGGATAATTGCTGAAGTTCCTGGTCAAGTTTTGAGCCAATGCAATAGTAGAATGAAGTTGATAAAGATGGAAATTGAGGAACAACTTCACAATTATGCCACAAATATTATTTTCATAATTGGATCTAGATTTCCTAATATAGCGCACAGTTTTTCTGAGGTCCTTTTTTTAGATGTTAAGTATGGGTTTCAGTGGGATGATTGACTAAGATCAAAGTCCATTTTTGACCCAAAGCAAGTGAAAAATAAAGTTTCTGAGGCTATAACTTGGCAAACAAATATCCAGTAACATATTGCAAAAGTGATATTCAAGCGCAACCCACGATTTCTTTAAAAGCACCCCAGTTGAGGTATGTCCAAGGGTTGTTCGCAATACGACATGTTACACCTGGCTGTAATTGATATGCAGGGTACTGCAGGAGTATCAGAATATTGAAGCTGTATCATGCAAGTTATGCAACTGCTGCTTGGGCCAAGTTCAATGTCAAGTTGCATTTGGCTGTTTCACAATTGAGTGTACCAAAGAGGTGTCACTGAGGCTCAAAAATCAACTTAAATCATTAAAATTGATGTCGGCAGTTCAAAGGTACGTACTAAAGGGCATAGTATTCTAAAAGGCCTCTCGGTTACAGTGATACAGGTCTTTTATGTAATGAGTCACTAAAGGACGGGACAACTGTAAGACTGTATGTTAAGTTACATACAGTATACCCAAATGAAGAACACAAGATAAACATTATTCCTTATTATTTTCCATTACTACATGTAGTATCCACAACACCAGAAAATTGACTTTGATTTGTAGTAACACCTTGTTGCGACATTTTATGGTCATTTGTTAGTCGATGATAACACTTTGCAATTGCTGTCATTTTATGTGGAGAGAAAGGTCAAATACAAAATTTTAGAGTTCAGCCACTTTGATAGCCAAACTATGAATGATTGGCTTGTCAGTCAGCTGTAGGCAGTTGTATGAGAAAGGTAGCAGCAGAAAGTGGTGTGGAATTTGGTGGAAGCAGACCAAAGTTGGATATACACTGTCTTACATTGTGAAGAACAATCACAATCAGTAGTCGTGTGTCACAGCATGGGGATAGGACGGTGTTCAGGGTAGGTGAGTTAACCATGTTATATCTGGGAAGGAAGAGGCGATTGATTAGTATACCTCATTTTGTATGGTGTAATGTTACATGGAGGTTGTGTGGAAGTGTGCACAAAGAGTATGGATATGTATTGCTGAAGAAGTATTTGATGAAGGGTGGGAGTAATATGGATCACAGGATGTAGTCTGTTAGTTATTACCTTCACCAAGAAGGTTATATTTTACCGAACGTGTCTGTGTGTCTGTTAGTGAACATGATAAGTCGAGAATTCTTGGATGGATTGTCTTGGTATTTGGTATGTTGGTCGGTCTTGATAAAACCTGAAAATGCTTCGATTTTGGTACCCTTAGCGGCATGTTATTATACTGCAGCGGAACTTCCTGTTTTGATATCTTGTGTTCACGCTATGAACATGCTATGAAACTGATTTTTGAGTGGTAGATAGTTCTTTGGACAGAGAGTAAGTTGTATAGGTTTGGGCCCCCTAGCAGCTTTTTTTAAACTGCAGGAGCAGATTTTGCTTCAGACTTTGAAAGATAATAACCCAAGATAGGCTTCATGGATGGTTATGATTTTGGTAAGTAGATAACTTGAGTGATGATGTACATGATTGGATACTTATTATGTACATCAGTATCTAATTTGCATAATTAATGAGGAAAGTTTTTACATCCGCCAAATTCCATGATGGGACTCTCAAACATGTGACATCTGTAACTGAGGAAGAGAGAAATATCAATAGATATCAACTATCAATAGACCCCGTTCCAAATACCGTGGCCATTTTTAATCTAGCGTGAGCGCACATGGTTCGAGCACGGGAAAAGTAAACACCCGGTAAGACCAAGCCAGCGGTAATGGCGTCCCCAATAGAAACCAGCGTTGAGTCATCTTCGGCGGCGAGATGTTATCCTCCTCGGTGAAATCCATAGTTATATTTGCATGGCACAAGTAGATGATATTGTTATGGACACTTTGACTCAACATCGGCCAGTAAAATTGTGAATTTCTACTACTTTTCCACAGTTCCTGCCGGGATGTTGAACGCGCCCTACAGTGATAGAATGCTATTAAGAGTCATTGCATGAGAAAACCAGGCAGAGGTGGGAAGATGGGGGTTGGCCAAATCGGCTCAAACTTTGTATGTATGATAGGTATGTGGAACTATGAACAGCCATATAATTAAAACCCTCCAGCTATTTTTCGTTATGGCGTTATGGGACCCCCCTCTGAGACCCTCAAAAATCCAACAATTTATGGCTGAAAATTACTGAAATTGCAATGGCTACCCTGACAATTCTGATTAAAAATAATAAGATACGATTATGAATTTTATATTTCCATATAGCATCGGTTCCCTAGTTTTACCTGCCAAAAGTTGAAGGTGAAGTATTGAAATTAAGAGGGTGTACTAGGGGGTTACCAGAACCAATGAAAGCAGAATTTTCATCTCTTTGAATTTTAGTCATTTTTAAGGGGCATTATCTGCCCTGGGCAGTGGCTTTGGAGAATGATTTTACTGTTGCTGGAGAGAGGAACATATACTGATTCAAAAGCAAGCGTCGTAAATTTGGGCCACTCATAACGCGAGCCGTGAATGGGGGCTCTTTATGGGGATTTTTCGGTTTCGGAGCTATAATAAATCAGGAGTGTTTACATCATGCACACCGGGGAGGCAGCAAGCTCCTTTTCCCGATGGAGGTGGCCCTGTGATTGGATGGTCGCGCCGCGCGGTCCTGACGCGCGAAATTTGGACTAGATATTTGACTGGGCTGGCACAAACAGATCATTTTTGATACTATTGAGCAAGAATTTCAATGTTAGAATATTAAAGCATTTTTGATTGTTTGTAGACAGAGGGTGGGGGTGAAAAAAATGCCAGTAAAAATGTTTTTAGGGTTGAACTTAATGCCAGCAGTGAAGTTTAAAATCATGGAATGGGACTTAATTTGTTTTGGTCATGAAACCAATAGCCAAGTAATAGAGTTATCTATTTATTTATCATTCAAGGTTATGTGAATCATTGCTTGCCTTGTTCCAAGTTGAAAATACCATTGTGTATTTTTCTACTTATTGAACTTGAGGCACCGTGGCCCCCGGATAGGGGCCAGCCGGGGAACCTATGCCCAATTTTTCTAAAAATCCCTCTACACCGGTATCATTCTTGCCCAATAACTAACTAAATTATATACCACACTTTGCTAGTTGTTCTGCACCATGTAGGCTATATTTTTTATGATCTATTCAAATACATTATTCCAGGTTGTTAACATTGATAAATAGGAGTATTACTTGGTATGGCCAAGACTTTTCTTCTTCTTCCAACTTTTTGTAGTGGTGCTCCTAGATTTTTGCTGGTGCTCCTAACTTTTTGGGGTTAGGAGCACAGTGCTCCTAGGCCTAAAAGTTAGTCTGGAGCCCTGATAATGAAAAAAAGGCTGTGCATGGGCTCCACATTATACACACGCCGGTGCACATGGGTGCAGAGCTACATGAACTTTATATGGACAATCAAGAAACTAGACTGTAACACATATCAAGAAAATGAGATGATTTTAGCTAAATATATTTAGTTCTGATGGTCAATCAGGATCAGTGCAGGTATCATAATGAATTAAGCAAACTGCAGCACGCAGATTAAAATTTTGATGCTATCTACAAAATGCATGCAATTCTGAAAACCATACCATAGGTCCATAGAAACAGACATACGCGTGGGACAGATAAATATAATCATGAAGAAATTGAAGTCCAACATCATGTATATCAACGTGTTCTGCACTGACTCTCAAGAAGGTGATTAAGGAGGATGTGGGTCTACAGGATAATGATCTTTATTCTGTCATGCTTGCCAGAGACTTGTAAAGAAACTTATATGTCACCTCACAATTAAAGGATGAAAGTAATAATACAAAAATATCAACTATTGCAATCACATATCCTTTGATTCCTTGTGAGAAATGAACATCTGCAAACGTGCCAAATGTAAAGGGCTGAATTCCTTGAAGCTGACAGGACTGATGATGACGCATCGAGTTTCCACTTGCCACTTTCCAGAACACGACCAGTATTTGGGAAAGTCTCTTACATCTGCCCAGTGGCGACCATTTTGCGCACCTGCACATGCTTGGGTTGATGATTATGTGTTCTTGGCGTATGTCTGTTTCTATAGACTTTTCTATGTTATGAACCATTGACTTGTAATGCACTATTATCTGTATTATGGCAATAATACATAAAAAGAATTTCAGTGATGCCCTTAACGTTTTTCAACATTTGAGATTTCAATTCTCATAAGATAATTACCAACTCTAAGCACCTATAGCAAATGTATGTTTTGGTGCCTTTTCAATTAAATGCTGTTAGTTTTCATATTGTATTGGTTAAACAATATTCAAAACTTTTGCAGCCGTAGCATAGCACATATTAAATACTTAGCTCCCAAGTACCTGGCTGTCTCGCTAACCAATAGCCAGGTACCATGTATTGTGGATTGTATCATATGGTCATGGAAATTAGATATGTTTCCATTGGGTTTCCTGTGTGTTTCCTTCTGTGACACATTGGAAACATAGGGGGAACACATTCCAGTATGTTTCCACTATGTTACTGAGGTTTGGAAGGGCTGTAAATCTGTAAAAGAGATTGAAATTACTAGCTACAGTCATTGGCTGAGTTCTTCGAGAATGCTTGATACCGTATACCAAAATTAAATATTGAATGTTCTTTAAAATGGAGCAATTGCAACTGCAATGTACAATCTGTCGATTTCAGTATGATACCTGTACTGACCCGAAATTATAAGTGTATATGTCACAGTAGAGATTGGAATCCAGTAGAGTCCGGAACTCTACTAGTAGAGATTGGAATTCCAATCTCTACTAGTAGAGACTGGAATTCCAATCTCTACTAGTAGAGTTCTGGATTCTACTAGTTGAGATTGGAATTCCAATCTCTGCTAGTAGAGATTGGAATCGGGATCCGAATATTGGGATTCCAATCTCTACTAGGTGAATTCCAGATTCTACTAGGAGAGATTGGAATTTTACCAGGGCAATCTCCAATTCTAATAGGAGAAATTTGGAGTCATTTCACACCTAAAATTTTAGCATAGGTAAGCCTACATTCACCATTACTATTTTAGGTGAATCACTTTATGATTTAGATATCTGATAAACCTTCTGTCAAAATACATTGTAACCATGGGGATAGCCGTCTAGTCCAAATTTAGTGAATGGCTATTTGTAAATGCCACTGAAATGCCAATCAGAGACATTTGCATACGGCCATTATGAGTTAGTGACTCAATATATGCTCAACCAGTTTTTCCAGTTCGTTAGTGACTCGGTATAAGAGCTAATTCACCCCTGCCAAGCCAGTTCCAAAGTTGATGTCAAAGTTATCAGATATCTAAAACATTAAGTAACTCGCCTTAAATATTAATGGTGAATGTAGGCTTGGCTATGCTGAAATATTAGGTGTGAAATGATTCAGTCTATTTTTCCAAAACATATTGATGCAATCCGAATTTCTCCTATTACTAATAGTATTAGAATTGGATATTGTCCTCGTAGAATTATCCTAGTAGAGATTGGAATCGCAATATTCGGATCCCGATTCCAATCTCTACTAGTAGAGATTGGAATTCCAATCTCAACTAGTAGAATCCAGAACTCTACTAGTAGAGATTGGAATTCCAGTCTCTACTAGTAGAGATTGGAATTCCAATCTCTACTAGTAGAGTTCCGGACTCTACTGGATTCCAATCTCTACTGTGACATATATATTCAGCCGAAAACTGTTTCTTGACATTCGTTATTAATAGTGACTGCCTTGTTTTTTTGACTATCCATATAAAGTACATGTAGCTCTGCACCGTTGATGTACCTGCGTGTACTAGTGATATCACATATGCGGAGTCCTGATAACCCCCATACATAGCCTTTTCACTATTGAGCACTTCATAATTGCACATTCTTATTTAGTTAGTAACTTACTAATTAACGTCTTAGAAAGCAACTGTAAAAGGGGTAAAACAAGCTTAATTCACGTTTTAAGTATCCTTATAATTATATCCCCCATGTAGAGCCCAAATCAACATTTTACATTCATTTCAGCACTTAATGATAATAATGCATGGTTTTCACCCAGCAAAAGAAAAAAGTGCCGTAATCTACCCCTCAGTGAGATGTCATTACCTGATTTATTATAGCCCCAAACCCGAAAAATCCCCATAAAGAGCCCCCATTCACGGCTCGCGTTATGAGTGTCCCAAATTTACGACGCTTGTTTTTGAATCAGTAGATGTTCCTCTCTCCAGCAACAGTAAAACCATTCTCCAAAGCCACTGCCCAGGGCAGATAATTCCCCTTAAAAATGACTAAAATTCAAAGGTAACCCCCTATTACACGCTCTCGAGTTCAATGCTTCACCTTCAAATTTTGGTAGGTAAAACTAGGGAACCCATTCTATACGTAAATACAAAACTTATGTTTGTATCTTTATCAGAATTACCAGGGTAGCCATTGCAATTTCAGTAATTTTCAGCCTTAAATTGTTGGATTTTCGAGGGTCTCGGAGGGGGGTCCCAGAACTCCATAACGAGAAATAGCTGGAGGGTTTTAATTATATGGTTGTTGATAGTTCAACATACCTATCACACATACAAAGTATTAGCCGATTTGGCCCACCCCCATCTTCCCAACTCTGCCTGGTTTTCTCATGCAATGCCTCTTAAAACAACAATCATAACTTAACTTCCCTTGTGACATGTGTTTTGAGGCCACAGAATCTCTAAAACGGCAGAAATATGACAGATATGATTCGGTAAACAACAGCGCGAAATCGCGAAACATGGTCGCGGCCGCCACTCTCAGGCATGGCGACAGTAAAACTAGCAGCATATTGTGTAGCGCGGATACCGATCTTTAAAATGATACCGTAAACACATGGAAATATATTATATTTTGGGGTAACGATACACACAAAAGGCCATATATATTTTCAGAGGGTTCATCTTTTTAAGTAATCGTAAGATTTTCCCAATTTAGCAGTTCATCGCGGGTTTCTAGTGTCAACACGTAATGGGTAACTTCTTAGTATGTGCGGTCTGTGACGTTGAGCTACTTTTACAGTCGATCTCTGGTCAAATATTGTGGGATTTACCGCGGGAACTCGAAATCCGAGCGTCTCACTTTGTTTTCGACGCTATGGAGGAAAAGTTTATAGACATATTTTTTGTGTGTTCATATTTGTGTTTTTTTTTTGGGGGGGGTGATGTCTTTAGAAAATATGATCAGGTACATTTGAGTACTGTACATGTAGCTATCTGTCACTGATTGTCAGTAATAATAAAATGATATAACAATTTTCTTTGATCACTTGCTTCAAGTTCCAAGTAGAAAATGCATGTATCACGTACATTTTCACTTGTTGAATTTGAAAGCACCGTGGCCCACGGTTAGGGGTCATAGCGGAGAACCTTTGTCCGGGGGGTTCTTCTATTCTAGGGGGTACTTCTATTTGAGAGGTGAGAGTAGCTACTTAGATAGAAATATACAGAATTTTACCGGTTGTGACCGTAATTTGGGACGATGCACTGATAATTCTAATATACAATTTGAACATAAGTTGTAGGACTCACAAAGACCTTAACTTGTGTCTCGCTCTCCAAAATATGATGTACTGAGACACTACTATAATTAGGTACAGGTCCGGACCTGGACCTGACCCTCAGGACCTGGACCTGACCTGAATTTTCTGTACCGGTACCCACCCCTAGTGGTCGCCCCTTAAAGGAGTCCTAAACCCCAGAGAGGGGAGTTATTTTGCAATGGATGGTAATTTTAGGAAGTAGAAATGAATATTTGTTACAGTATACCCACTAGTCTCGTGCGTATCCAAAAGCATTCAGTATTCTACCAAATTCCCCAGGTGACCCTCAGCCTATGTGTTTTTTGCGTTTCGGCGCATGCGCGCCGAAACGCAATGTCCTGGCTTTTACCTTCAAGCATGCTTCAAGCAAGGAGAAGGAAGGAACCAGGGAAGCTTGGTTCAACACTGTGTCGCACACAATAAGACCTTATATGGCAATACGTTCTCAAATCCTTGTATAGCCGTTGCCTTATATGGCAAGAGAGCACGAAAATGCAGGCACGCTAGATTTGCATGTGACACAGGACGGCGACCGCATGTAACTGCTACAACTGTTCGGAAATATCATTGCATTGTGGTTTCGGACTTTGATATCCTGAAAAATGACCATATTACATCTATTCCACAAGATTGCAGAAGAAAAAAAATGATTTCGTCAAGAAAACGACCAAAAATCGGCATAAATGATACCATATAGTGAGGTTATAGCATTACGTCCAGAGTGTATAGTTACGTACCGCAGCTTGGCCGATCTGGCAACGCGAAGCACTTCGGACCCAGAAGATCCGGGTTCGTCTCCGTGCATGGATTTTTTTTTTCTTTTTAGATATTGAATATCAAAAATATATATTGATATTATATTAATCTATCAATATCATATTTATGAATATCATTTTTTTTCATTAATAAATAAAGAAATATTTTATATTTGTTATTTTTAAATATTCATTTAATATATACAAGGCCTTTGTCTTATGAACAGGACTTCATAGATTCCAAACCCGGCATTCGAATTTTTCTGTTCATTGTAATGGAAAATACCGTGCAGCGGCTCCTATGCGCGGTAAGATGATTCTTGCAAAACACTCGCCACTAAACTTCTATCCCCGATGTAAACAGAGGCTCTTGATGTTGTTTGCAAAACAGCGATTCTTTGTTACAGTAGCAAATGCTCCATTGTTCAGTATCGACTTCATTCAGACAACACGGACGTGGAAAGTGGCGCCCCTCGGCACAAAACTATGGGAATTTTCATGAATTTTAGCAAAATTACCCAGGAAAATAAGGAAGAAATGTTGTAAATGCGGAAACCAGAATAATACGGATGAGGTAGCTGTTGATTTGTTTGACATTTGGTAGTCATTTTAGATAGAACCTTAGCTGTTATGAACTTCTATTTCACTTAATTACCATAGTGCTGATGATTCAATGGTGCTTTTTCAAATTTTATGTTTTATTGCGTGCCATGTACATAATTACATTGATAGCTTTTATAATGAGCCTATTATACATTTTACAAATAAGTACAAGTTGTAGGCCAAGACCAGCTTTTTCAAAAGCACTTAAGTTAAGTGACGTAACTTCAAAATTGCTTTCCCCAATCTGCCTTTCTCTATTAAAACAGTACTCATTTCCCAAAATGACAATTTTTCTTATAGACTGAACAGCCCTTGAGTGACTTCCTCTGCCAGATTTTACTTCAAGTAAAGGGAAAAGACAATTCACACTTATAAACGTAGCCGAAACGCCAGCTTTTTTTAAAAGCTCTTGTTTACTATGTGCCTGACAATGCCTGACAAAAGTTAGATTACAAAAAGAATGTCAGGGTGGTTAAGAAAAACTCGTCTTGCTATATGTGTTCTTTTATACCTTATCAACAATTGGCCTTCTTATTGAGCTTAACCACCCTCATTTACGCCTCAGAAAACAAATATACACGTCTTAGGCTGTTGTTCAACATCGTCTTGGGCTAGCCTCCATAGCAGGCTCTGAACCAGCCTTTTTGGAGGCTTACTATGATACACCTTTTGCAGCCAGCCTGTAACCATCAGCCACCCCGTACTAGTAACCATTTTGCCGGTAGAGCCTGCGTCAAAACGGCGGGTTTTTAAGCGCACCTTTTGAGTTAACTCGTCAAGGTTTTTAAACAAAATTGGTGCAGTTATCCGGCATTGGCGACAATGCTCCGTGCAGATATGCGGAGTCACTAACAAAGCAGTGAATTGGAACTGGTTTGGAACTTTGGGATTGTGTACTATTAATTTGTGTACTAATAAAGTAAAATTAAAATCACGTTAAGGCGATTAACGCGAATTTCCTACCTATGGTAGACCGCACAATAGCAATACACGCACCTCCTCCAGACTGTGCGCTATCAGTGTCACGCGCCTGTGTGCACTAACAAATTTCTAACGGTCAAATTCTCAAAATTCCCTTTTTTTGGAGATACAGAAACTTACTTGTTCGATTATTTCGGGTTGTCTGATGCCCTTGCCAGGGTGAAGGGTGGATCATGCGACGTATGGCGGTTTCCCCATCGAAAAGACAAACTCGGGCGTTCCGAGCCGTGACACAAGGCAATGATAGCTTCGTCGGCCTACAGGCGATGGCAAATCAATTTTGCATCCATTGCCGATGAGCAAATATGATATGGTCGTCATTTCACCCATCCAGGCCCTTGTTGTATAGACTTAAGATAAGACATGGCTAAGTTTGTTTCCATCTTATTTCGCTATTGTAGATGGCCCCCTCCCTCACTGTCCTCATGCAATCCGAGGCACATAATAACTTGCATTTGTCTAGCGTCTGCCATGTTTGTCTTTAGGAACAGTTGAAATAGCAAAACTATTTTGCCATAAACTTCACGATGCATGCCCAAACGAGTTACCAGTTGTACCAGTCAGCGCGTGTTGATAAACAACATGCTGTATGTAAATGAGCAGTCGTGCGTGCAGGCCAAGTTGTTAACGTGTTACATGAAATAGACCCAAATGGTCTGCCTGTATCCTATGTGAATTTCCTATAGGGGAGACTAAAGGGATACAATAAATGGCAGTAATGCATGTAGCCCTATGGGGAAGTTCAGAAAAAGAAGGTGTCATTATCTCAGGAATCAAAACATCAGACTACAATAAGTTACCCTCAAATACTAACCAGTTATGTCAACTGACATCAGATTCATCCATGACAAATTCTATACGCCTATTCTCCAGATAACCCCCCCTAATCAGAGCCCTTGGATAGGCCCTCCAGGCTTCTAACACCCAGTTGAAGACCATCCCACTATATCAGGGGGGTGCCAAACCCCACAAGGTAGAGAAAGACCATGATCTGGCCAAGGACAAAACAAACATAGTTAATGAGTCAGGGCTCGAAATAGTCGGTGCATGTGCACCCAAAATTGGAGCTGTGCACCTAATTTCTGACTGTGGGTGCACCAGTGTACCTAGATATTTTTGTACTCTTTAGGGTAAAGGTTGTCTTGTACACTAGCATACAGAATATTCTTGAAATGTAAGTATCAGTAAAAGCAATATAATTCAACATTTTCCTTCACAGATTTTTTCAATAGCCCACATCTGGTTATCCAGTTCTCACCAACTTTAGAGAGCAGTTCCGGTTCTCTCAAGATATTGAAAAGTAGAGAACATTGCGTAGAACAAAACATACCAGTTTAAGTAGTCCTATTGCTTTAGAAATTAGAATTCTTTTGGTGGGAAGATGGCTGCTAATAACTCCATTAAAACTACATTTTGTGTCTTGCAGAACCCCATACCCCCGTCTCTTCTTACTAGTTTTAGCAAACTCAAATACTAGTATGTACATGTTTTGATGTAAGATGTTATGCTATTGTTACCAATAATATTCTAACAATATGACCAGTAATTAGAATCCTTTAATACATTGTACATACCATCAGCTGATATTGAAGGAAAAATACATGTAAATTGCAAAGCCAAATAGGTAGAACTGTTAATGGTGCAATATGAATAATATTATAATTAGAAAGTCCAGCTCGCTTTTTCTCAGTTTAGACACTATTACAGTATTTGCATATGATTTATTCAACTGATATTAGTGAATAAATGTGTCTTAAAAGGTTTGAACAAGTCCCTATAGACATGTACAGTATTTGTACCTCTTGTGTCCCGTCCGTACCCCCAAATACATGTACAATCATGTTCATAAAATGATCATACAAAAGTTCCTTGATGCCTTTCCCAGGTATAAAAGCTAGAATCTTATATACAAAATGAAATTCTATCATAGTTTGGCTATCTAAGTGCCTGAACTCTAAAATTTTGTATTTGACCTTTTTCTCCACATAAAATGACAGCAAGGTGTAACATGGACTAACAACAAATGACCATAAAATGTCGCAACAAGATTTTACTACAAACCAAAGTCAATTTTCTGGTGTTGTGGATACTAGTAATGGAAAATAATAAGGAATAATGTTTATCTTGACTAATGTGTTCTTCATTACCTTCGCCGGGAAAGTATGCATTCGCTGTAAGGTTATGTTATCGGTTACGCCAGCTGTAAAGTGGGTCCGTATGTATGTCGAGATCATAAGTCGAGAGAACTTTGACGGATCTTGCTGATTTTTGGTAGGTAAGTGGCGGTTGTGGAAACGAAGGTCAAGTTCGAAAACGGTTATCCTGGCATTTTCCTTAAGTGCTCCAGTGGACTTTTTTTGCTAGTGTGTTTGTATGTAGACAACATAACTCAACGTATTGATGATGGATCTGCATGATTTTTGGTGGGTACATAGAAATTGTGAAAACGAAGCTCAAGTTCAAAAATGGGTTACCTGGCATTTTCCTGCGGTACTGCAGTGGGCTGTTTATGTATGCGAATTTGTTTGTTGACAGGATAACTCGAGAAGCTGTTGATGGTTGTGCATGATATTTAGTGAAAAGGTAGATTTATTAAAGGGGAAGGTCAAGTTCGATGATGGGCCTCCTAGCGGGTACTTTGGGTACTGCAGTGTAGCTTCAAAGTTTGAGGTCGAATTTTCTGCAAGAGCTACGGTCATGATTTTTGTGTGGTAGATAGTCCATGCCACATGAAGTAAGTTGTGCACGTTTGGGCCCTCTAGCGGCTTGTTTAGAGCTGCAGCGGGTGTTTCTAATTTATTTGTTTTGACCTTTGGACATGAATAACTAGACTCAACGGATCGTCTTGATTTATGGTATGTAGATAGCTCGATTAATGATTTACATTATTGAATATTCATTATGCAAATCAGGAGCTAATTTGCATAATTAGCCAGGAAAGTTTATTAATCTGCTGCCTTTCAAAATAGGACTCTCAAACATGACTTTGTGACATATATAGCTGAAAAAGAGAGAGGTATCGATAGATACCAATAATGCTAATAGCTACCTATTTTGCATAATTAATGAGAAAATACTTATTGAAAATACTACAATAGTAAATGATTGGAATTTCATTCTTGTATCATTAGGAAGCTAAGTAAAGGTGAACAATATCAGACAAAAATCATGCATGACAAGGCCTCATTAACATAATTTATAAGGAAATATCTACAATTCCCTTTCAATTTGCTATTTTTAAGTATTATATATTCAGGTTAAATTGCACTGACAGGTGACCTAGTCCTCGCAGGCTCCCTGTGAAACGTCCCTGGAGGACACGTGATACTTTACTTGCCTGGTGCAGGGCTCTGTTTTGGGGTCAGGGAGGTCACACGGGCATTTAAACGATCTAATGCTCTCCCTGTTGGAAGGGATAGGTTTGATAAAAACTGATTGATATGTCGACTATGAAAATAAGGGCATAATTGAAGTAAATACATTGCCAACAAATTGCCTTATTTTCTGTAGTAAAGAAAAAAGTTATGATACCAATTAAGCAAAAATATTCTTACAGTGATTATTTTTATAACTCTTGGGAGAACTCGTATGGCGGTTTGTTTTAAACTTTGAAAGAGAATACTAGTAACTCAAAAAGGTGATGACGGATCGTCATGATTTGTAGGGATGTACATATAGTTTGAGTGATGATTTACATGATCGTATAAGAATCATGCAAATCAGGATCTGTGATGTGAAAAAGTATACAAACCCTTGCATTCCATTGTAGTCAAACACGTGACATGTAACTGAGAAAGAGAGGAATATAGATAGATATCAATTATGCAAACGAATAGCTAATTTGCATAATTTATGACAAAATACTATAATTCCAGAGTGGTAAATGATGGGATTTCATTCTTGTGGCGTTTGGGAGATAATCAAATGTGGACGTTATCAGACATAAATCATGATGGCCTCATTTACATAATATATGAGGAAATGCTACAATGGCCCTCTTTTCTAAGATTTTATTTTAATGCTGTGTTTTGTGTAGAGAAAAGGATCACTTGAAATTCATGCAATCGAGGACCTTATTTACATACTGAGTGATAAGCATTCACTCGAAAAGGCTAACATCAGTCGGCGAAGGTATGAGGTCGTGGAACTCTAGTTGATTCATTGATTGATTGATTAATAAGTCTTGCTTCAAAAAGGTAATATTCTATATCAGACGGCTGAACAGTATGTATAACGTTGGTTACCTTTCGTAGATCTAGAGCGGAAAGAAACTTTTCTATTCTGTGTATCGATTCGCTCTCAGTGCATATGGTTCCACAGAGTATACAATAATTCAGTTGCCTGACAGGTTATGTTACCTTGATGGATCTTTGTTCCCATCCTAGATAAGCCATTTAAACGTTAACAAGGATTCAAGGCTCAATGCCCTTACCATGACAACACAGTCCAGCCGAATATCTAACTCAAAACATTGTTACACCGTACTAAAGCGCTTTAGTATAGGCTATTGTTACCTTCGCTGAGAATGTTATGCTTTGCACAGCGTTCGTGTGTGTGTAAACAGTGTAACTCGAGAATGCCTGGGTGGATTGTCTTCATACTTAATATGTGGGTAGGTCTTCTTGAGACATCGAAATGATTAGATTTGGGGCCCTCTAGTGGCTTGCTATTGTTCTGTAGCGGAACTTCCGGGTTTGATATGTTGTGCTCTGGAAATGCTATTGTAATGATTTCTGAATGGTAGATAGCTCTTGGGAGGGAGTATGTTGTGGAGGTTTGGCCCCTAGCGGCTTTTTTGGAACTGCAGTAGCTGATTTCAGTCGGCGAAGGTATGGGGTCGTGGAACTCTAGTTTGGGTATACTGTATGTAACTTTACATACAGTCTTACAGTTGTCCCGTCCGTACCCCCTTAATGACTCCTTACATAAAAGACCTGTATCACAGTAACCGAGATGCGTAACGTGCAGAGACCTTTTAGAATACTATGCCCAAAGTATGTACCTTTGAACTGCCGACATCAATTTTAATGTACATTAAAGTTGATTTTTGAGTCCCAGTGACACCTCTTTGGTACACTCAATTGTGAAACAGCCGTTTACCTTCCTTTAATCCCTTTGAAAATCAAATCTCTACATTGTACATTCATTGATTCAAGTAAGTTAACTGCAATTACAGTAGAATGGGTCTAACCAAACTGTTTAACAGATCAATGGCTAGGGGGATTGATGGATTGGAGTTTGATGATGATATTGATTTCAATTCAAAAGAGGCCCGTAGAGATTTCAGTGTTAACTGTTTAATTGCCTGACTAAAAGATCCTGAAGATGTAATGTCCACTCATAAGTATGTGTAAACCAGCTTAAACCTGAGAATTGAGAGAGGTGTTTATTTTTGGTTGTCCTTCCGTTTTGAGAGAAGATCATTGCTTTTGTTTTGTTCTAATTTATTGATAATTTCCATACAGAGCAAAATTGGTCTAGTGTTTCCAGACACTCGGTAAAGCTAACAAATGTATATGGAGGTATATGAGGTCACCAAACGCCAGTCTAAAACTGGAACTTTGTGATATAACGCTATCTGTTGCTTATTCAATTTACATGTATAAGGAAATGCTTCAATAGACTTCTTTGTTTAGATATTTTTCCCAACCCTTTATTCAAACTAATGATTTGAATGATGTGTGTCATTTTAGTGGTTAAGATGAGCAACTTAAAATATTAGGGTCCTTAGATAGGAACTTAATGGGAATAGAGTCACAAGTCAAACACTAAAAGCATCCCAAACATTATGGTACTACAAGAAGACTACAATCTAGCTCTTGCATACACTTCTGCCAATGAATGTTGAATAGATTTCTGGTTATCGAAAAAGGGATATAATTAACCAAATAAAAGATAATCTCAACAGTACTGCAGATAAAAAGTTTAATGATTGCCAAATCGATGAGGAAGTTTTTAGTTGGTTTAAATCTTGGTTCAATAATTAAGTTTGATTATCAGAATTTCAGCCATCTGTCTGAAGTTATACTGTATGTAATGCATGCAATTGCCTCAGACGTCAACTTCATGATATCTACATGATATATGAAAAAAGTCCATTGTTAGACATGATTTGTGCACGATACTCAATCGTTAAATGTGAAATGACAGAAACTTATTCTTGGCATGTGTCATGTTGGTACCAACACAATGAATTCTAGATTGATATTTCTATAGAAATTAATCATCTACAATGTATTTGCTAAGCAATTCAAATTAGGACTTGTGCATTCCTAGCTTGCTTAAGTTAAAGTAATATCCTACTCATTTTATGAAAGAAAATGTTTCAAACAACTCTAATGACACTGTCTCTGACTTTCTTCAGTTCTAGGACTACTTGGAATGACTGCTCTGGTACTTCTGGCTTTCATCTGGGCACAGGACCATCATAAGCAAAATAATGTAGCTGGAATGATGACTTCGTGCATATTGCCCAATGGAGGGGTGTTGTATGTTCAGTATGATCCCAAAACAAAGGTAAAACATCTAAAAAAGGAGGCCATCAAGAAGTATGAAGAAAACATCTTATCTCCGAAGCATGCTCAGTACAAGCTGGTGCATGACGGATGGAACTTACCGGAAAATGCAATGCTTGGGGATTGTTCAGTTTTTGGAAACAGCACAGTTAACCTAAAATGTCTGATGGAAGGAGGCCAACCCAAAACACCGATTTGTCTGAAGAACACCTGCTTATCCACCTCAGGGCAGTATTCATGCGCTATTGATTCCTTCCTCGAACTTTTCTTCTTCTCCATATACAAGCAGCTTCCAGACTTCAGTCAGTTAACAAACAACCTCGGACCATTACTATCAAAAGTTCTTTCCACCTGCACAGCTAGAGACAAAGCCATCACACCAAATGACATACAAGAAGCTCGCGAAACTACATGGGAATGGGCCATTCAAAATGTCGCAACTTTCGCAGGTAGAACAATGAGAGCTTGTATAGATGAACTTTTCCCTCACATAACACGTACAGATTGGGAGAAGAAGTATTTTTCACTAACAAAGACTTTCAGTCGGCATTGCCTCCGATGCAACCATGGAAAAGAAGACATCAGAGAATACTGTCCACTTGTACCCTCAGCAAACTTGTTTGATGTGGACAAGAGTATGAAAAGTGCGATTAATACAATTATTGGCAGGGGAGAAGGTGTAGGACACTGCTCCTCATGTGGGGGTCAAAGTGTGAAGTGTGAGTTAAAAGATATTCAGCTTCCGGAATATTTATTTGTAGAAGTTCCTTATGTACCACAACATGGAAGATGGGACAATCTATGTGGCGTCAGGATTGAACAGGATATGACAATAAGGGAACAGCCCTACAAAGTTGTGGGCGGCATACGAGCCAAACCTGGCCACTTTACTGCCATTGTTTCTAGGGGGGGTCTGCTATATGAGGTGGATGATATGTGCCCTGCTCCTGTTAAAGAGGGACATACTCTTGCCAACATCTTTGATCAAGGAGGAGATGTATTGACAACAGCACCGGGTAACCTTCTACACATGATTGTCTACAAGCGAGCTGCAAATATTGTGTCAGATATGATTACAGAAGTAAGTGACAATGATGAAGCTGCAAATATTGTGTCAGATATGATTACAGAAGTAAGTGACAATCATGAAGCTGCAAATATTGTGTCAGATATGATTACAGAAGTAAGTGACAATCATGAAGCTGCAAATATTGTGTCAGATATGGATACAGAAGTAAGTGACAATGATGAAACAAGAGTTCCACTATCCTCGGTGGAAAACTCAGCTACCAGTGTTTGGAGGCCATGGGCCACATTTAGCAGAAAGTTAGCTCAGACAACCAGCCAAATCATGCCCATGAGAAGAGAATCATCTACAACGACAAGGGATAAAGAAAATGGCCACCTGCTCACACAGAGAGGAAAGTCTGGAGCCCTGAGGAAGGAAGATACCCCCCGTGTCCACTCAGTCGTCGGAAGAACAATTGATGTAAGTGCCACTGTCTCATGTAAAAAGGATAGAAAGTTCAAATCAAAGGTCAACGACCACAAAGGAAATCAAGAAAGACAACAATACCTTGATGAAAAAGAAAATGTTGTACTGCCAGGACCAAGGAAAGCAAAGAAATCCCTAGATCTTAAAAAACGCCCAATGAAGGAGGCCATTTCTGAGAATACAAGGGATAGAAAGAATAATTTCAAATCAGAAGAAAGGATTAAAAGTCCAATTGTGAAGCAAACAATGCTTGAGCAAGTCACTACAGTTGCGGAAGACAACAAAAGCAAAACTGATGGGGAAACCAGTAAGAGATCTGACAAAAAAAAGGGGAAACCCCAAAAGAGTGTTATTGTTGTTGATCCTAAGAAACTTAAAAAAACATGCTATATGATGTCTGGCTTTCTGAATGGGGAAGTTCAAGGATTCCAAAGCATGAGAAAAAAAAGCATTCAATATTGGTTAAAATCTAACTCTGATTTATGTTTCAACTTAACTGAAACATTAGAAGCTTTGGGATTGAGCAAAGAAATCAATGTCAAAAAAAGAGGATACAAACGAATCTACAATCACATTGTCAATTGTGGATTAGATCTAAACCAAAACATTATCAAAATCGAAACAGAAGATGGGAAATCAGTGAAAGCAGTGTCATTTGAAGGGTTCTTCTGTTTATTCTCCTTGCCACCTACAATGTTCCATCAGTACTCAGCCAATAATGGCATAAGAAAACAGTGGGCATCGATTTTGAAAAAACATCTGCTGTCAGAAGTTTTAGATACGAAGAAGAAATCTTCAAAGCATATAGAGGCAATGCAAGAATTTGAAAGCAGACAAACTCAGACTGAAAATGTAAACACTGTTATTGGATCCCCCTTGAAACGAACATCATCTTATATTTCAGACCTGTATGAAAAGAAACAAAGAGGCAAATACGTTCGATGCACAACACTAGAAAAACGAATTAGGCAACATCAAATTATGACTAAAAGCATAGCAGAAATAGTACACATGGGGTGCAAAGAGGACTTCCTTAAAGCGATGGCTTATGACATATCCACAAATATAGGAAAAGGTAAAAAAGAATGGCAAGGCGCATTATGTATAGAGGACATTGAATATGTTCTAGATATAGCAACTGAAAAGCATACTAGTAAGACTACTGAAAAACAGAAGACTGAATACACAGCTTTGGAAACAATATCAAAAAAATTCTTTAAGAATAGTTATCAATACAACATAAGTGCACAAGAGCTGATATATTTGGCCGACAATTTCAAAGGCTATGACCTTTTTAACAAACTCCGAGAAAAGATACCATTCATTTTTGCACCACGTAAGGAGGTAGACACATGTAAACAGTCTTATAAAAGTGAGTTTCAGACCATTTTGTGCCCTGAAAGGACTGCCACTGGCTGGAAAATATGTCCAAAGCGACTTTTAGAATGCCTATCATTTTTGTACTACTGGTTACCTAAGACATCTCAAAACTGGAAACTGTATGGTGACGCAAGAACTTATGGGAGAAAGGCAACAGTAATGTTCGGAATGCAAAATGTAGATAATGAACAGCTGACACAAGGCATCAAATATCACAGTACAAAACATTTTTGGCCATTTCAAATATTCTATGGAAAAGACAACCGAATGAACTTAGAAACAAACATTGGTGATGGCCATGGTGGCCCTGGTTATCTGGATAAAAACATATCTGAGTTGCAAAAAGACATTGATTACAAATTCTATCTTACTGGAGACTCTCCATTTTTGGATTCTGTGTTGGCAGAGAAAGGTCTCGGTGGCACCACTAATGATGGCTACAACATTTATATGTATGATAATAAGGACGGTAAGGGGGAAGTTTCTGTGCACACTGGTCTACGGTCTGGTGTTGAAAAAGTGATAAATCGGGTGCATCCAACTTCACTGTTGCCTTCAATACCCATTGAAAGAGTTGTTTTTGACATAGATCATGCTATTACTAGAATTGCTGAAAAGCTCATAACCTTAAGAATTATGAAGTCTGTTCAGTTATCAAGCATATTCAAAGGGGAGGAAGGGATCCATCTTCGCAATTCCAGTTTGGCTCACCTAACAGCAAATCTGAACTCAAGAGGGGTAAAGTCAGGGCATTTCTCAATCGACCTTGAGTCAAATGGATCGCTAAAATATCCTATATCCTTTAACAAAACGGATGCCTATGTCACAATTTGCCCAGTAGAATTCTTTGAAGAATCATTTGTCCCCATATTGGAGGGAGTATCTTCAAAAAAAGCCAAGACAAATACCCTACCTGAAAAGCTCAGAGAAGTGACACAGATGAACTCAACCATAATAACTGAACTTGAACTTGAAACAGCACTGTATTACAACATTGGAATGATGTATATGTTCTTAAGGCATGATTCCGATCCAAAACAGGCACATCATGACAAGCAAGCACAGGAAAATGATGTTTTTGATTTAAAAGTTGGCCTCACTAATGAAGAAATTGAAAAGTATCAGAGATATGCTGACATATTTCACGGACTGTTTTGCCATCTGTATGGAGGAGCAGAGCTCACACCCTATATGATGAAAATGATAGATGTAGTTCCACGTTTAGTACAGAAATTACCATGCAGGTCAATGATGCGATTTTCCACAGAAGGACCAGAGCATGTTCATTATATGCATATGTGTTTCTACTATTCCCACACACCCCGCGGTGGCGGAAGAGGCAAACCAGACACCATATTAATGTTGTTTCAGTGGATGTGGAGGAACCTGCGCTACCTCATTGGTCAACACAAGCACTCTGAAATTCCTGCAGCTGTAGAGGCATCCCATAACTTCGAAAGGTACATAAAGCTTCATATGTTCTGGAATGGCATAATTGCACATTGCCGAGGATACCTTCAGCGACAAATTTATACCACCAAGATCAAAAACAGAAAGCAGGTTGACCAAAAACCTTCATTGAAGAAACCCCTGGAGAACCATACATTTCTCCTAAGTGGTAGAATTCCAGCAAACTGTGGGAAGAAACAGGACTTGTGTGCTATGATAAGAGAGAATGGGGGCAGAGTCATGGACAAGGTACCACCTCGTGGAGTTTCAGTTGACATCACTGTTCTAACAACACAGAAAGAAATAGACAAAGGAATGGACAGCTGTAAAAATGCAAGCAGATTGACAAGTCGTGCGTCAAGAGCTCCACAACCAAATGATACCATCATAAAAGCATTTCAGCGGAAATGGAAGATTCTGTCGTTCCAATATGTGCTAGATTGTATCAAACTGACAAGTACTTTGGACAAGCATGACTACTTCCTAAATCTGGAATCGCTTCAAAAAGCACCATCAACATGCCTGGCAAGCATTGAGGAGACATTACCAGAGTCCTTGTATTTCGGGTAAGTATAACTTCTGAGCAGTGTAGCTTATCCTTCTCTAGATGGGATGCCCCAGAGAGCAAGGAATTTGCCAGGTATCATATAGATGTTTGAAATTTAAGAAGTGATAAAAACAAAGTAGAAATATCAAAGAGGATGAGCATTTCCAGTTGTACACCCATTTTGACAAGTGACTTTTCGAAATTCGAGTTTTACACTCCATAAGTGGGCATTATTTTCTAAAAGATTGTTATGTAAACTTTACACGACAATCCTTTTCTATTCATCAATGTACCCCCGTAAGGACCTGCCTCCAATATACAATGTATTGCAATGTATATGTATCAAGGAGGTTTGATATAAAGCCTCCTTGTATGCATGGCACAACTAACATATAATGCACCTTTCTACAAAAGGTCCCATAAATAATAATTTTAAAAATGCTTAAAAAAATATTCGCTCTCAATATGAAATCAAAGTGGTCTGCCAGTTTGGACAAATAAATGACTACATTGAGGATGGTACACAAATTACTCCCTGGAATTTTGAAGACTTGTTAGGGAAAGTGTGCTGTTTTAATACATATCCTTTTATGGTATAATTTGGCAAGCTGCTTTGTGTAATTTACAGCATGGTAGCAAACCTTCTATTGGAAACAGATGGAAATTGCACATGGTTGTCCTTCTGGTAATTGAATCAATGTAACCTTTAACAAACCATATTAGACACATCATCTATGTCTGTATGTACATGTGCATGACTAAGGTGTGTAGTTATACATGTATATTGTCTTTTAACAATGTCTGACTGAAACTCAGTTCTTCCTGTCTTCTACTCTAAAATGAAACACCTGCTATCTAGAATAGATTTCTGCTCTAGTTGACATTCTTGACTTACGTGACCTGTACTTTTTTTCAGTAAAGGACGAAGTGCCATTACACAACTTCGTAGAAAAATGAAAGCAAGCAAGAAACCAAAAGGTAAATAGACTTCAGTATATACAGTATGACGTTACATTACAATTGTTTACTTTTCTGAAGAATTTTTCTACCGGTAGATTGTGTACATGTTTTTCACCTACCTGAACAGTGTCAACTTTTTTTGATAGAAGAAACAAAATTGTCCTTCATCACACTAAACCTTTCATTCTGAAACAAATGGTCGTTTGGGATATTTATTGTTATTTAGACTTCATGGCGATATTGTAACTGCAATGAATTTGCAGAAAGTCTGATTTAGAGTCCATGGTATTTCCTGTCATATTTAAATGTCTAGATATTAGTTACTGACTATAGATAACTAAAGATGGCAAGAAAGGCTTGAAGAGAGAAAAAAGGCTTGTAAATAGCACACTACTTGCATTTCATTAAAAAATAAGTTACAGATATCTGTCCACCAGGGTAAATAAGTCTGCCACCCTGGGAAAAAAAATGTCCAAAAAGATCTCCAGCCTAATGTCCCCCAGTAAAATGCAGAGTTAAGATACACAAAATTGCATTATGCTTGGAACGTTGGGTACGATATGTTTGGACATGTTTTTTCAGGGTGGCAGAATTATCTACTTAGTACCCTGGTGTAATTATGAGAGTAGATGTTACAATGCTTACATGCCAAAACTGTTACATTGCATTGCACATTGCAGTAGCTTGTATATAAGTTCCTTATTGTTAATAAGGACAATGATTAAATTATTTGCTTTGTTTTTTTTCTTCTTAACAGTGATGAAAACTAAAAGAAAACGTACCAAACGGCTTTCAATATGGGCAAGATTCGTGTCAAAGGAATCACAAAAACTAAAGGTGAGAAATTGTACTTATTGCAGACGACGGACATACTTGCATGCAAAGTTAGAAAGCTATAATTGTAAGCAAATGTTACGCATGAATAATGATATGATCACATTTTGCTATCTGATGCAATTTCTATGTTACTAAATATAGATCAGCTTGCTGTAACTAGTGAGAATAATGCCTCAAAACACATTTTTGATCATGTCAGTGATTCCATTCACAATAGCTGTACATATATGTGTAGCAGAATTATTTAGTCACATCTTCCTTTCACGTATAAGAAATGCATGGTTAAATCTCATTGGTGCAGACGTTTGCTATTAAAAGCAAAATTGTTCCTTCCTTCAAGAAATACATGCAACAGAGTTTCCATTTTATTTCTTTAGGGGCACATGAAACGAGGCAATTGCATCCAAAACGCGAGAGAAATATCAAAAAGATGGAAAACCTTGACAGCAGAGCAAAGAAGAGACTTCACGGAGGAATCAAGGAAGTCCTTTCAGAAAAGACAGTTAGAAAAATCAATCAACTCTCCCAAAGTAGTCCATCCAAACAGAAGCCCGGCATATAAAACTGCCATCGCAGGACTATCCCCATTAATGAAAGATTGTCTGTAGAAGAAGCAGCTCAAGGAGAAGACGGCACTGGCACACCCACAGTAGTCCCGTGTCAAGCGAATCAAGCGAAGTGACTCCACGGGATCCTCTGCTGCGGTGTGGTGTACACTCTGGCATAAGCGCCAATCTCACTAGTTAAATTGTTATTTAATGCTCATGATACAATCATCGCTACATTGTGTAAGGCTGAGGGAGGATTGTTGACAGTGTCAGGACCTGCATCAGAAGGAAAACGGACAGTCTTAGCAAAAACGCACACCAGAATACCTTCTAGATTGGACACAAGTGCATCTCAGTGTGGACAAGAGCTTATTCAGAATGGAAGAAACATTCCGCCAGACTTCGCTATGATCGACAAAATCGTAGGGGCACAATGGGACATGAAGCTACCAAACACAACGGACAGTTCAGCCCATTAATTGTAACTAGTGCATGCCTCAGTCTAGATAAAACAAAATGTTTCGTGTGCACTTCAGGCTATGTCAGTAGTGGTAGACCATTCACCCAAAGTTATTGACAAGAAATTGCAACATCTTTATCTTTACTGTGATTCTTGCACTTAAGATATTGTTTTTAACCTGATAGGTACCAGGTTTAACATTAGTAGAAATAGTACAAACTTAAAAACCCATGAGTTGGTGAAAGTTGTTATATCTAACCTTAATAGTTTTCCGTTGACAGCATGCGTCATTTTGGCACATCACTATGTGAATTGTAAAAACAGTACATTGGTCTAGATGCCATTTTGATATCGCTATCGTCAACATGTAATTAACTGTTACTGTAATCATTGGTCTAATGCAGGCTTTTCTCTGTTAAGTATCAAGTTTTGTGTTGGGAAGATAAATGGATTTTCAGGTTCCATACATTTCATATTGCCAGCTTATTTTGTCAAGCAAATTGTTTAGGTTGCGCTCTTTTTCCGTTTCGAAATCAAATAAAAGTTATCATGGTGTTGATGTAAATACTGTGTTGTGGTGTCTATGTGTTGCATGACTGGAATTCGATTTAATCATTTAGTGTCTTGCACCCCATAAATATTATTTTGACCTGTATACCGGTAATATCTGCATACTCTAGGATCCAGCATTCTATTTACTAGATCAATTATAAGTAATTACCCCTCTCCAATCTATTCTATTTTGTATGGGATCGATATCCATACAGACAAAAGTCTGTCCAAAGTGGTGTACAACCAGAAAGTACTGTGGAGACGTTTTTCTGCTGGTATGACATCTGAATATCAGTGACATCTTGTTTGTAAACAGGAAACCCTTTGACAGCGTAATCAGATAGTAGCACTACCGTAGAATATAGAGGGAAAAGACAGACCTTGTAGTGTAGGTAATATGCTGGATAAATCGAACACTAGAACTTTGGTATAGTACAGCCAGAATGCCTAGTACAAAGCAAACCCAAGTTTAGAACCAACCACTGTCAAACATTACAATGCAGGGTATGGTTGTGACATGATATCCTAAGTACTAGTAACAAGATCTCGGACAATAAGTTCCCAACAGTTCTCAATAACTCAACAGGTGTCACGTCAGCCATCCAGAGATGAAGCTATACAAATAATCATTTGTCATAGATTGAAAATTGATTTTAAAAAAATTTAGTCAAACATTGCTGCAGTAGGCCCCTGTATTACCCCCTGTACATGAAAGTTAAACAGACAAAAAACTCCATCTAAGGAGCTTGTAAAACAGCCATAAACAAGGCACAGGGAAAAGTAGTGAGTTTGTCAGGGCACAACATTAATTGTTCTTGGACCACTCTGTACAACTGACCAGATTTCAAAAAAGGGTCTCCTTCATATACATGTACAGTACATAGAAAAGGTTGTCAATGTGTAATGTCCTCTTTCGACTTTGAAATTTCTAAGAGAATGTGATAACTGAGTGTGTAACCTTTATACCTTCAGCCCCATTGGTTGTTCATTTTCATTTAAGTGGATGATGCCTGAGTGATTGGCACTTGGCAGGTACTTGCAGTCCAGCTGTTTCACTTCCCTACAGAGAAATTGCAAAAGGTGTATCAATATACTTTATAGTTACCCTGTACTTAGCAATTAGATTAGACTTAGCAATTAAATAGGTGTTACCTAGTCTGTATAACGCAAACTCCAGCTGTCCGGGGATTTCTGTCCCCTCCCCGCGGTTACAGGGCGGCAAGCCGTTACAGGAGCTTGATTGAGTTCAGGCTAGGTGTTACCGTGTAGATTCATTCAACTTTTAAGATTAAAGTTTGAAGGTAGATTCATATTTTCTATTTGTTAAGTATCTAATAAAACAGCACCAACATGAAAGTCGGTTGTTTACATGTACTTTCTGTCTCTCCATCTTCCTCTTGACTTTCATCCTCTCTGCAATGCCAGTGACTTTGCACACCTACAGAAATATAACACAGCGTGCAGAAATTATTTACTTGGTCTTGCCGGAATGTATTTGTCTGCAATTAACTTGGTATGATAAAGCGTTTGAGACAACATTACCTGTGCAGATAAATACTTTAAACTTTTAGATGGAAATAATATTATAGCAAAACTGTAAAACAATTAAAAGACAAGGTAAACAACAATTTGACGTACTAGGCACACTGGTTGATACTCTGGTGAGGTGGGAGGCGTGTCATCGGTCTCCCAACACACCAGCAGAAGATGGTTATGGCCCTTAACTTGACTTGTGTGAAGTAGTAGTAGTACACTTCCACTGACCAGTGTAGATGAGAGATCATCTGCTGTTTAATATGGCCCCGTTCTTTGGATGCCATTGCCATTACCTTTAAAAGGCAGATGTTAGCTTTTGCAAAGGACAGACACACAATAAAAGTTACTGTATTGTTTTCATAAAACATCCAATGTAATTCAAAATTAACAATAAATTTGTAAACAGGAACCTAGAAATTAACTTCTTTGATGTTCAAATTAAAGTACAGCTTTTAAAGTGCTATCCATGCACACTCCAGATAGACTAGTGTAGATACAAATGCTCTATTGGAGGACTATGTAGAGGCTCGTTAAAAAAAATTGAACAGAAAATCAACAAAAATGTATGTTGTTGGAAATTCGTCATATGATCAGATCACATAACGTTACATATACAACTGCTTCAAATCATTAATTATTTTCTGTCTGTATCATAATTCATAACACGTGCCCCCCCCATCCTATGGCTGCCTTCCCTTCCTCTCTCACCGACTCCCCTAGTACCGTACTACAATGTACAAGCCCATTCACGGTTGCATGTGCAGTGTCAAAGCTACATTTGTACTAGTAAAGGCCCCGAGACGATGATGAGACGTAAACAAAACCCGTTGTTATGCAAGTCTGGACAATGTGGAGACGAGAACTGTTTACAAGGTAGCAGCAAGTAGTGGTAAAAAAAATAGTGCGCCCCAAATCTTGAACCCTATGTAAAAACGTTGACGTGAATGCCAGTCCTTGGCCCATGCAAACTGCATATTTGACTCGGATGAGTTTTGGTGAGGTGTTTTGTAGGCATACCCTTCACCTTGTGACACTGCACATGCGTAAGTAGCAACCGTGAACTAGCTTATTTGGTCAATTTCTACTATTTTCCAGCGATCCGCGGGAACCTGGTAAAGGTAAAGGCTAGCGAAGCAAGTTCCAACTCAGGAAACAAAATTCTTACCTTAATCAAAAGCGAACCAACAATAGTCACTCAAACAACTGGATACAATATTCGGACGGAAAAGAGCGGCTAGATTTGTCACAAACTCATATTACACCTATGATAGTACTACTAAACTTGTTTCCGATTTGGGATGGGATACTTTAAAGGATAGAAGGACAGCTAGTAGACTTACAGTTCTGCATAAGGCAAGACAACATAAGATAGCCCTACCGGTCGAACGTCATCTGTCACCTCGCCGCGCCAATCGCGATTCTCAAATCAAAACTCATATAAGAGTCTACCATTTCACAAAGACTGTTATAGATACTCTTATTACCCAGCTCGCATCGTGAGAGACTGGAATTCATTGCCTCACGGAGATAGCTGACCCTCCCAAGTTCAAGGAGGCGGTGCTCCAGCACCTCAGAGGACAATAAAAGCGCAGCGCACTCCCCCAGGCGCTTTACCCCAACAAGAGGGGTGTTGCCCAGTATCAAATCAAGATCAAGAACATACATGTAACATGGCGGCCTTCAAAAGGTGACCTCTGCGGGGTTACACCTGTTCCGCCATGCCTTCCAGTTTTGGAGAAGTGAAATAAATAAATAAATAGATAAATAAACATATTATGTAACGTAACATGACCAGTTTACGTCCGATTTATTAAAAACGTTATTTATCCTAAAACCGCGCGGACAGAGCCAAATGTTTAACCCATGGGTAGAAATATCAGCTCTTCTAACAAGAAAATGCATGGTCTGTAAGTTTTTCTCCGCCTGTTTAACGCCATGCGAGCATGTATTTATACTGGGGTATATGGTGTACAATTAAGCTAGGCTTACCCTTTATCGTCCACCTCAGTATTTTCCCTTCTAGCGCTATGCACCGGCACCGGCAAAAAGTGCACAGTAACTGTCGAAAGTAGTCTACAGACAAATGATAGTAAAGTCACTATGTTTGTCCTTCCGGCTTGCCCGACGCGATGAAACAAAACAATTTTTGTATTGTGAATTTCCCCAAAATCAGCAGCACGTGGCGTCCACGTGATAAATGCATGGCCATGATGTTATGCCGTAAAAAAATGTATCATCTGAGCGGGGGTCGCTAGGTTGTATCAAACCTTCCTAAAACTGGCAAGAGTTTCAAACCTCGAATCACCATGGATAGTCTGCATATCAAAGAAAGGTTTAACGTCAGCTACTTTAAAAAGATAGTAGCTATCGTGTAAGTTAGAAAAACATTATGACATATGCGGTGTCGAATTACATATGAAATGCGTCATGCATGACGCTTCCGTGCAACTTGTTGTTACTGGTTCAGGAGTTTATTCTATTATGTCGCTGGACGTAAACCCTTTTAAATGTTTTGTATAAAAGAGAGAGATGGCTGAGGATCATACTTATGACATTCTTTGTTTCTCATGAGAACAGGCTTTGGCATAATACACCGCGACATGTGGACATGACCCAATTTGGACGTAAACTACTCCTGCACTTAAATAGGTCATGTTACGTTAGACAGAATGGAGTGGACAAGAAATTCACAAAAACTTGCATATTTCCTGGGGTGTTTGAAATCTCTGATTTCTTGTTTGAGGATTCGGGAAAACACAAATCTACGTTTAGATACCTGTCGGAGGCGTGACAAGTTTTCATGGTCCTCAGATAGGCATCTTAATTTCAATTTATCACTAGAACAGTCATCATTTCAGGTTAATTATCCATGCAGGCTTATACAGAAAAGATGCAAACAGCCATAACCATGTGCTAGGCAGTCATCCTTTTTGCATATCAACACCAAGTCTTTTGATGAAAACTATTTCCAATTTTCCTTTTCAACAAATAGGCCAGACATTCTTAGTGAGTTTTGGGACCACAATATGAATATTGGCATCACTTTAAGTTTCGAAAAAACTAAGAAGTGGTGTCTATGTTATGTTAAGGGTAGTGCTGCGTACCTAAACGCAACATCAGGTACAGGTGTCGGTACAGAGGTTTAGGTACAGGTACCTGAACAAAATTAACATGTTTTTTTTAAACTTCTTCAATGACAAAACCATACACTGTTTTCAACTTGTCAGTATCTTTATTCAAAGAACATAACTAAGTTTCCTACCACTACACTACCAGCCTGCCTGAATGATCTGTTGCATATTAGTTACGCTATTCCAATGTGTCACTTTGGTCATGTCTGGTCACAAGTTGCATGAGATTAGTCACGAAATAAGCACATACTTGGTGTAAAATTATATCGGTACAGTACCGGTACTTCATGATCCGGTATTTTGGAATCAATGTTTACGGTACAGTACCGGTACACAGTACCGGTACGTAGCACTAGTACTAGTTTAGGGCCATGTTGAAAAAGAAGGGAAGTGGGACAACATACCGATGTATGTTAAGGGACTGGTACAATAGTTATCTGCGTGTTTGAACAGGAAATACTCAACACAGATGAGCTTTCATGCGAACAGGAAATACTGCTTACTTTATACATACTTAGGTCTATGACATAAAAAATTGACAACATTAAAGTATTCTATGAAGTGGTATGTGGATTCCATGGTAACAGGTAAGCCTCCTTTGTAAAAGTAAGTTTCTAACGAGAATATAGTAACATTGTAGGACTTTGCGGGGCGTTTGGAAAGTCTACTTTCCCTCCATGTCGCTCAGTTCTTTAATCACCTCTAACAACGGCAGCCTGCTGTCCTTCTCTGGATGGAGGGATGCCTGTATGGTCTTGGACAGACTTCTGAGGAGCTTGTATTTGCGGCAGACATCCTCCAGGAGTCTGCCCAAGCTGTAAACATCCGAGCTTGGAGTCACTGGTTCTCCCCGTCGGACTTCCGGGGCGATGTGGTTTGATACATCGGGGCCCTCACCAACGTCGAAACGCGTGGTGACGTGTTGCCAGGAGGCGCTGCCAAAATCGATGAGCTTGGCTGTGATAGGCTCGTTCGCTCCCGGCCTCCTCAGAAGGACGTTGTCAGACTGAAACGGCAAAAGTAGACACTAATATTAAAGCTAATGCAACCAAATGGTCAACTTCAACTCGAAACCAGGTCAATCTTAATTACTTGTTTGATTTTTTCGACTGATAGTATGATCAAACTAATAGAATTAATGGAGCCTAGAAATACAATATATACACATATTGTATGTTGGGATTCAAATAACAAATTTTAAAAGCACATTATTATCCATTGCTACAAAATAGCTAGCCCATCGCGGCCATTATATTTGAACATATATTGTCCATAACTTCGAATTCCATATCAGAATCACCAGGCGGCTTTCCCCACAAAACATGAAACTGTAACATTCGATTGTCATCAGTTACCATGATATCTGCACTCTCCGTTCTCAAACTTATTTTATGACTTCAGAGGACTGACAATCATTTTCCTGGCATCGCACTGACCAATAATCCCTTTAAAAGTTATACCACACTGATACTTTATTTTACCCACCTTGATGTCGTTGTGCAATATATGCTTCAGGTGCAGATACTCCACACCTCGTGCTACCTGCCTCAGTGCGTCCCTGGCCTGAGCTGCTGTCACTGCCTTCACTCCCAGGCTGTACGGGTGGTTGAGCAAGTAGTGGAAGCTCACACTTGTTTTGCTTCCGTTCCTGCAGGAGACAAACTCCTGGACAATGTAGGGTGGTACCACATGGATGTTTATTCCATAAATGAACGGAAACCATTCCATGTGGCACACCCTTGCCAGGATGTCTGCCTCCTTCTGCAGTGCCAGGATGGTGCCTTCATCCGCCCTTGTCGCGCTTGTGGCCAGCGTTAGCTCCTTCACGGCGACCAGGCCGTGACCACCTACAAAAGTGCCAAAATCAACATGAGCCACTGAAAGCACATAGTGAACTTCAAACATGGAAAATGACAAACAAACACTGAAGAACAACATAATCTCCAGGCTAACTTATAGCTTTAAATTGTAAAATGGCATAATCGAAGAGTTGATCATTTATTTGAGTGTTTCTCTGTACTATACTGCCACGGAGAGTAGTCGTTGCTCTAGTAGAGCAAGCTGCTAGGGGGCCTAAACCTACACTACTTCTTAATTACATCACAAGCTATCTGTTATCAAAAAGTCAAGACCACAGTAGCGTGCGTAGTCCAGTGGTTAGCGATCTTGCCTCTGGAACTAGAAGCCCCGGGTTCGATCGCGGCTGTGTCGCTCACCCGACATGAACGCTACCGGAAAGGGTCGCAGTCCTTAGGACGGGACGTCAAGCCGTGGTCCACTGTTCATTGTGCTTGTCGAAAAGAGCTAGGGGAATTTCCCCGGTACAATGAATCTGTTAATACTATAGTCTATACCTAGCGTCTGTCTTCTCTTTCACGACCAGTGGAATATTAGCTCATCTGTTCATTGAGGTCATTTGAGCTAAACTGGTTCAAGATCACTTTCACTTTTTGTCCAGGTCAAAAGATACAAAAACGTAGAGTTCTGCTGCAGTACTAAAGTCACATACCAGGGGGCGAAATTTACCTTGAATTTCGGCTTCACAACACCCGTCCACATGCCAAATATCATCGTAATCCATCAATATGTTTTTGAGTTTTGCTGACTACAGTAGTTCGGAAACACAAACATACAGACAGACAGACACACGCACAGACACACTCAAAACTATATCTACATTTTTAATGGAGATAATAATGTTACCTGCATGGTGACCCCTTTAACAGTGCAGTCTTGTGAGTTTATTCTGACAGTGCAGTGGCAGTGGGTAATGTCTTGAAATGTTAAAGAGATTCATCATTAGTCGTGATTAGATACAGCCGCCACGCCACGTACGAATTCGAACACCTTTCGAAACCTTTTCATTTTCAAAGGAATCGTTCCCCTTGCCCTTAGTAACGCCGTTTAACGCCGCTGCTAAGAAAATGCCTGTCACACGACACTCGAATGATATTTCATCCGACTTTCACAGCTGCGTTAAACCTGATTGGCGGCCTCTTTACCAAGATTGCGTTATATGGACTAGAAGGGAATACTCTGTGCTCTAGATACGAGCCACTTTTGTGGGGTTTTACAACAATCTTAGCTACTGATCATATTTGGAACACAGTAAGATCTGGAGAATAGCGGTGTTGTGAAGAGTTAATTTTTTGACGATTTTCAGATTGGAGGCATTTGTATTTCGCCCTCGATTCAGTATTAGATGACTAGTGACTCAGAATCGTAAAGTCTTGGACTATAACTGCTGTAAAAATCTTGTTGGTTTGAAATCTGAAAAGGTCTGTATGTCCATGTCTACCGGGTCACCTTCTCGGCTATTTTTCACCCAAACGTTGGAAGGTGTTGGTGTTGTTGATTCCAGTGCAGTCGACTTTTATACACAAGTTACGGCACCGATATACTTTCCCAGTATTGCCAAAGAATACGGACAGAAACAAACTACGTGGAAACGGACTAAATTAGTAAAGGGTATCTTAGTTTCTAGTACGTACACCCAGCGGTGCGGGTCCGTCATGCGCTTTGTGGAACGGGCGTTGACGCTAGGCCTTGCGCGTTCTTTTTTGGAAGTAAAACGATCCTTCTGATGAGGTGGCCTCGCGCGATTTAGAAGGAAGACAATAAAACGACCTTAAAATTGATAACAAGTTATATACAATCAGAAAGAAGAGACTTAAGTCTATCCTACGCGTTTAATTTCTTTTTGTTTGGATATCGGCAAGAAGACAAAAACAAGGGGCGAATTTACAATAAAATCAACTTATTTCAGGTCATATCATGTAATGGGTACAGGTTGAAAATCGGTTAAAAAATCTGGACGAAGTAAACCAGAAAGCTTAGAATTTATAGATACTATGAAATAATGAACATACACAGTTGTAAACTTAATTAATAAGCAATGAGCTTTGTTCCAAGTAGTCCCGACGTCTCAAAACGGCCCGCGATTCGCTGTTGCACGCAGTCAGACATTTTGAGGCCAGATTGATATCACTTCGGAACGGTGTATTGAATTGAAACTCGGAATTCGTAAAGGGGAGATCATCGTGAACACAATGCTACACAACAATTTGAGTTTATGTTGCAAGTAAATGTCCAGAGTAGATAATCACTAAAAAGTCAAATCGGGCGCGTTCTAGTCTGAAATTATGACATGCCTTCGCGACGATTGGGGGCATCTGCATTTACTATGATTTAGCCCTCGAAATTTTTCATAAGTCTCATACCAACAGAAACTACAGAGTTTGCTCTTTCTTACGCTCTAGATTTCCTGTTGGTTTGAAATCTAAAACATGTTGAAAACAACAGGGGGAATTACACGAAAATCACCTGATTTCGGGTTGTATTTTTGACAGAAAGGCGGTAAACAATCGTTTCAAAAATCTATAGGAGCAAAAAATGAGGCTGAAATTTCGTAAATAAATTGATACGCGTGCACACGGTCAGCGACAAGCTTTCTTTTAAGGCGTGTTGACGCCCCGAGTCATGGAACGGACTACTTTCTCTCGCGGAAGGAAAATGAAACTGCCTCGAACGACGTGGCGTGGTGGCTGGATAAACATATTATTACACGTGTGATTACAGAACAAAAGAGATAATTAGTACATGACGACACTGTTTACATAATGTCAAAAGATCCATGATTATGACACAAAAGAAGTGTTTGGCGCCTACCCATACACGTGAGTGAATTATTGTACTACATGTATGTACTATACACTGGTGGGGAAAGACCTATCGATTGCGAAAACATTGTCGACCGAAACATATGTCCCTCAGTCGTCGTAGCTAGATAGACATTTGTATAAAGGAGAAATTGTTCTGGATCGGAAGCCACAGCACTCTACGCTAAATTCCCAAACTTCCAGACGCAATTCAAGCATGATCTTTACCATTCATTTTGAATTGAGAGAGTGAATCAGTGTAGAATGAAAGAGGCCAATTACTGTCTACGCAACGATAACGCTCTGCCTTGAAGTTGAATTATAAATGACTGATTTACGTTCGGGAGAAATTGCATCGAAGTTCCAAAAGATAGCGTATATTCAATGCCTGTTTAATCAGGAAAAAAAAACACAAATGAGATTATGGTCATTTGCAAACATTTTCAAACTACTCCATCAGAAGTGTTGGATGCATTGAATATTGGAATATGAAAGCCAATGCACTTACAATCTGCAAAAGTCTTGAGAAGGGCTCGGCCGTAGCATCCACTCCCCAGAACTTTGGGAACGCCGTTGGAGTCGCCGAGCCGGTCGCGCTCGATCCTTGGCAGCTTGGGCTGAGGATGCCCGGACAGCTCCTTTTGCATTGCCCAGGCCTCCTCCTGGGCAGTGGTCTTCTCCCGGTGAAGGATGTCGAGCTTGGCCTTCGCCCACTGTGCCTCCTTCAAGGCAGCTGCCTTTTCCTCCCGGATTACCCGCATCTCCTCCTGGGCAGTGGTCTTCTCCCGGTGAAGGAAGTCGATCTTGGCCTTCGCCCACTGTTCCCTCTTCAAGGCAGCTGCCTTTTCCTCCCGGATTACCCTCGTCTCCTCCTCGGCAGTGGCTTTCACCCGCTGTGCCTCCTCCAAGGCAGCTGCCTTTTCCTCCCGGATTACCCTCGTCTCCTCCTCGGCAGTGGCTTTCACCCGCTGTGCCTCCTCCAAGGCAGCCATGGCAGCGGCCTTTTCATTCCGAAGGCGGTCCACTTCAACCTGGAGATCCTTGGTCGCAGCAGCGAGCAAGTTCTTTTCGCGATCAGCGACCGCGGCAACCCCACCCAGGCGCCGACTCTTGCTCCTGTTCTTCCTTTTTCTCTTGATCTTATCCTCGTACGGCATGTTGTATACGGATAGTGGTAACTTGTCGACTGGATAAGTGTCACAGACGAAATGAATGATTTCTCAGGATCATGTCATGTAATCCCGCCGCTCTTTTCTTATGCAAATTATGTCGTGATGTCACGAAATAAACAACACAATATGTTGCCACCAGACTTTCACAACACAGACAAGATGGTGCCAATCGACTTGAAGGGCGTTAAAATTGACGGGACACCCGAACCACAATCCCACATGTCTGAACAAGGGGTTATGTAAGATTCATATATTTACAAAGTATTTGTTGTTTTGAAATCGATGTCTGTATGTTTATTGACCGTCATCAGACCGAGTCTTTTCAACTTACCCGGAAACCATTCCATGGGGGGCTACTCAGTATCTCTACCATGACGGCGCTGAGACGAGTGGGAGTCGGATCATCGCTCGGAGTGTGTTTATGGCCTTGGATTCCTTCAGGTCGCCACCCACGGTGAACTGTCTATGGCAGTACTTTCCAAGCAGAGATTGGTGGGGAAGATCGTGACCATTATATCAGGCGCGGGGATAGCGGGGAATATGATAAGACGGCCGCGATCTTCCCCACCAACCTCTGCTTGGAGAGTATATGGCAGCTAAAGTACAAGTAGAAAGGATGCGAATTGCTATATGGATGAATGAATGGAGACCTTTATTGCACATTTCTGCCACACTTGGCTAAGTAAAGGTCACAAAAAAAAAAATAACAAGTACAGTTTACGGATAAAAAAAAAAGAATATGACTATCTGTAGATAAATTCTACTTCTATAGGCAGGATCGAATACAGCAGACTGGGCCCGGTATTCTGTTGAAAAATTACACTGCTGAGAAAGAAATCTTAAACTGTCTGTAATTTGGCATCCCCAAATAGCTCAACATAGTCTTAAAAGTTACATCATAGCCATCATAATGGTCATTGCAAGCTTAGGCCCATCGATCGCCAAATTTGAGCTTTTAGAAAGGGAACGTATTATGACGTCAGAAGCCAAACGGTAGGCAGACAATAGGCCACTGCAATAGGCTGAGGTCGCCAGACGGACACGCCTCCATCGGGACACGTGACCTTTGCTGTCTCCGGGTGATACCAAAGAAACCTTTAAAACTAAAGGAGAGTTTTTCACATCAGAGTTTGAAGAGTTTGCATTTTTCAAAGGATATCCATAAAAAACAAAGACCGAAATAGTTTGTAGTTATCACAATGCCATCGAAATTACTAACTTGCTTTGCACGTACAAACGAAAACCCACAAGCTACTCAGACTGTTACCCCTCTCCCCTGCTATGAATTGGGCTATTCTTGAATCAAACTACTATAAGTAGTCTGGTGAACAGAGAGACAGCCAGTCCGACTCGCTGCGCCATCATGGCAACAACTAGCAGTCCGACTGACGCCATCATGACAACTTTCGACCATCAGCCAACTGTTACCAGCAAAGATTCTCTCATTCAAGCGCTGGACGAGGATGGAGTCTGGAGCAACGCAAAAGTTCTGACTGTTCACGATGATGAAACAGTGACAGTTACATTTGACGGGTGGAGAAACCAGTTTAACAGCAGAGTAAGCTCCAACCAAGTCAGAGAGCGCATTGCCTCCCAAGTCACCGTCGGTAAACGCAGACGCGGTGAGAAGGGTCAAGTCGCTATGACAAGCCGGATCATCGCCGACGACACGATCTGGTTCCATGAAAATGGCGAGATGAAAAGCGCAACTGTGGTATGGGTTGATCCCTTCACTGACAGATTGGCGGTGAAGACAGGAGCACAAACTGAGAATGATCAGCCTGTCACCGCCCACGACAGGATCGTGACTTTTGACATGCTACGCCCGAAGCCGGTACAGGACAAGCGGGAGGCGGTCAAACGGAAGGCACCTCGACTGACGGCTGTTACAAAGAAACGAAGAGTGATATCAATTGACACTGGAGTCCAGACAGACAAGACACGATTCAGCGAAGAGAACGCAGAGCCTGTCAACATCCAAGACAGCGCACGCGAACTGGACCAGTACTTGCGGGAAGATGGATGTCTCCTTTCCTGTGGGGATGTTTATGCCCTGGGACAACAGCCCTTTTTGCTTGTGAAACTAACACTGCAGCCAATAGAGACAATAACCGCCACACTTAAGCTGTGTAAATCGGACACAGAAGGAACACTGACGGACATTACCGATGACTGTACGCTCATCTGCAACGGCCGCCATTTGAATGATCTTAAGGGAACAAAGTTCAGCAGACAGTTCACAAAAATCCGAAACAAAATGAGGCAAGATGCCATGAACAGAACAGTGGGGTCCAGTATCAAATATAGCAACGACCACGCCTACAGACGCATCATCAGGAAGACCAGCATTGGAGCCGCTCTACGTAGGGAAACTGGTACTCTTAGCAAGAACGGAAGAAGAAAAACTTTCAGAGTTGGGCCCATGCAGCTGGATGTTGACAAAGAGCTGCTTGGATTGGATGAGACCTTTTCCAAGAAGTACTATATCGGATCAGACAACGGTTTTGCCATTGTTGACAAAATCGCTGGGGCCCAATGGGACATCAAAATGCCGAACTCATCAGACACTTCTGCACACTACCTAGTGGTAACTTCAGTGTTCTTCCGATTGGACAAAACCAAATCCATCATGTGTACCATAGACTACATTAGCAGCGGAACCCCATTCACCCCCGATTACCGCAACGACATTGCAATGTCTCTGTCTTCACTGAAATAAAGATAAATAGTTTCCGGGTGAAGGGGATATGTTTTATTATTAGCTACTTGGGCAACTTGTGTGCGAGGAACAGGCTGTATTCATAGTATATACCCTGATTTTGTGACTTTTATCCAAAATGTGTTTTTTTTTAATTATATATCTTAGAATAACCTGATTCGGAATTTCCGCATGTGGTATGTATCTTTAATTGTGACTGACATCGTTGTTCTACCGTAAGCCTGATTGTCGAACTTTTTTTCTTCAAATGACTAGCTTAGCCGTGTTTTGTAGTTTTTGTTTGAGTTATAAAAGAATTTTGTAGACAGTCATATTGTACAGCCTATTACTCAATGTTTTACAGTGTGCCGACCACTCATTGGAGTATGCCTGACGCTATAACTTCATTAATAAGTTGCACATTTTATAGGTTATAACGTTTTGTGAGAAAAACAAAACTGGTCATGTTTATTTCTTGTCAAATAAAAGATGTTCTTGTTCAATAATGTGAATGTGTCGATTGTTTTATGAGAAATGATGGTACAGGGAAATATCATCTGCCGCTTATTGTGTTACAAGCAGGAAGCAGGTAGTTGGTGCAAAGTAACACTATAAGAGTACCTATTACCTTTGATACTTCACACATATCAAGCGTCCAGACTTCTATGTAATTTCATTAGAGCCTTGGCTTACAGGGGACAAAGATGTCTAGGTATTGGTGTTTTTCTGTCTTTTTAGCAACTTTTCATCGCTTTACCTTAACCGCTTGAGTAAACCGTTGAAGGAGTACTAAACTCTAGAAGGGAGTGTTATTTTCCACTAGAATATGTATCAATGGAGACATAACCAGCCGACTTTTTACAGATTTCTGCTTGTTGTGAATTACACCAGGTGTGTTTTGTAAATTAATATGTAACTCACTAAACCCGTGCAGACCCTACCCATGTATACCCTATACGTATACTCACTTCCTTCATCGTGAATATGTTTGGCATGAATGAATGAGGGGGGTCAAGCACAATACGAAAGGTCAGTAACTTGTTAATAAGATATAAAAGAACACATAACAATACAAATTTTTCTTACCCCCCTGACATTATTTGTGTAACCTAACTTTTGTCAGGCCGAATTTTTGAGCTTACAAACAACCAAAATATAGAAACGTGGAACATTACGTCTTCCATTGCTTACAAAAAAGAAGTTAAACCATTCACTAGTTACAGATAATTACGTTAGTATAATCTAGTTTAGCCTACGGTGAATTATGGATAGGTTTGAAATTAGTTGGGCGTAGGTCAGCAGTGGTGATGGCGTGGTTAAGATTTAAAGTTTGTTGCTGACTTACTCGCGATAGCCAACCATGCTGAACACCAGCCAACCCATTCCAGACCCTCCGTCCAGAGCCAATCTTCAAACATTCGGCTGACGCAGCCGGCGAACACTACTGAGCCGGGAGGCCATGTTCGGCTATGCGTAACCGGGGCTTAAATTACTCGCCCGAAATCTCTCAAAGTAGTCGGAATAACCGTTAGGTGGCAATTCCCGAACCCTGTAGAAGCGAACACAGATATGATGTTCATGTAACTTTGCAAGGACAGCATATAGAATTAATTTGGACAAGGTGAACAAATGAAAACCGGTTGCCACCACTAAAATAAACGAATAAAACTATGCAATTGGAAGCACAAAGATACCCTCCGTTGCCACAAAGACAGCCTGACCACGGCGGGTTAGTTTCTTTAAAACTAAGCGCCGTACGTTATCTGAGCGAATACATTCAATCAATCAATCAATCAATCAGATACATACAGAACCTGAATTTTGAAGCTACTAGTATTTGAACCCGGTTGCAATCAGATATAAGCTGAATGGCTTGATGCCGCTCCCACTGTACAGTGCGGTGAGGGCGCACCGTGTGGAAAAGACGCCATCTAGCGATATCAAATCACCTATGCATGTACAGGCCCTTCCGTGTGTGCTGTGGGGACCCCGGCTGTGCTGTGGGGATTAGCATAGTAATTGACACTAGGCCGTGAGTCAATAAACTACATCCAGGCCGCTCATTTGCATTATACGCTTCTGAATTGGCTCAGTTCGTAATGTTGCCATTACTGTACAAACTGTAACCACTGCGCAGCTGCACCCAAACCTCGTCCCCAGGCTGCAGCTGCAAGATGGCGCTGTTACTGCTGGACTGGAACTCGGATTGTCCGCTATTGTTCTCGTGCAGACCAACCATCAATGCACCATTCTTCATTAGACGGACAAAATATCTGGAACTGGAGGAATTCTCTGTCATGCCGGTGAACATGAAGAAGTACACGCCTCCGACTGAAGCCACAAACTTCCCCGTCTCCTGGTTGTAGGCCCCGTCCACGTTGCTAAGGATGACGTCATACGTAACCAGCGTGTCCACCCCAGGATCTAAAAGGCTGTTGGTTCGCGCCACGGAAAACGCCACGACAGGTGGGGCGGCCAGGTTGCCAGGTGCTCCTTTCTCACCTGCCGGTCCCAGTTCACCTTTGTCTCCTTTCTCACCTCTCGGTCCGACCGGACCCAGCTTACCTGGCCCACCTCTTGGGGCTCTCTCACCTGGCTCACCTTTTGGTCCTTTGGGAACACAAAAAATGCCATCAATGGAAGGATAGATAGACAGTGGTATGAAATGTGAACTACTAATTGCACACACAATACTGTCGTCCTTTTGTAATTGAAATGTTGCTTTCTATACGTTTTACACTTTTTTGCCCCCAAAGAGGTATGATACGCTTGGATCAATATGGCATCCACATGGCAACGACCGTTAACGTTTACGAGACGAAAATGCACAGGTACAGAATGGTTTAGGTGTAACAAGTTGTTCGGTGTGATGTACTCACCGCGCGGCCCCTCAGTCCCCGGCTCGCCCTGGGCGCCCGGCGCCACCACTACCGTGATGTTCTGACTGTTGTTCAGCTGGGAGCAGACTCCGTCCTGGTCTGTCTCCTGGGCCACAAAGGCGCGCAGGACGAGGAGGAGGGAAGCCAACACAGCAATCTTCATCTTGAGTTAGAAGCGGCTGGAAGTTTGTGGTGTGCAGGGGTGAAAATCTTGGCTTTTTAAGACAGTGTGTTTACGCTTTGACTGAAACGAGGAAACTGAAGCCGCCATTTACGTAGCCCCGAAGATGGACAGAAAACTGTTCTTTGGGGTGGATCAGGATATATATGATGTGTGCTGAAGCGGAGGTAGTTGGAAAAAGTGGATGCAAAATATAATATAGACTTGGGTATCGTAAGTCACAAAGTCGTGCGACAGTTTCTGAACTTTTCTACAAGAAAACAACAGTTTTAACACATTCATATAGCATTCTTTATGATCCACCCCTTAGAATAAAAGCTTCTCTGTACATGATGTAAACTTCACCGGAAAGCCATTAAACCCTGCCGACAGAAGTACGGTGTTATCCATTAGTTCTGTAAATGAACATCGTGTAAGGTGACTGAAAATGGAAGACTTGGCAAACATTGTATTTGTTACATATTTTGTAGCTGAATGACACAAAGCACACGTGAACATTTGGTCCCATTGGGGTCGTTAAGATAGAGGCAAACCCCTGAATTACGTCAATATGTGTAAATACACAGTGCCATTAGCCATTTGCAAGTGTGTTTTCGCATGTACATATATAGTTGAACGGGTTACAGATGTAGACGCGTCTTTTCACCCCGCTTCCTTTTTACCCCCCCCCCCTCTTATGAAGGGTCTTATCCAACAAACACGCAAAACAAGTTACTTGCGTGCGAGTTACTTGTCTAACTGCCGAATATTCTAGTCTCCAAGAAGACTTTGGTGGAGAAGATTCAACCGTGACCTTCTTATCAATGCCCCGTTGTCTGTTGGTACCCTCCGCCAAAATATTTGACAAGAATCCACAAAGAGCGTAGACAGCAGTTTAGCACCAAAATACGGCTTCGTGGTTTGAGCCTTTATTTGATTAGTATCATTTCATCATGACTTTATTCTTTTAGCGGTTCTTTCGTCTAGATACTTCATACAAAGGACTAGGTCTAATCGTATATACCCTTATTAAGAAGTTGCAATTTGAATGAAAAAACAGATGAACATTTACAGATATCAACAATGACAGTATGACTTATTTCACCACCATGTATTACAGACATTAAATATAGCCATTGCTTGAATTGATTACACTGTAGATTTCAATTAAGTCATGCTAAATGTCTTAATTTCGTGGGGATATTACATTGTTCATTTGATCCACATAAACGTTGTGTAGGGTTTTAAAAAAGCCGGTCAAATGCTTCGGAAATATGGTCGATTATACTTTTATATCAAAAGTGTACATGTTTTTTAAAACTTTCTTGCTAATCTGGATGGATAAGGAACCCTGAGAACGAGACGTAACCGCCAGGGTCGCTCCACATGGAGGACTTCCCGTCCAGCTCCACCCAAACCTCGTCCCCAGGCTGCAGCCGCAAGATGGCGCTGTTACAGCTGGAGAGATGGTCACCGTTCGACCTGTCGTACAGACTGACGATCTCTTCGCCGTTCTTCTTCAACCGGCTCCAGTAGGCAGACCCCACCACGCTGGTGGTCATCCCGGTGTATGTTAACATGTAGTAACCGCTCACCAGAGGCGCGAACTTCCCTGTTGTCCGGTTGTAGGCGTCGCCCGCGTTCGTGTGGACGATGTCGAACGTCACTATTGTGTTTTCTGGGGCGTTCAGGATCCGGACTCTCAGAGTGGCGGAGAACGCCACGAAACCGGAACCAGCCGCAGAAAACTGGGTGTTACAGTTCGATCCTCCCGTGCAGGGCTTCCCGGGGTTTCTCCTCTCTCCCTTCGCACCTGCCGAGCCAGGCTCACCTTTCTGTCCCTTCGCACCTGGAGCTCCTGGATCACCTTTCTTACCTGGGGCACCTTTCTCACCTGTGGGCCCCGGCTGTGATACACCTCTGTCCGCCTGTTGATGTATTCTCCATCGACCTGAAAGGAACATACTTGGTTTTTATGCATCTGTTAAGGCTTTGTTAAAAAAATTGTTCTTTTGATATTGACAATCACATACTATCTTCGTACTGTCTATTTGGCAGGGCCTAGGGAGTAGAAGAAGATGGTATCTTTCTACGTTAGCTGAGGACATATTCAACAGGAAATCATATCCCTTATCGTATCGTCTTATTTGTTTGAATGACTCCTTTTTCCTAAAGAAAGGTAAATGATAGACAACATAGAAACTTTTTATTATCTCCATGAAAAATGGAGATATTGCTTTGGGCGTGTCTGTGTGTGTGTCTGTCTATCTGTGTCCTTGTGTTTCCGGATTGTTGTAGTCAGCATAACTCAAGAACCTCTAGATGGATTATGATGATATTTGGTATGTGGGTAGGTGTTGGGAAGACAAAGGTCAAGGTTGATTTCGGGCCCCCTGGTATGTGACCTTGGTACTGCAGTAGAACTTCCGTTTTTTAATCTTTTGACCATGACGTGCTGTGGTCTTGCTGTAACAGTAAACTGAGGTTTGTACAGACACTAAGAAGATAACTGGAGACTTATGAAGGAAGCGTGTACATTGATTATACAACATTGGAAACGTACATTTTGCATGCATTACAAGATTTTAAGTAAAAATAAAGATACACTACCTCTGTTACCTGTACTTACTTAGGAGTTACAGTGATCATGAGAAACGTGTCTTTACAAGGATGCTAAATCCTCTTTTATACCACCACAGGGATCGGCACCCTCCAGCATCCCCCGGACTGTTTGTCTTCATAATTCAGTACTGAGAACTTTGATAAGCCCGGAGCCAAACTGTTCAAGTCAAGTTCAAAGGTCTAACTTCTAAAAGACTCCAAAATGATCTTCACGTGTTGCGGTCGACAGGGACATGCAGTGACTGCAGTGGCTTTTCTTAACTTACGACATTTTGAGATTGACCAGATATCTCGAGGACCAAAATGCGCGATCATTGAGAAATGGGAATGACATGTCATGTGGTGCACATTAATCAAATGGTGCCGCTGGTAGGAAGGTTTGTAAAAAAAGGCACGATCTTGTCAAAGAATTTACTAGTCCGAACAGAGGCTGTCGGTGGCCAGTAGGTCAGGTCAGCCGATTAACAAGGTCCATGCGTTGGACAGGTCTAGCTCCATTTTAGGAAAAAGAAACAAGGAGCAGGTTTAATAACATTTATGATGATAACATTTTCAGAGTCGTTTCTTTGCTTTTGCCCTTATTGTAAAGACTGCCTCCTCTTTGTTCGTCTTGCGAGTTATGACTCTGGGGCCAGGTGGTTTTCAATGTTGTACATTCTACTCAACAAACTGTTTAAGCACGCCAAAAACACAAAATACAGACATCCCCAAACGTAACCTATTCAAACAAAAAGTAAAGCCTAAGAAACCGAATAAGGTTTGACAGTTTTGTCGTCCAGAGATCACAGTGACAACATGCGTCAACCTTATTTCTTTCCAAATTTATTTTTAAAATCTTTAAGTCAAAAGTACATCATATCATGCATCTCGTCAGTAAATTTTAAAAAGGAACACTATCTTGAGTTGACATAAATTCAGATTTCAATATAGTAGCAGCTTTATGGTTATTCTTACTTACACTAAATCACGATGACAGCTGCTTAAGTGGCTACGAAATTAGACGATGTCTGTTAGTATTAGCGGCGAAGCATAGACATTTAAGTTTAACAATTCCAGCAGGTTACTGGAGTGAAAGCCTGTCGGGAACAGTCACAGAAGGGGTTAGGTAATGATAGGTTTCATCTTGTTCTGATTGATGAAAATGCATGGTTTACATCCGTCGGCATCGAATCACATCAGTGCAAAAGAAACACCGTACTCACCCCTTAGGCCTCTCGGCCCCATGGCCCCTTTAGGTCCGGGCGGCCCGGCTGGAGCTAACACGGTGATGTTGGTACACGGTGTGGAGCAGGACTCTTCCTCGGCCGCTTTACTCAAACACAAACGGACAAAACAAAGGAAAACGAAACAACCAGCCGCGCACATAGCAAGTCGAGCCCGAGTCTCAGCCATGGCAGGTAGGTTCTAGACGTACAGGATAAGTCTTACGGGAAATTTGCAAAAGATCTGCTCAGAGACAGCAAAACAGAACAAAACAGAAGAAAACAAAACAGCTAGACGCTGTCTTAATGAGTCGGGATGCTGTCAAGGTCTCCACCATGTTCAGTACAGCATTTGAAGAATATCTAAAAGATCTGGTTAATGACATCAGCCAGTGTCAAGAAGGCCAAAGGTGTGCGAGGGTCAGAACTCGAGGAAGGCGGAGGACTTCGCGGTAACCTGCCATGCCCTGGCCTCGTCCTAAAAAAACGTACCTACGTGTCAGTCCGTGGTTATCTGTAGAGGAGTGCTGTGTGTCCTGCACCGCCGGGCATGTTCTATTTTAGGTACCCATGTTGAAAGCAATGTAGTCTTTCGTTCGCACACTTAAAGAAGAGTTCAAAGGTGCGACAAGAGATATAATCCTTGGCTATTGTAAATTCTCTAGGTGATAGAGACAATGCGTCATTCACATAATACGTAGTAAGATCTAAATGAGTAACCAGCTTGTAAACGTGGTTTTGCGGTCACGGTAGGTGTAATGTAGTCCAGGTGGTCTACTGACCGCAGGTAACCTCGCGTCTTGAACGATTAACTCACACGCGTTCGCGTACTGAAGTCCCAGCACCAGCATCTTGTAGCTATGTAGCTACAAAATAGGTTTACATACGAATCCAAGACCTTTACTGCATGTAAGTACAATGAATACAAATACACAGAGTATTCATTGTAATATATCAGGTTAGCACATGTAAAATCATGATGTAGGAACAGCTATGTTTTGTTCTTGGTGGCTTGTCTGAGCGCATAAGGTAAATCAAAGACACCTGTTGAGCAATAAAGTTCATTCATTCATTCATTCATTCTTAAAAGTAATAGAAATAACAGTTACTACTACTGTGCAAGCAATCTTGATCATCACCCAATTTTAACACAAATTCAATGTGTATGTCATTGTTTCTGCAGGGTGTCGTTGAAGACATGTTCATCAGGGATAACAGAGGAATTTTAGGCTATTTCTCCAAGTCACAGAGCGTTTTACCGATGTGCGGTATCTAATGATTAGCCTCTGTTACACAATATCACCTCGAGAGCTTGAGGCCATACCGACACCTCAAACTCAAGGGAACCATTCCTAAAACTACCAAAAGGATCTCTGGATTCTTTATCATCATGAAAGTCAGTCCAATAGGAGCTCAGGATTCTCTGTCACTATGGAAACCTGCCATCACAGCCTGTAACACCATGGTAACAGACAGTTGTCAGTCTGACAATGATAGGTTAATGTCCACATTTGCACAATTAAAATCAACAGGATTAAGAGGTTCCCAATTCTCCTGACTTAGAGGTGTTGTCCATCAAGTTTCTAGTATCTTCTAGTATAGCTAGCCGCCAGCGGACGTTGAGAGCGGGCCAAAGCTAACAAGCCTGGACCGCAGGCTATAAGGGCCTGACCATGCAGTGGAAGGGCTGCAAGAAGCGTGATTTAGTCGGGCTATTTGATGACCACCTTCCACTGACGAACGTGACCGGCGGTGTTCCACATCTGGCACATTCATCTTCCTGGGCTTGAGAATCGATGGGGCTACAAGACACGACCCGGAGCTCCTTTAATAGGTGTCATCTATCTTTAGTCTAGAAGTCTGGAGGAGCAGGTGGAGATGCTGCCACTGGTTAAGGCCATCCGTGACAAACGCCTTTAAACTTAGCTTGGCGACAGATAATGATTCCCAAGCAAGATTCCCAAGCAATCCTTACATTTCTGTTTTGCTTGGGAATCTTGATTTAATGAGCTGTTGTCGAGAGTTAGAAGGTTCTATGTAAGACGTCATTGAAGTTGTTGATCATTCGCGTCTTTTTCATTTATTTACTCACTTTCCGTAAACAAAAAAATAAACAGACACTGATAAATAAATGAATAAAGAATACCTTTGGAAATAGTTTCTTTGAATTGACAGCAGGAAAAATATAGATATTAATAACGTACCTAACAAAAGTCGTAACAAAAGTCGTTACTCAAGCCTTAGATAAAGTTCCTACGCGTCTTTAACATCATTTTATACAACGTTGTTTTCTTTTCGTCAGAAAGAGATACTCCTGAACGCAGCCTACTCTCTTTAGGGTGGGGTGCAGCTATATCTGATAGATTCCATGGGAAAGGTATAATCTATGAATAGCTGAGAGAAACACGCAAAAGGCACCGATGACCAAGTGTTTGTTAATCTTACCTTTTCGCTGTATATATATTTGACACTAGAAACACGTGATGTGCACCATTACGACGGTAGGATTCATGCAACCCGGTACCATCATTATCAAGGTCACAACCTGGGTCATCATATATGTAAGAAGGGGCGATGTTATGGCCCGGTTCTTTGGAATGCTGCCGAGAGACTGCCTACAGGACTAAAGGAACACACACAGGACACAGCATTGTCGTATACACGCGCACGGGAGTCGTGGAGTTGGGACACACTCGTACTCTCGCTCAGACTCGTCTCTGGCTTCTACTGTCTTCAACTGTCCCCCAACTCCACAACCCTGGCTCTTTATTCTGTCTCTCCAGACGAACGACTAGACATGGTCTAGACTGACACACTGCATGACACTGCTATTTCATGTTCCTGTTACTGCTCATCAAAGGATCACACCTCTTTGTGGCTTCAGTTCATTAAAAACTCACACATAGTTGACAATGATGGCACCATATTAACTAACTGATTACAGTGTTGGGAATAGAGAACAATATTACAAACAGATGTTGTTACAGCTTGCTCCAAATCATAACAGTTACTGCGCACCAATAGTATAAACCTACAGCTCTATTTTGTCCACCCTTACACCCGCCCACGAGTTTTCATCGAGCCGTCCTCGGCGAGAGCGTAACGCTTCACAGGTTCATACACAAGTATACTGAAATATCTGATCTTCACACCTCTCACACCCACCCCTATTCAAATCTAGCCGTCCCGGCGAGGTTACAACATTTTTTTCTTCCTTAAACATAGAATAACAAGTGCATGCATACAAGTTAAGCAAACAACATATAAAACTCCCTTATGAAACAAAAGAGTACAAATTACAATCGTTAGCATAATTCATGACCTACAGTTCATATGATGTTTTAACAATATAAATGAACAGATTTTCTAGCAGAAGACATTTGTCTGGGACAGTCAGTGAATTCATCAAAGTCTATAGTCCGGCCATCTCTGGTTTCTCACAGCTCTCACAGCTCTACTCAGCACATGACGACCCCGGCATCTCTCACGGGTGTCGACTGCACTTCACCGGCCTCCTCGGAGTCCTCCTTCCTCTCAGCAACTTCGTGTCGTGTTGTCCCCTCCCCGTCCCTTTGTTGCACGGCCACGGACGCCCTCCCCTAGTCTCCTGCTGGTCCAGCCCCGATCACCGCCTTCCTGGAGAAGTTGCTTCGGCGAGTCGGGTTGCTGTTTCAGGCATCCCGATGTGGAATAAGACTGGCTCGGCCCCGTCCTGGTTGGACATGGTTAACGGATGCCATGGACATCTTCTCGCCAACACTCTTGTGCCCAGTGTGGCCAATGCAGGGATCAGCCATGGGGAACGAACATACCACACACGTACACACAACCGACCGTCCTCCTAGACATATCAACAACTTCTCCGACTAACACAGAAAATGCCTCTGATATCCCTCCTAACTGTGAAATACTTTTGGCACCATGCTAACTGACGAGTTCTTATAAATATTAAATTTTCCCAAAACAAACACACTTTCGAAAACTCTAACCGCGCTTCAATTTTGGAACATCAAAACCCCCGAAACACATCAATCTTCAAAATCTCCCAAACCCTCACCATATCTTTTCCAACCTTTAGCCACAAAACATTACTACTCAGAACTGTGTTAGCAACAAATGATCTACGAACAAGAAATACAACTGAAAACAACCTACACCCCGGCAAATGTGATCTCCTGACGGACCGAAGTCCGCCCCCCGATCGTCTGGGTTTCCACGGAGACCACATCGCCAGCCGTCCTAGCTCCTGCCTAGTAACAAAACTGAACAAAACTAAAACCAACTACAACTTTCCCAAAAGAACTTCTGCTAACAAGACTCTGACACAGACGGTCGGCTGGACTGTACATGGCATACGTTCATTCTTCCCACCTTACGGCCTCGGCCCTGCGGTCTCCGTACCGTTCAGTCCTTGCCGATCTCCGTCTAAATTGTCTCTTCCTCGGCTCCTGATCCAGCACGCCTCAGTGCGGCCTACTCGCATTGTGGCCGCCTGCCCTGGTCACCTGGTCGCTGGCGTCGCACCGACCGTCTTGCCCTCCCGTGCGCGGCCTCCAGCATGGCCCCTGGTCCCGGCATGTCTTTGTCCTGCAGCGTCCCTCTAGATGGTGGTTGAGCAGCGTCCCATCCTCGTCGCCAAATGTAAGAAGGGGCGATGTTATGGCCCGGTTCTTTGGAATGCTGCCGAGAGACTGCCTACAGGACTAAAGGAACACACACAGGACACAGCATTGTCGTATACACGCGCACGGGAGTCGTGGAGTTGGGACACACTCGTACTCTCGCTCAGACTCGTCTCTGGCTTCTACTGTCTTCAACTGTCCCCCAACTCCACAACCCTGGCTCTTTATTCTGTCTCTCCAGACGAACGACTAGACATGGTCTAGACTGACACACTGCATGACACTGCTATTTCATGTTCCTGTTACTGCTCATCAAAGGATCACACCTCTTTGTGGCTTCAGTTCATTAAAAACTCACACATAGTTGACAATGATGGCACCATATTAACTAACTGATTACAGTGTTGGGAATAGAGAACAATATTACAAACAGATGTTGTTACAGCTTGCTCCAAATCATAACAGTTACTGCGCACCAATAGTATAAACCTACAGCTCTATTTTGTCCACCCTTACATATATAACCGAGAAACGTTGGTGAAGCTTTAGACTTGTAATCAAGGAGGCCATGGTTTATCTTATCACTGATCCACACGCTGCGTACACGCTAACGCAAACTGTCCATGCTTGTTTATCGACGAAAGAAGTATGCCATTCGCTGCCAGACTCGTAGCAGGCGGTTTTGGTTCCCAATTATGTGCTCGTCATGTGGTCTCAGGGCCGGGCCCTGTCACACTTGTGCGTATATTCAAGTGCGTATGAGCGGGGAAGAAGTTGTTTTCTACTGTGACCCACCGTTGTGCAGCCTAGTTATCGAACCAAAGAAATTACTTATTCGGCTGCAAGTTAATACGCAACTCATGCGGACTTGAAGTTGTATATACGCACAAGTGTGACAGGGCTAAAGAAGTGCGGAGTCGGCTTCAGCGGTCCTTGAGCGCCTGCCAAGTTTATGCTGCACGTCTCATTACCTGTCTTCCGGCTGCCGCAGTCTGCCGAAATGCTCCTGCATAAACCCCTTGAAGGTGCCGAAAGACTTTATGTGAGGCTCGACCACATCACAAAGTCACTTGTAACGCTGCCAAGAGACCATCGGGCCTGGGGGAAAATGTTGTGTTTCCGGTTACGGTCCTGAAAATGTAAGGGTCGGTAGGTAGGGATTCTCTTTTTTTTCTTGCCTTTTTTTAAAGATTTCGGCCGAAGTGATTCAACAAAAAGAGTTAAACAATGTAAAACAGGATGCATCAGGACACTTGTATTTTCAACACCATATTGTGATTGATACAGATACAAATTGTACAAGAAAAAGTACATTGAAAAGCTGAACAAAGAAGTACAATGTTTATTACACATTCTTACATCGACTGTTCAGACCCTTCTATCTATCTATCTATCGGCCATCGGCCGGGACTAAACAAGTACATACATCACTCCATATTGCCATATCCAACATCATTTGTCCTTGATAGACCATTAAGCTGTTAACATGGTGTGAAATACAGGAACTCTATAAGAAAATTGGCAAGACTACTTGAATTGTGTTGAATTTCCGTTAATCAGATGACAGATCGAATTTTGTCCCTTTTGACCCCCAAAGCGCCACGGTCGGCAGGTATTTGCTAGGGTCGGTCGGGTAACCTGCAAACACAACTCTTTTTCCCTAGGCCTTGGCATAATACTTCTCATTACGACGGATGTACCAATTTGGCTGACATGGAGCAAGGGGGTTTAATCAATGCATGGAGAGAACTATTTTTATAGGTGCCGATAAAACATGTCCGAATCAACTGTGGTTGTCAGTGAAGACAAGTTTCTCTCCAACACAGCATGTCTACTCTCCAAGTAGAGGTTGCTGGGGAAGATTGTGGACGTCATATGCCCCGTTCTTTGTCAGTCCTCTCTAACAACGAAGGCTGACAATATGGTTAAGAATGTAACAATTTCCCTCAACAAACTCTGCTTGGACAGTAGACATGCCCTTGTAACACAGGAACACAGTAAAATAGCTATCTTTGTGCGAACTAGGTTTATACCAAATGTCGTTCAAGGATGTCCTTTTTCAAACCACGCAAAGCAAGTCAGGATATTCATTGCTTAGTAATTACAGTAAGTGTGATTGATTACATTTACTGTAATTGCACAAAGCCAAATGTTCTATTCTCCCAGGCTTCTTAAGCTTAGCTGTCTGATCAAATCGCTCAGAACACGTGACTCTATGCACGCGTGACGTCAGCAATACGTCACAAGTTGTTGGAAGTCGATATCACCCCCCGTCCTGGTTCAGATAAGTTTGGTGCGCCCTGATGTAGATGGCCTCATTTACTCCTCTCACAAAGTAGTCAGGTTCGGTATCCAGATTATTAACACACTCCAAGTCCAACGAAACTGTTTGAAACCTCTGATGACGAAGAAGTGTGTCGTCTGTGTTCTTAAAGAACGTTCACTGAAGAGGACTGAGCGAGTTTGTCGAAAATTCCGGTAAGTACAATTTTTTAGTTGAAGAACAGGTTATTTCTTCATAATATATTTTTTTCCAGCTCATTTGAAAGCATGTCCTATTCTCCCGTTACACATGGTGGATGAGGTACCCTGAGAACGTGACGTAACCCGTGTAGTCTCCCCACATGGAGGACCGAGCGTCCAGCTCCACCCAAACCTCGTCGCCAGGCTGCAGCAACAAGATGGCGCTGTTACTGCTGGAGAGATGGTCTCCGAGTGACTTGTCGTATAGACTGATCACCGGCTCTCCGTTTTTCGTCAGCCGGCTCCAGTAGGCGGAACCCTTCACGCTTGTGGTCATTCCCGTGAACGTGAACATGTAGTACCCTGGGACGGAAGGCGCGAACTTCCCTGTAATCTCGTCGTAAGCGTTCCCGGCGTTGGTGATGACGGAGTTGTACGTCACGATCGTGTTCTCGGGGACGTTGAGGACGCGGTTCGCCAGGACGGCGGAGAACGCCACGAACGGTGCGTCTGCCGGCCGTGCTGGCGGGCCAGGTCCCCCGGTACAAGTCCGACAGGGCCAGCCCTGTTCGCCTTTGATCCCCTTTTGCCCCTGGATACCTGGCTGTCCATTTTCACCTGGCTTGCCTGGATCACCCTTTCGACCTAACACACCTGTCCGTCCAGGTCGACCCGGGTAGCCCGGTACACCTTGTCTGCCACGAGACCCCCTGTCGCCTTTCTCCCCCTTGTCTCCCGGGACCCCTCGGGACCCGGGCGGTCCCTGTCCGACGTTGGATGGTCCAGTCCCAGCGGAAGGACCTGGTACACCTGCCGGAACCAGCGCACCTGGCTCTCCCTTCTCTCCTTTCTGTCCAGGTGAGCCCAGACCTGTTGGTCCCGGCACACCTGCCTGTCCCTTCTCACCTGCTTGTCCCTGGTCACCCTTGATTCCTTTCGCGCCAGGCACTCCCTGAAGACCTAGCCATCCTCGACCACCCTTTTCACCTGGCGGACCCTCTACTCCAGGAAAGCCCCTCACACCTGGCTCACCTTCATCTCCCTTTGGACCACGCCGACCAGGTGGTCCAGGTGTGCCTGGCGGGCCTTGTTCTCCCTTGTTACCTGGGCGTCCCATCGCACTTGCCTCTCCCGGAGCACATGAAATCTTGGTCGGTAACATCGCGCCGCCATATCCCTCTCTCCGGTTCAGCTCACACAGTCCCGGTTCACCTGAAACAATCAAACAGACTTTTACAGCATTACGCACGTTTTATTTATCGTTTATTTTCCTGTATATGATATTATTTAATAAAAAGGCTCTTTGTACACAACCAAGTGTCTTTTTATTCAGTTTCTTACCAAACTGATGAAACTTTTCATCTCGGATAAATGATATCATGTTCTGCTCTACAGTAAAAGGGACATGGAATTAATGACATATTCAATATTTTCCTTCGGAATTTCCTTTAGAATAACACACAGTCAGGGATTTAGAGAACGGGAGAGTCTTGGCTATTGAAATGAAAAAATATACCTGCTTTAATTTACTGACGACATTTCCTCATCATGTTGTTAAGAGGTGCTTGGGCGGGTTCCAACCATTCTCTTGTATTCCTTTCTTAACAGTTGACACGTGACATGACGAAGGAATTACATTTATCAGTATTATCAGTGCCAATGTAGCAACACCTTAAAAACTGACATAATACATGCGGGTATCAAGTGACGGATTGCCCCTTTAGTAATTGGTAACGATTGAGCAATGGCAGTGGTTGTCGAATCAAAGCACGAGCATACCTTTTGCCAGCAACGCCAAAAATTAAAGTCATGAAATATATTACAAGACACTCACCCCTGCGGCCTCTCGGCCCCGTGGCCCCTTTAGGTCCGGGCGGCCCGGCTGGAGCCAACACGGTGATGTTGGTACACGGCGTGGAGCAGGAGTCTTCCTCGGCCGCTTTACTCAAACACAAACGGACAAAACAAAAGAAAACAAAACAACATGCCGCCCTCGTAGCCGCCCCAGTCCCAGCCATGGCAGGTAGGTTATGGACAGGAAGCCTCACGAGAAATTTGCAAAAGATCTGCTCAGAGACAGAAAACCAGAGATAGGACAATGCCCATGAACTCAACAGAGTGCCAAATTGAAGTCACTGAAAGTTTAGTCGTCGATTCAGACTATCTGGCCTTGTCCTACATTTCCAGCAACATCTTCTTAAGTTAGTTGCCTGTATGTACCTATATATAGTAAACCGATCCATGTGTTCCAAATTGGGTGCATGTGACGTTGATTTAGAAACAGCAACAGCACATGTGGTTAGACATGTGATATTTGCCTTTGGCAGTTTGAAGAAAAATACGAAGACGAGTTTATCCAAGCTACACAGGAAAGAAAGAATACCTGATTACTGTGATATAGATATGTAACGATAGATGTGCTCTATGATGTTATCAATTAATTCTTCTGTCACAAGATGGACAAAATTGTTCTCGGCGGATCCTGAGAAGATTCTTTGACAGTGACGCTGCCAGAAGGGATATGCTAACTTCAAAGGTTTGCACAACCACTAACACACACACACAGACAACAGGGTGCGAAATAGTTTTTAAGGTCAGGTTGCCCACTGGGCATGAGTTTCCCGCTATGACCCCAACCGGGACCTATTGTGCCCTCACTCAAGATAAAAAAAGTACATAATATGTACAACTTGTACATATTATGTAACGTTACTCGTGCAAACTGTTTGTACTTGTACAAACTGTTTTTAGTTGGAATTTGTGTCAAGTGATGATCTATCCATCCATCCATCCATCAATCCATCTATTTATCTATCATTCATCTATCTATCCATCCGTCCGTCCGTCCGTCCTTCCTTCCGTCCGTCCGTCCGTCTATCCACGTTACTTATGGCAAAGACGACGATGAGGTTTGCTTTTAAGTAGGACCCACTGCCAACTGATTTGTCAAACATGCCACACTTCTCACCACAGAAAGAAGCCAGATGGTGTAAACTTACAGTTCAGAATGTGGCCAAGTCGCAGTTGACTGCCAGCCGCTAGTCTACGGTTCATGTGACCTTAGACAAACCGCATTTTCCGTCCGTCTCGAGCAAAATCTCCGATGATCTTGTGAGACTGGCAATGATTACACAGATTACTACTCTAATGTTACCCTAATCGTGTTGTTTCTCTGGATTGACACAGGTTAGAATAACAAACGTTTCAATATGTCAGTGATGAAGAATATAGTGGTCAACATGAGTTTTCCTCTTTTCCAGATACCATGTTGCAAACAACAATTTTTTTCAGGGCCCAGGGTCCGGTATCTCTGTTTTTTTGGCGGTTACAATGCAGACTTTATGTTCAAGTTCATTGATCTCTTTATCATGATGTACACATTTCTCACTAGACAGTGTCTTATTTAAAAAAAATCAAGAATAAGTGAAAACGTGTTCGTATTGCACAAGCTTGTTGCTTGGGTCTACGGCTACTTTTACATTCTGTGAAGAAAAGTTACCGACTAGTCCGTGCTTTATACGTGGTGGATGAGGTACCCTGAGAACGTGACGTAACCCGTGTAGTCTCCCCACATGGAGGACCGAGCGTCCAGCTCCACCCAAACCTCGTCCCCAGGCTGCAGCAACAAGATGGCGCTGTTGCTGCTAGAGATATGTTCTCCGAGCGACTTGTCGTACAAACTGATCACCGGTTCACCGTTCAGCATCAGCCGGCTCCAGTAGGCGGAACCCTTCACGCTTGTGGTCATTCCCGTGAACGTGAACATGTAGTACCCTGGGATAGAAGGGGCGAACTTTCCCGTTTCCATATCGTACGCCCTTCCGACGTTCGTGTGAACGATGTTGTACGTCACGATCGTGTGTTCGGGGGCGTTGAGGATCCGGTTCGCTAAAGCGGCGGAGAAAGCCACGAACGGTGCGTCCGCCAGCCGGCTCTGCGAGCCCAACACGCCGCTTCCACAGCTGCAAGATTTTCCCGGTTCACCCCTGTCACCTTTGAAACCTGTCCTCCCCTGGCCACCTGGCTGGCCATATTCACCTGGTGCACCTGTCTTACCTGGCTTTCCTGGGTCACCTTTAGGCCCCTTCATACCTGGCATCCCTTCGGGTCCAGGTGAACCCGGATAACCAGGTATTCCCTGTCCGCCTTCGAATCCCCTCTCACCAGAAAACCCCCTGTCGCCCTTCTCCCCCTTGACTCCCGGCACCCCCCTGGACCCAGGCGGTCCCTGTAGAACGTACGACGACCCGCTCACTGTTGTGTAACTTGACTCGCCAGGTGGCCCCGGTCTGCCGGGATCACCTTTCTGTCCCTTCTCCCCGGGTAAGCCGTCCTCACCTGGCAGACCACGCACCCTTGTTGCTCTAGCCTCGGCAGGTTCACCTTTGTCTCCCTTCACACCTGCCGGACCCTGTTGCCCTGGTAACCCCGGAGGACCGGTATTTCCCTCTCCGCCTTTCTCACCCTTCTCTCCAGATACTCCTGTGGCGCCAATTTTCCCCTCTTCACCTTTTGCTCCCTTCTTCCCAGTCATCCCTTCACTTGGTCGTCCTGGGACACCAGGTGGTCCAAGCGCACCTGTTCTCCCAGGTGCGCCTTTATCTCCCTTTTCTCCGGGTAATCCTCTGGAGCCAGGTGGCCCCGGGATAGCAAAAGACGATGGTCTAGCTCGTGTTCCGCCTGGCTCGCCTTTCTCTCCCTTCCCTCCAGGTGAGTTTACACCTGGCGGCCCCTGCGCACCTGTCTTTCCCCTTGCACCTCTCTGCCCTGGGTCGCCTTTGCTTCCTTTCGCGCCAGGTCTTCCTGGAAGACCCAGCCACCCCGGAGGTCCTTTCTCACCTGGCGGGCCCTTAATTCCGGGAAATCCTCTCACACCTGGATCACCTCTGTCACCTGCGTCACCCTTCCGACCAGGTGGTCCATATACACCTTGCGGTCCTCGCTGTCCCTTCTCCCCCGACGCGCCGACGGTGCCTGGTATTCCCGGAGCACCCGGAATGCCGATCGGACCCACCAGCCCCATGGTGCCGCGGTCGCCTTTCTTTCCCTTCAGACCAAGACCTCCTTTCGATCCGGGCTCCCCTGCAGCAAAGAAACAAACAAACAAACTGACTAAGTTTTGGATCATAGCACTGTTGTACCTATTCGAAACCAAATGTTTTCAAAACCAATCGTCATTGTCATTATTTCATGCTGTTATCACTTTTATATGGCAATTGCCTGTTGCACACTTCCGAACCTTTGTGAGCATCGGTTGTAACGTTATATATATCATAATTATAGATAAACGCGTATGTTCATCGAACGATCCCGTTACCAACCATTCATGTGTTTATGTTCTGGACTGTACATCTGTCCTGTGGTGCCGCTGGCATTATCAATTTGCTCCAGTACAGGACCACCGTGTATCATTTCATTTCCTAATTTTCAATAAGAAAGACAACGAGATGATATGATATTTAGCTATTACACCGTGATGAATTCGTGACCCTTTTCCACCTGTCTGAGCGTTTTCTCTTCTCTGTACGGCTCTATGTATTTAATTCTGTGGTGCCCAAACAAAGTTACCATCGACTCACTCTTTTTATCGTGGCTAGACGTTTCTCCAGTTTCCACGGTGTCTCCACGTCTTCCAGAATACTTTAGGAACATAACACTGGATGGGATCGAGCCATGTCCATCACAGCCAGTTAACGAGGCAGGGTACAAATGTATCACAGCAATACAATATACATCATTCTAGGAGATAACCCTTACTGTGTACAAATAAGTAAATATATCAAAGAATGTTTAGACCTTAGAAGTAGTTGTTTAAATGATACGCCCATCTCAACATGTTGATTTAATTATTAATATACTTGTACGTAGGTTAATTCTTCCGTAGTGTCCACTTGTTTGTATGTATTTACATGTATAGTTGTAAAAGACCTCACGAAAGTCGCTGTACTCCTGTTGAGTCAAGAAAGATTGATTGTATATAGGCCACATTACAGTACTTGTTGGAGGATTGCTATGACACATCAGTCTTTTTGAGGCGCCACAGAATGGAAGATTTGTGTGCCTTTTTCAGCGTTGTGATGATGATACATGTACTCATATGACTGCAACCGTTCATCCACCTCAGATGCACCCTGGTGCGCACCACGGACTGATTAAGACCTGTCCCAAAGCCTGCTCGCCCTAATGAACCCCTATTAACCCGTGTGACTGTAGAATGATATACACCACAGCGTGATGTCTCATGCGACCCCTGCTCTGATGTGTGGCATTAAGGGTGTAATTTTGACTTTTGTTCTGCCATTCTAACCACCCTGCAACATCAATCCTGTATGCATACTTTACAGGGCGCGTATATCTCACCGTTCAGACGATTCAAGTTACCCTGATCGTCTTAATCCCTTCATCCCGCCTTACAAGTCCTTAAGATAAGCCGGCGAGACTTCTCCGCCTGGTTTGACACCACGACACGTACTTCACACGGGCCAAGGAAGCATCCCTGATAGCATGTACCCAGAACGTAATACGGTCCAAACCTTGGCATGAGAGTAACGGCCATTGCATACGATCTCTCTTCGGACACAACTATATGAACCAATATTAGGGCCCCCTCACACTTGTGCGTATATTCATGTGCGCATGAGTTGCGTATCAACATTTTCCTGCTTTAGGTAAATTTTGCGGGGAAGAAGGTGTTTTCTACTTTAACGCACCGTTGTGCAGCCAGGTTATCGAACCAAAGAACGATGACTTTTTCGGCCGCAAACTTTACCTAAACCAACAAATGTTAAAGTTAAGCAACTCATGCGGTCTTGCATATACGCCCAAGTGTGATCGGGGCTTTAGATAAAGATGGCGGCCGAAGAAGTCATTTTTCGATAACAAGGCTGCGGAACGGTGGGTCAAAGTAGGAAACAACTTCTTCCCCACAAACTTTACTTAAACAAACAAAAAATTTTAATCTGCAACCCATACGCACTAGAATATACGCACAAGTGTGATATATAGCGCCCTAAGTTGAGGACTTGGCTCAGTCTCGGTGTTTTACGTGTATTTTTGAGACATCCTGTCTTTACATTTTTACGGTTCGTCTCCTCGGAGATGGCGAAGAGTTAAGAGGACTCACTACTAGAGATATGTACTAGATTATAGTAGATATCAAAAAAAGGGTAAGTAGGAAGATCATAGAGGACAAGGAAGAAATTAAAGGCAGTTAGCTACGTGGGAAAATGTCTGTTCCTTACCTCTCAGTCCCATATCCCCCTTCTGACCAGGCGAGGCCACCACAGTGATGTTGGTACAGGGTTTGGAACAAGTCCCCTCCTCCTCTACCTTGGGTGATGAGAGGACGACACAGCCGTTTACGAGAAGGTAAGCCATCGTAACGAGTTTTATCGTCATTAGCCCAGTTTGCCCGGCCATGTTCACAAGCAGTGCGGGTGTAAGCTATGGCTACCTTTAATTACGTTCCGAGGATCAACATGTCCTTGGGAATTATTTATTCATATTAAGAAAAACATGTTGCGGGCCACGTGAAGCTTTCCCTGCGCGGCGTGCGCTATGTCTGGCACGCATTTGTTTGTATCAGAAGTGACTTCTTCTGTGGAGAGCCGGACGTCTCATAAACATCGTCTTCAGTTTCAAGATTGTAACCAGATGATGGTCGCATCTGTCCGGTTGTGACACGATGTATTCTCCAAGCAGAGGTTTCGCGGTCGAGTAGGGTATGAGTGTCCGAGATTTTTAACTCTCCCCCTCCCTCTTCATCGGGATGGGAGAGAGACGTTAAAAATACCGGGTACTCCTACCCTGCTCGACCGAAACCTCTGCTTGGAGACTAACATGATCGACGTGAGACCCTAACGGAATAATTTCGCGAAAACGCAGCAAGTTTGCAACGGTACTGGAAATTAAATTTGTCATCACTGGCCAGCGCCGGGGAAAATGAGTCTGAATGAATTTCGAAAAGAGAAAATCCTAAGCATGTTAACTCCAAGGGGATGGAACCGACTGTGCTAATTCTCTCCAATATATACTATTATAAATGAATTATGTTTTTCGCCATCTCAAAGAATTGACTCACAGGAAATTTCAAGTTTGGCGCGCCCTGATGTAGATGGCCTCCTTTACTTCTCTCACAAAGTAGTCATGTTCGGTATCTGAAAAGGACTAAGCGACTTAGTCAGAAATTCCTTCTCCATAATGTAATCAAACAATACATATGAACTTCCATGCCAACGCTCTTCAACATTTGCTGAACTTCCAAGCCAACGCATAACAATTAACAAGTATTAAGACTTTCAACAGCAAAAGCAACAACAACAATAGAAACATCAGCAGCAACTATGACAAAAGCTTCAAAACATATAAGGGGTAAAGCTGTTGCTACATTCTTTCTCGTCAATTTGATAAAAAAGATGAACGTATCTATAAAATGACACATGATTGCAAGTGAGGCGCGGAATGCTGCAAAAATAAGATAAGTGGTTGATATTGCTGATGAAAGTCAGATCAAAGGCAAAACGGGAATTCACTATAGCATTCATATACCGAAATTAATGACTCGGTTCTTCGTTATCAGTGCTGGAGATATGGGAGGAATTATGTCTTTTAAGTACTAAATATAGTATCACAACTTCGTTCAAAACAAAATTAACAATCCCAATATTAGCCGGCGGCCCCGTACATAAGGGGGCTTTAGGGCGTCAGACCTCTACACGTAAAAGAACCCAACACACTTATCAAGAAGAGTGTGCTTGACCAAAAATACGCAAGCTTACGAAAGATCGCGAACGAAAAAGCGTCATGCGTCGTCTTCAGACTGAGGTTCGACCCCTTTACCTTACACAACATGGACGTGACTATGCCACTCAACATTACATTGCCAAAGGACCAGACAATACTGATTTTAGTAAACCCTGACCTCTGGTATATCATTCAAAAGCCGTGGAACCCACGGCTGATTGTGTGGTTCTTATGGTCCTATTCTTTTATTATGTTTAACTTCACAGAAGTAAACATATTGTTTCTGTTAACGTTACGTTAAGTTATGTGTTTAGGTTGCTTTGCACTCGTATATACACACACATGTACGACGTTGCTGCTTGTATGTTTTTCTTGATTTTCATGTTTACCTTCACAGTAGTAAACATATTCTTAAGTATCACCATCATCGGTATGAGTTTAAGCCGGTGCCATTTTGACACGCCGTCATGGAACACCCGATTTGGAGTATTCCGATGTCATAACCAGCGCCGTTATTTTTTCTCTGGGTGCCATGTGTATAAGAAAAAAAGCCTACTTTTTCACAAATACAAACAATAATTTTTCTACACAATAAATCTATGCTGACATTTATTTCGCTGTGGACGGGTAAATATGTAGCAAATCTAGCTACCTGCGTCATTGTTGGCGATCTTGAATGTTACAATACAGGGATTGTTGAATTTATTCCTCATTAATTATGAAAATAGTGTTCAAATTCACGAAATGTGTGTCTGATAATATTCACCTTTATCTTAACGTTACATGTGTCACTAGCATGGATATTCTGTCACTTGTCACCAATGTATTACAATATTCATGTAATACATTGTCATGTTTTGCATCATTCATATCAATAATTGTTGCTCTTGAGCCTTGTTACCTCTGTCATGAGTATGCTATTCATGTCATTTAGCATTATTGAAATATAAATCTTCCTAAATAATTTTTTTTGATTTTCGATTTTCCAACCATTTCGTTGTTCGTCATTTACAGGTTTATTGAGAATTCATTCGTCCCTTCTTGACTTATCCTGTGCCATGGAGTTATCCTGAGCCAACGCTTCAACTAAATAAAACAACTTATCCTTCCTAGCTGGTAGAGACGTAAAGATAGACCATGTGAAGGTGATCATTCTGCATTCGCCCGCAAATGTTGCCCCTCTAGTTGATGTGATATTTTCATGCTAAGAGTAGTTAAAGCCATTGATGCTTGACTATGAGCGTGACATTAAAACCGTCGATGTTTTAGATCCGCGGTACTCCCTATGATGTGCCCCAATCAACGAAACTTTCGTTGTTAGATGCTGTCATTTGGAACAAAATACAAAACCCCTAGCCTGCAAAGTACAGGAACATCTGTGGAAAAACGGCCCAAATTGCATCCAAATTTATTACACAAGGAAATCATTTGCGGCCGCCCTTATTCACCTTTTGGGATTAACTTTTGGCCCTATCAAATTTCTCTGAACTGAAATGAAGAAACCTGTCTAAGCCTATGAAAGCGACAGAGATGAAATTTTATCCAATTTTATTTCAGCTGTCTCGAAAATGATTTGCATTTTAGTAGTAGGTTGCTGAAAAGCAAGGAGGAGAATAATCGAACGCGAATACCATTGCTTTCCTGAGCACCTCCTTAAACTTCTTCACTCACATTTTGGTTAGCTTAACGTTAGGGTCCGTTCACACGTGTGGGTAAATTCAAGTCAGTATGAGTTGCGTATCAACAACAACATTTTTTTGTGTTTCGGGGAAGAAGTTGTTTTCTACTTTGACCACCCCATAACTTCTTCGGCCGCAAACTTTACAAAAACGAAAGCTTGAAATGTCACTACGGAACTCATTCGGACTTCAGTATACGCACAAGTGTGAATGGGTTTTATTAAATTGTGAAAGCTGCGTTGTTAGTTATTGCTTAGAAGAGCCATAATTTGAGACATATTTTGTATTTGTTTTAAGAACTCTAGTTAATCCTGATCGAATAAAACGATAGGGAGACATTAAATGAAAGTTTTCACACTCTGAATGGAGTTTAAACTGTTAAAGCCAACACAGTAAATTGGGCTTACCCAAATTTTCGACTGAACAGCTACAGTCTTTTTCAAGGAATGAACCATCTACTGCTTCTGTGACGTCACGTTATGCAGATGAGACACGTCACTCGTTGAGCAGTGGATTATATGTTGCAGAAAGTCTATGGCGCCCTCCGTCTCTGTTGAGGGATGGTTGTAATGCCCGGATGTAGATGGACTCCTTATTCCCTCTTGCAAAATATTCTGATTCTGTGTCCAGGATCTTAACCTTGTCCAATGAAACCGAGTGTCCAGGCGACTCTATGTGTATGTGTTTAGATACTTCAGAAGAGGTTGTGCTCGGACGCTTGTGTTCGTTGAAACGCGTCTTGAGTGAACGTTCAGTCTCTCCAATGTACGTTTCTTTGCACTGGCCTCTAATGTTTTGGCCTTGACACGGAATGAAATACACAACTCCGCTCTTGTCCTCCCTAGGTGTTTTATCCTTAGGCGCTACTAGGGCATTTCGAAGTGTTCTAGTTGGCTTGAAACAAGTCTTTATCCAACCATCCCTCAACAGAGACGGAGGGCGCCATAGACTTTCTGCAACATATGATCCACTGCTCACCGAGTCACGTGCCTCATATGCATAATGTGACGTCACAGAAGCAGTGGATGGTTCATTCCTTGGAAAAGACTGTAGCTGTTCAGTCGAAAATTTGGGTAAGTCCAATTTATTGTGTTGGCTTTTACAGTTTAAACTCCATTCAGAATGACTTCTACCAACACAGATGAACTTTCAAGAAACGTTGTCACAGTTTCTAACAAGGACCTTGGAATTGAAGTCATCACTGGGACCATTCAGGTAAAATGATCATTTCCCCATGTATTGATGCACATACTTTCCCATTGGCGGAGCTGAAGAGAGCACACTGCCAACACATATTCACTCAGGAGAAATCATGATTCATGAAGTAGCCTCCTGACTGGAGCCAGCAGCGGTTAAGGCTAACCGACGACATTCCTTGCGCTAACCAGCTCCTTCTGTGGTACAAAGTAAGACAAACGACCTCAAGTAAACCACCATTCCTGGCCTGGTTTTTAAGTTTACTTACTATGTTGACTGTCACTATCAAAATAACATTTGTGGTTTCCCAGCTTCAACAAGTATTGTGTGTTGTGCTTTTGATATTTTTTGGTACATGATTGGAATATTTATTTGTTCATTGTCAAAAACTGTAAGCAAACTCTGCAATTCATGGTGTTTTTCCCTGCTCATGTACGTTTGCACTTGGTGATAATACATCTTTATGTTCATATGCAAGTGTTGTCACTTGCAGTTCTCCCTCAACTCGCTTGGACTGTACTGTCACTTATTCCCAAAATGATTGTTGGGAATAAAAACAGGGTAATCAGGAAATATCACGATTTTTTCATCCCAACTTCTGCTTGGAGATCACTATCAGCTGATAAGCCATAATTGTTGGCAAGTCAAATGTTTTGCTCGTGGCGCTATAACAAACATTTGTATTTAGTCTACAAACGTGATCGGTGCTTAATCATGACGTTTTACCCCAGAAAAAATGACGAAGTATGATGTCATGACACAAATACGTTCATAATTCACAAATACGTATACGTATAGTTCCAAATCTTTGTTTACACAAGTAATTTATATCAAATTGTTTACCTAGAGTGAACAGAATGTCAAGTCCACAGGACTGAACATTATTGAGGTTCAACTTTTTTTCTTCTTAAGTGTGTGAATGAACCAGTTCAAGATTATATTCAAACAAATCTCTCAGCACCAGGAGTAATATAATTTTCATGATTACGCAGATAAGCCGATTGATTTTCTTGAATTACAATTAATCTTGTAAAGCATAAAACTGAATATGTAGTACTTGTAATTATACCATAATATCGGTGTTCCTTTTACATATACATTTACAACACTGCGCAGTACTTAATAGTCACATCCGCAGGAGTCCCCTGGTGTAAGTATAATTGTATAAGGTCTTTATCACGTCTTCAATGATTCTTAAGATAACACAACATGTTCACGCACGGGCAGAAAGGGACAGACAGGCGGACGGACAGACACAGAGATAGCAAAACAACATGTCCCGACGTGGCTGAGAAACATTTTCAGTCAGTCTTTCATACTAGCGACATTGGTGTACCATTGACTGAGCTGTGTATAGCACACCATGGGCTCAAAACGTAATGAAAAGCCTATTATTGCATTATAGATACATGTAGAACGGAGTCGGAGACAATTGAGTCTAGATAAACTCGTTACTTGCGGTCGGTGTCTAGCTATAACCTGGGTGATTATTTGCCGACAGGTAGATTTGTGTTAATCGTAAGAAGTCCAATAAATCAGCACCGACGGCCAAGGTCCGCATGTGGTCCCGGGACCTCTGAGTCCTGCACAGCTGCCGCCCTTGAGCGGATGCCAAGTCCGGGTTACAGCCGGTGACTTGAAGGTAAACTTGCAGTTCTAACAGAATCCACTTGGGTTGTAACGTACGTGACTTGCTTAAGACGTGTTGGCAAGTGAAGTTTACGTATTGATAAAGAAAATAATTCGAACCTTTTTAAACTAAAACATAAAACATACATAAAACGAAACAAAACAGACGCAGTGGCGATCACCTGAACGTTAGCTGGTGAGATGATAACGTCAGTGTATTTTTCGTTAAGTCCGACATCGTTTCTTCCTTTCATACATGTTGGATCAAGTACCCTGAGAACGAGACGTAACCGCCAGGGTCGCTCCACATGGAGGACTTCCCATCCAGCTCCACCCAAACCTCGTCCCCAGGCTGTAGACGCAAGATGGCGCTGTTGCTACTCGACAGGTGGTCGCCGTTCGACTTGTCGTACAGACTGACGATCCCTTTGCCGTTCTTCTTCAGCCGGCTCCAGTAGGCGGAGCCCTTCACGCTAGTGGTCATCCCGGAGAACGTGAACATGTAAAGCCCGCCGACAGGGGGCGCGAACTTCCCCGTTGCCCGGTTGTAGGCGTTCCCCTCGTTTGTATGGACGATGTCGAACGTCACTATTGTGTTTTCCGGGGCGTTCAGGATCCGGACTCTCAGCGTGGCGGAGAACGCCACGACAGGTGTATTTCCAAGCTGTCCTGGTTGCACACCTGTACAAGACAATTGGCAAGACCCACCTGCATCACCTTTGTTGCCCTTTTGTCCCGGGTTACCTGTTTGTCCATTTACACCTGGTGCACCTGTTTCACCTGGTCTGCCTCTGTCACCTTTTTGTCCCTTTACAGGTGTTCCCCTCTCACCTGGCGGTCCCTGTACACCTGGCGGTCCTGGTGCACCTGTATCGCCTTTATATCCCACTTTCCCCTCTTCACCTGATCGGCCAGGTAACCCGGGATAACCTGTCCTCCCCTGCTCACCTTTGCTACCTTTCTCTCCAGGTGAACCCGGTACACCTGCCGGACCCTTCATGCCGCGCTCACCTGTTCTGCCCGCTTCTCCTTTTCTCCCGGGGTCACCTTTGGCACCCTTCTCTCCCGGTGAGCCGACACCTGGCCGACCTTGCAGTCCTGAATGTCCCGGGATACCAGGCGATCCTATCTCACCTGGTTCACCAGGTGCACCCTTCTCTCCTTTCCCCCCAGGTGCCGCCCTATGACCGGCCGACTCTGACTGAAGAAGAGACACCATCCTCGCGCTCATTTCCCCTGGTTCTCCTTTGTTCCCTTTCAAACCTGTTGGCCCAGGTGGTCCAGCTCTACCTGCTTCTCCTGACTCACCTTTCACACCCTTTTCACCGCGTAAACCTACAGCTTGCTTCCCTGGGACGCCAGGTACTCCGTTAACACCTGCTTTACCAGGTACACCCTTGTTACCCTTTTCTCCAGGTAGGCCAGGTGGGCCCGCTGCAAACGATAGTCCACTTGGCCCCGGTTTTCCGGGCTCACCTTTACCCCCCTTCTGTCCGGGGTTTCCATCCGCACCTGTGTCCCCAGGGTCACCTTGGTCTCCCTTCCATCCAGGCAATCCTCTGACACCTGCCGGTCCAGGCGGTCCAGGTAAACCATTCGCACCTGTTTCTCCAGTATCACCTTTGTTCCCCTTTTCCCCAGGTAGCCCTATAGATCCAGGTGAGCCCGGCGTCAGGAAAGACAATGCCACTGGGTTTGCTTGTCCTGGTTCTCCTTTGCTCCCCTTCTCTCCAGGTAAGCCCACACCTGGAGGCCCGGGAGGTCCAGGTGAGCCTTGTACACCTAGCGTTCCGTTCTCTCCCTTTTCACCAGGTGATCCCGGTGCACCTGCGGCTCCTTTAGTTCCCATCCAGCCAGGTAAACCCTGGACACCTAGTTCTCCTTTCTCACCTCTCTCACCAGGTGAGCCCTGAAGACCCGGTTCTCCTTTACTTCCTCCCTCACCAGGTGGCCCCTGAGCACCTGGTTGCCCCTGGTTACCAGGTGATCCCGTCGCGCCGTACCCTCCTGGCGGTCCCTGGTCGCCGTCCCTGCCCTTCTGACCAAGTGGCCCCGGTTCTCCCTTCTCACCAGGCCGCCCGGCGGTGCCCGATCGTCCCGGTGCGCCCGGAGGTCCGACTCCTCCCACCAACCCCATTCTGCCCCGCTCGCCCCTCACACCCCGAGCCCCGCGTGGCCCCGCTTCACCTGAAATCAACAAAAAGATCTTTAAATTTGTAGAAAGGCTGAAGTTTTATTCCAATGGCTCACCTGAAATCAACAAAAATATCTTTGTAGAAAGACTGAAGTTTTGTTCCAAGTACCAACACTGCCATGGAATTCCCGTCTATATCTCCTCCCAGGGAGAGCAACGTAAAAAATCCCGGACACTCCTACCCTACTCGACGGAAACCTCTGCTTGGAGAATACCATTTCTAACAACAGCCGATATCGTTTTGCCATACCCATGCCCCATGGTCATCTTCTTTGCTATAAATAGTCACGAAAAGTATTTTAGTCTTACCTTTCATCAGTCTTACAAGGGGTTGTTACATCCATCAAACTTTACGCACGAATGTCAAAATTGTCTTCCTTTGACTTCTCTTGCTCTGCTTAATTGTCTTTAATGCGACGCGAAGCCACCTTTGCTTCTTAAAGAACTGTTCGAAGACGCTGTTGTTTGGTGAGGATTTAGGCACCAGCGATTTGAACTGTTGCCAAAGATTTCGAAGGCGCTGCGCACTGTGACCCGTTGGTTTATTTCCGAATCAGTCTGGGCGAAGGAAGGTCGCGGCGGTGAATGACCTTTGTCCTAATAAGATAACTGGCGTCGTAACCTTGACACTGAACCCTTGTGTACAATGAGTCCATCGGCATGTCAAGGAATGTAGTGATTTGATGCCGTGTTGAACTGTTGCCAAAGATTTCGAAGGCGCTGCGCACTGTGACCCGTTGGTTTATTTCCGAATCAGTCTGGGCGAAGGAAGGTCGCGGCGGTGAATGACCTTTGTCCTAATAAGATAACTGGCGTCGTAACCTTGACACTGAACCCTTGTGTACAATGAGTCCATCGGCATGTCAAGGAATGTAGTGATTTGCACAAAACCATGTCATCGTTTTTTCGTGACATCTTGTTTTTCTGTGTCGTTTGAAGATAATTTTCACAAAGCAAAGCAACCATTTAGATTTATATTACTGGCGTGCATTTAGAATTAAATGTATAAATCTTGAAGATGTCTTGGGTTTTACTTACATCTTCCAACGAAACACTACAATTTTGACTGTTCATCTCCGAGAAAAGTAACCTACACAAACAACAATTTTCCAATGGCAAGGCCGTACGAATGATATAATTCGACTGTGGTTTTTGAGTACTTCAATCATTATGAAAACGGCCGGACCGATATCACATAAAGCATATGCATAAAAGCGGTCAAAATCATTGAAATAATATATTTGTTGTAACAGAAACAACGCATCTTTTATGTCTTTATAAAATCATTACATGTCCGCGTTTCCTTTCCTTCTCTGTCCCTCCTAGCTTCTTCCTTACGGCTGAATATCTGACGCCTTCAATCGTGGTTTAGCCTATTTTGTCTACAACTCGTCCTATGGCTCAACGTCAACTTTTAGAGTGGTCTGCCACATAGACATGTTAACGAATCGCAGGTGCACGGCATTTTAATGGTACAAATGCAACACTTCTGTTGCCGGTTACCAAGATCTTTTGAAGAATTAGCTGTGATTTTCCCCCAAAGGACAGCGAATTTCCCCCGTTCTATTCACGCTGCTCTCTCAGTCACATAGCAGCCAGACTAGAAGTTTGATTCTGTCACTTCTGTCATTTTTACAGCAGCTGCCATTTAATGCGGGGAACTGTCGTTCACAGGTGTCTTTCCTACAAACATTGGGATACCAAAACTATCCCATGCCAATAACTTTTTTTGACGACGGCAGCTATTCATGAAAAGTCAAATTTACTTAGAAACCAACTGAGAAGCTATCCACCGTACGAAGATTATCAACCGCCTCGTACGACTTAGGTATACCACTTAAAGTTTGCAACGACGAGAAAAGGGAAGCCGTCAATGGATTTTTAATAGCTAAAAACGTTCACTTAGACTTACCTTTCGGGCCGATGTTCCCCTTTGGTCCCGGCTCAGCCACCACGGTGATGTTTGTGCAGGGTTTGGAACATGTCCCCTCCTCCGCAACTTCACGTGATGCCAAAACGTCCCACCGATAAAGGAGAAGGGAAAACAAAGCAACATACTTCAGTGCCAACTGTGCCGAGGTCTCGGCCATTGTAGCATGCAATACAGCGGGACTGAATATGTGTCATCGGATACACGAATACGCTCCAACTTGGTTTGGCAGAGCAGTACGCTGTATTAGAGCAGCAACATATCTCTTAGAGACAAATGAGCTTTTTTTGGCTTGGACTTGAGGAACGTGTGTAGGGGGCTGGTTTGGTTTTCTGCGCGCGCTGGAATCCATTTGTTCGTGTCAGATTCAGCGATTTAACCTTTATATCTGTGAGGGATCCGCGGCAAACTTGTTTATGGTACCGTCTTGATAAAGGTGATCCCCTCCACGGTAATTGGGTCAAAGTCAAGGTCAAAGTAGGATGGGGTGGGGTGAGAACGATTGGTGTGATAAAGAGTCACGGGTGGCGCCCGCCGGCCCAGACTGGGCTCACTGGTGTCAAGTCAAGGTGGCTACAGTCCAGGAGAGTAATATCTCTTCCTGACGAATGTATCCGTATGTCGAACCGTCCCTAAATCAGACACTGCATGCAAAATAATTAAAAGAAATGCATCTGTTTCTCCTATTGATACCGCAATAGATGAACCCTTCTTGTTATCTCCATGAAAAATGGAGATATAGTTTTGGGTGCGTCTGTGTGTCTGTTTGTGTTTCAGGACTATTGCAGTCAGCATAACTCAAGATCCTCTGAATCCATAAAATAACGGGTCGGCCAAACTTTTAAATAAGGCCGACTGCCGATTGTAGTTCATGAGTGAGCTGTCGGAGGCAATTTGCAATTTCAGTCTGTCAATTAAGCTAGATAAACTCGTTACCTGTTGTCAATCTCTAGTTAAAACCTGTCAAAAATGTTAGATGAAAGACTTATCATACATGCAGAACACATCCGTCTGGTGTATATCATTCTTCTGCTCCCCTCCCCTCTGTGCCCCTAGTTGTGTATGGTGGCCCGTACAGATCTCTCGTCACAACGTGTCAGGACGATCGCGCACATGTTTTGAATTGGACTTCTACACTTTTGAACTTGCAGTCGGAGGACTGCACTAAGGGATACAGAAATGTGGCCGCCCTCGATACCGTGGCCGAGGCAACAGCTCCGAACCACCGGTAGAGATTTATAGAAACGTGGGCATGGATTGCCAGTGGACATTCAAGTACACTTAAAGATTACGAAATTTTACAGTTTGGTGAGCCATATGGCTGCAGGGTATTTCTCAGCCAAACCAAGCTTTCAAAAGGGCAGACGAAAAATAGGATCTAGTTGGCCACGGAAGTCTCTACCAGACTAACTACGCCGCCTACAGGGAGAACATTTGCCAGGGTTTCATTTGCAGGCTCCTACGGAAAACATGTGATCTTCACCGTGGACTGACTCTACTGGCTAATTCTACGATCCATATACGCCCGCATAGGAGGGCCTGGCGGAGGCTAAATGTAAACGAGGAAGAAATGCGTTTTTCGTCCACGTGAAACGACTTTTTTTACACGGATAAAAATCGGAGAGTAGGAAAACAGTTGAAATGCGACGTTGCGGGGTTAAAACTACTCATTGAACATCTTAAAAGTATAACTTCAGTTAAAGACGCATTTCGGCTCATTTGTTTTATCACATTGTCGGATTAGTCATAAAGGAAACCAAACAGTAGTTTAACATGGATTAAATTCATACCGGTTCTGGTTCTGGATAGTATCACGCAGACGAAATTTACGAGAATGTTAATGTCACGGCGAGAAACCCAGAAAATCTCGTATTTGACACGCATTACTTGTCGCTGATAGCACAGATGGTATCAACCTTTCGATCTGTTAACCCAGTCCGTGCTTATCGAACTGATGGATCCAGCGGCGCTGTCAGGACAACCACAGCGTGCCCGGGCCGGGGGTCGCCTTTGTCCCGCTGACCTAGGGGGCCTTGCTCTCATCAATCAACCTGTCCCCGGAGGTAGCTAAACATGGGGACGGGCCATGCTGTATGTCCGCGGGGGTGTGTGTGTGTGTCGTGATTGTAGAAGCAAGCAACATGAGAAGAGTACAGAGAGATAAAATACAGCACATGAGTATTAAAGAAGAGGACAAGCACACGTGACCATAGACCGACGAGACAGCAGCGTAACAGAGACAACAACAACAACAATTGTAGAAAGCTAGGTACAATAGCCTGGGTGTCATCCTATTTATCCCGGTAGAAATAGGATGACACCCAGGCTAAGGTTCAAGACAGAGGGTACAACAAGATAAGAATCGTGGGTACAAACCTAGTAAGTTTAATATATAGTGTTGCGCTTACTCCCCAAGTTGGTGAAAATTTACAATACAAAGGGAGCGAGCGTATTAAATTATGGAAGACTGACTGGGTTGGTACACAAACTACAACATACTAGTGCGCTCTTCTAGTTCTACATCTAATCTAGTGAGATCGTTTTCAGCCTAGTTGGTGTGTGGGAAACTTCTCTTCAGTGCGTTTCACTGGCGGTCTCCTTCTGTAACAATCCAGACATCTATTGAATTTCAGCATGGAAAGCGCGGGTCTCTAATTTTCATGTTTTCTCGCCTCGCCACCTGTATGCTGTATTACCATTGCACCATTCCGCGTTACACTGTAAAGTCTGTAAATTGTTGTGATTTTGATTTAAGCGACAACAACTCTGTACTCTTGAATCACCCCGTGTATTATGTAGAAAAAACTGATCATGAAACAACCTCCTGGCCGTCTCTGCGGACAATGGTGGATATGAGCAAAGAGTTTTCCCTATTGTGTGTTTGACATGCCAAAGGAAGGACACGCCGTGTTTACAATTTGTAAGTACAAAACCTCCGTGGTTGTCAGTACTAGTGATCGACTGGCGGCATCTAGCGGAGCATCACATCACGGCACATGTCAGTTCTCACCAATTTGGGGGTAATTTGAATACTTGGCCTTTGAATGACATGGGTAGTAAGGGGTCGTAAGGGCCTACAGGACTACTGCACACAGACTTACTCGTGCCAAGTTTATATTCGGCCATACATTTGCAATGTATTTTTGTGAATAAAATATGACCTCCCCTTTTCAAGTAGCATTACGCATATATGGAGCCACATGGACGAAATGGCTTTTATTCAGCCTCCGTTGCAGACTCCCTCGGAGACTGTTTTCCTTATATAGTTTAATACCGTTTTCTTATTACATCATCATTTCTTATAAATGACCACAATAAGAAAACAGTAACAAAAAGAAAACAGCCGGAGGGAGTCTACAACGGAGGCTAGCTTTAAATTTCCTTCAGAAGAGAGGTTAGTTATTTGTTCATTCATTGAAAAAATAAATAACAGTAGGTAACGCGTTTGCCTTATTCAAGGCAATCCGTCATGTAATAAAAAAAGAAAATCAAAATCCAAAGATCTTGATTTGCTACTCTGGCGTCGCCAGAATACCTAAACCTGGAAGAAAGTACTAGTAGTCTCTTTTACAGGCCTTCCACGGGCGGAAAATCAATTTCCCCAGCTAAAGACCCTGGACCCGATAAGTTGAAAATCGCGAATCAGCGCTCCCCCTAAGGATAAACGCCGGGCCGCCCGGGAAGCCTGCAAAGGAGGCTAGTAGAAAGCTGGAATGAATCAGAGCAGGCGCTCCCCTGATGATACCGGGCCGGGCACATCGATCAGCGCCCTGACGAGGTGTAAATTGTTTGGCGATTGTTCCTAAATTTACACACCGATAAGCCATTATCTCACAACCCCACCTTCCCAGCCCTCAAGCCTTCTCCCCTTATAGGCGATGTTTTGAAATGATCCAGAGCCATATCACGGTTTCACTTACTATTCTATTGAACCATCTGAAATTGTCTTCATTTCATTAACATATTTATTCAGAGTTTTGGTATAAAACCTAATTCTGCCAGATCTTTCCTTAGGTGCACTTTACACCTACAATGTTATAAGGTCGTGCGATCATCGTCGTAGGCCGTTCTCATGTTTTGAAATGTCGTTTGTTTCTTTTATGACGAGAAACTGCATAATCCACTTCTTTACGACTTCAAGCAGACCATCACCGGACGTGAGCAAAACTGAGCATCCATTTGAAGTTTGAATATGGAGAAAATATATATATTCTGTATTCAAAATCATAGCATAAGTTCCATAACACTAGTCTCTACCAGACTATCCACGCCAGCTATAGGGAGAATATATGCCAGGGAAGTTTGGCCACCAGAGGGTTTCATTTGCAAGCGCGGGCGAAATATTGACCCTCACCATGGGCTGACTCTACTGGCTAATTATTCCTTCTTCTTTTTTGCCGAATTCTACGATCCATACGCGCCCGTAGGAAGGCCTGATGGAGGCTAGCACAACACAGTCACTGGTCCCTGAAACATAGACAGCAGTCCGATCAACTTGCTTCGCGCAAGGACAATTTTGAAACTCTGACCTGTTGTACGGAACATGCTGTATTTAATAGCAATCTACGTGTCGGAACGGATTTGTATCACACGCCCTTGCCCGAATAACCATCAAAACATTGTTCTATATGTTATACTTGACAGTATTTCAGCGTGAAGTGTAAGGGAGGCACATAGGCTATTCGTATAGTTATTCGCCATTAATTGAGGTTTTGACTTGCGTCTTTTATAGCGTCTTTGTCATTTTGTGGAAGCCCAGTTTGTCAAACTACCGTATGGACCGTGTTTCTTCTTCATCGGCCATTCCACACATTCCGAGTTAATTATGAAGTGTGGTTTGATTGGGGACCTCCCAAATGATAACAATCTAAACAAAAATGTGCGAAAACGTGTCGGCATTCCCCGCCTACCAATTTGGATGTAAATACAGAGGACCATCCATACTGACCAAATTAACCCTCCATGCATAGCCCATGGGCCAAGTGTGTAATCCCCCGTAGATACTTCCATGAATAAAAAAGCAAAAATATATAGAAAGAGAAGCTCGGTAATAAAAAAAACAGATTTGTCTACAATATTTGGAATATCCCCCGTATAAGGACTGTAAAAGAAGGATTTACAAAAATCTCACTCTATATAAAACCTCCTTGTTTTAAGCCTATTGTTGCGGACAAAACATACCAGTAGAGGGAGAAAATGCCATATCATTGCTTGCCAGAAAGCAAACCGATCTGGCCCAGTGTAACGCCTGAGTGTACATCATAAAGAAACGAGATGGCTTGATATTTCGATAGCGTGCGACGAAAGATATATTGATGTGTTCTCTTTGTTTCAGCGAAAAGTGTTCGTGTGTCGGCATAAAACACAATCTCCAGTACAGCGAGTCATTCTACAATAGTCCTACTACGATAAGATGCTGTTTCAGCGCAGCTATAGTGTTCACCGTAATGTTGCTTTCATTGTAGACAAATTTGAAAAATATTACGTGATCGAGGGAGTGAAAATTAGCAGACACGACGGTTAAAAAAAAAAATCAATATTTCTCGTAAACGTTATTTGAAAATGCGTGCGCGGGACAGACCTACTCAAGCTTTAGGGGTGGCGAGCTAGGCAGTATGTTTATAATCTTAAATAATACGTGGAATATTAGGGACATAATGTTGTTGTATTTTAGAGTTTTTATTATTTGATTGGTTATTAGAAGAAAAAAGATAGATTCATTAGAAAGTACGCCCTGCCACCATGTGGGGCATTTTCAGCGTCGCTAAGCCCTGGGTGATTCTAAATACGTATATAATAGATTTATCTACAACCAATAGTATATTTATTTTATGTAACAGAAAGATGGATTATTACGCAGTTCTGTTATTCTGACGTTTCGAATAGGAGCGACAATGGTTTGCCCCGTCATGGTGACGTAACGTGAGAGTATTATGGGCTGCGCCCCGCGCCGCAGGGAATTCCAACATTGGAGGTCGGCAGCACGCAGCAGCTTTATCTGCCGAAACATGGAGCTGTCGGCTGTAGGGGAACGAGTTTTCGCCGCCGAATGCCTGGTGAGAAAAAGGATCCGAAAGGTGATGGCCATTCCCTACATGTCCTCCGGTTTGTGTAGTTTGTGCCCGTGCACACGACAGGTCTGTCTCACTATCGGTGTGTTTTCTATTTCCAGGGCAAAGCCGAGTACCTGGTGAAATGGAAGGGGTGGTCGCCCAAGTAAGTACGTTCTAGGGATGGTTTGAGTAGCGTCCAGATTTGTCCATTTTCGCTGCCTTTTTCACCTCGCCCTGTCTCACCACCGACATGTTGTGTTCAGGTACAACACCTGGGAGCCGGAGGAGAATATTCTGGACCCCAGACTTCTCGCAGCCTTCGAAAATAGGTGGGTTTTGTGGGGGTTTTCTGGCCGCCTCCGCGTGCCCCATTTTCTAAACATGGCGGATTTGGGAGTTGAGAAGCTCATTGCATTTAAGTTCGGGAAATGGCCAGTCGGTGATTTTGTGTCTTTGTGACCATTTCAGCTTACGTGAAAGGGAGACGGGTGGCCACAAGAGAGGTCCCAAGCCGAAAAAGTTTCGTTTACAGGTAAAAATAATTTTCTGATTACGAGCGTATCCTTCCAATAGGCTAAACACTAATGCTCTATGCCAGCTTTTCCCATTTCATCTAATTATTTATTGGCCAAAATGTGACATTTGTTCCATTTATGTCTTATGGGTGTATTGTACACACATTTTCTTTTATTGTCATCACACAGGGATTTCTAGGAGACGCTTCTGTGGCGCTCCCCGAACCTAACTCGGAAGGGTACGCGGAGCAGGAGGACCATGGCGGCCATGTTAGAACTGAGGAGGAAGAAGCACCAGGCAGCAGTCCTGCCCAAGAGTCGTCCCAATCGAACGGGCTGGCGTCGGCCCGTCCTGCCGCTTCTCCGCCGAGTGAAGACGACCCAGCCCCGAGCCCGGCCGGGATGTCTTCTGGGGAAGACCAGCCTAGCCCGGGCGGGCAGCAGATCGCAGGCAGCCCGGGGAGAAGCCCGACTCCCGCCCGGCCTCCCTGGGAAAGGGAAACCCAACACAAAGGTCACTTCGGAGGGGCAACTAAATCGGCTGGTGACGAGCTCTCGCTGCCAAGCCGGAGTCCCGCCGCACCACTAAATCACACCAAGGCCTCGGAGCGACCGGCCCCGCTTCTCAAGGTGAAGTCCAAGACACACAAAGCCAAGAAACGGTCTAAAGACAAGCCCAAGGATCTGTCCGTCCGTCGGCGTGTGGGCCGACCAAAGGGGAAAAGCAAGAAACACAGCCATGCCGTCCCCGCCCCCACCCCTCCCACTCTGTCCCCCATCTCTCCACCCCACAAGCCTTCTTCACCGCCAAACAAACCACAAAAAGACTCGTCCAAACGCAAGCAGCCTGTCTTCGAAATATGGAATCCATTTGAGGACACGGGCAGTCGAAAACAGACCGCGATCGAGGACTCTTCGGCTAAGCCCCGTACCATCTCGAGTGGTGTGCCCGCCAAGACCAAGTCGGCCCGTTCCGCCCGAGCCGCGGGCTGGCAGCCTCCTAACGCCCTGATGAACCAGGTTCTCATCACGGACGTCACGACGGGGATGGTCACAGTCACCGTCAGGGAGTGTTTCACCGATAAAGGCTTCTTCAAGAACAGAGGAACGTGAGTCGGGGGTGGCGTCCTCAACTTGTCAGGGTAACGGTACTCGGAAAAGACAAACCTGGACAGCTTGCCATATCGCAACAACGCTGGGCCCGAGACAAGTTTGTACGAGTAACGCTCCGGAGAGATGGGCAAGAAAAGACAGCTATTCTAGACAGCGGAGGCTTCTTTCCCTAGACGTTCTAGACAGCGGAGGCTTCTTTCCCTAGACGTTAGACTTACTAGATTGTGAGAAGATCACGGGTAGCGAGAAGTGCACGTGAAACAGCCATCATGCAAGCATTACACTTCCCAAGCCTGTTGACCACAAAAAATAGAGAAGAAAACTGTAACAGAATAATGTATTTTTCCACGGACAGGCCTGTACCATAATTCAAGCACACAGTGTCTGAACTGTCGAAATATAACGCTTTTTCGCGCGATGCTTGTTTGTCATATTATCACCTTTTATCACAAATGTGCAACTCAAGTTGTTCAAGGTATAAAAAGATATAATGCAACAGCATGGCTGGACACTGTTAAAAGTGCATTTGTTTGTAACACAATATATTGATTCATATTCATCGTTTTTCATCATGTATGAATTCTTGGAATGACTAGTGCTTCAGAACTAAGTAACTCATGTGACTGTTTTCTTATGTATACATGCAATGGACATGTATATTTCGTCCTTGTTGTGAACAAAAACAACTAATTATGCCAGGCAACATGTCACAGTAATTGAGTAAACCATCACCGGATTTCACGTATTCATCCCTCAGTAGAAAAAAAAAAAGAAGATTTTTGTTAGAGATGTGTGTACAGTATTTTGTGTCTACATGTAACTTATAACGGATTAATTTTACAAACTGTATTAATGTGTACAGATCATTGTATGTGCGAGAAAATTGTGGCCAGTATTGTACACACAAGTAGACATGCGTCAGACTAACTTAGTGACCAGGACTTAGTTCTGAACTATTTATTGTACTGTATAACGGCAGTATTCTTACATAACATAAGTCGTCCTGAATCTACTACGGACATTGTTCACATGGTCAGTAGACATAGTGAATGTACACGTTGTGTAACGTGAGTAGTAGGGTTTGTGTAAAGATTAATCTGAGTGTTTTGTTTAGGAAAGACTCACTGCGAGCTGGAAATGAATACAAGGTGTCATACCCGCGGGTATTTGCCCGCTTAAACCGACAACACAGCATTAAATGCTTTGAACTTGCGAAACAGTTTTGTTGTCGTTTTTGACTCGCGTGTGACTGGTATACTCCAAATCTCATAATAGATAACACGTCTAAGCTGTAGCAATATTAATGTATACGCCACCAGCAAGTTTGATTACTGCTGAAGAAAAACGAGTTCTGATAACTGGCAGTATCGCTCTCCGTAACTTCTTTCATATTCAAAAAGAAGCAGCGTAATTATATGGTTTTGTACATAAAAGAAGACGAAGAATAACAACGTACCACATTGGGCGGAGACGTGAAAGATTGATATATGTCGCACAGTAAACAGCCCGTGTCTTCCAAGCGTTTGCATTTACTAATCTAGTATTTGAGAAGAACTTAATTATCAAACACGGGGTTGAAACTAAATTGACCATACGGTTCGCGCTACCATCGCCTATAGTGCAAACAGCTTTACTATGATCGATCAGTAATACTATCAGAACGTACTACCCTGCTTACCACTAAAGTATTTACTACTTGGAATGTAAAAATGCAATGTTTTTTTTTTAGCTCAGTGGCCAGAATACCGCTTGACTTAGCTTTTCCCGTGTGTGTTTTCCCCCTTGTGCACCCCTCGTCATGCTTATACCCAAATCCCCGGCGGTGTGGCTAACGTTTCAGGAGGCATTGTCCTCTTCCCGCCAACACCAGCCCGCGCGCCCGGGCCGCATTCCCACATAAACTCAGGTCACCGAGGCCAGCATGTCGGCGGGAAACGAGCGAGGCGCCGTGGCGTTTCCACGAGCCACAGGACGCGTGACGGGAGGGAATATCCCACGTTCTGTCGGGTTGCTTCTAATTCTACGAGCCATGTGTGATCATGTGTGTGTCGCATGACTTATCTCCAGTGTACACTGAAGGACGATTGCGGCGCGAAAGATGTCGGTTAGCTTGAGTGCCTCCTTCCCCAATTCTTATCTCCCCCTGAGTGTACTAGTATATTGTATTGAGCTGTCGAGGTGTATTTTCATCCATCAACAAGTTATTGGGAAACTACTAGTAGTATGATAATGAAAGGAAGCGAGTCATAAGTATGAGTGAAAATATATCGTGTACATCTGTACACCTTGGCGATCATCGTAGATTGCCATATTACGACTCAGTGTGTATGAATGAACCATGAAGGGCGCCTGAAAGCGATGATGGAGGGAGGGGGGCTGCTGCTGATAACGCTACCATTTTTCCTGAACTTTTTGATCCTAGCAATACTTGGCTACAGTTAACTGAGACAAATCTGGCTTGAGAAGTCAGCCCCTCGGGCTTCGCCTGGTTTGAATCAGCGGCGAGCGACCTGCGAATGTTAGCTGAGGGAGAACGAATGGACGTTTTATGTCGTAAAAATGACGGGATCGCTGATCGTCGGACGCGCCTGTCAATCAGTCAGATCTCGTGCTCACCAGGCGCCAGCCAGCGTCAGTTCGGCGTCATGCCAACACTCCGCCTGTCACGAGATCAATCCGATGTGATTCAAAACATTCATAAGGCCAATAAACATATAACCTCCCTTAACATTAAACCACCGGGTTACATAAATCCGCCACTTTGAAAAACAGCGGGATCGAGAGATCTCTAGTGCAACACCCCCAGGTATGCACAGTTTAGATATTATATACACAGATTGCATTTTACTGGGGGACGTTGGGTTGGAGATCTATTTGGACCGATCCTTTCAGTGTGCGAAATTATGTACACTGGTGGAATTATGTTAGTAGATGTTAACCATCTAGTGCCAACGTCTTTGGAGTGGGCCGAAGTTCAAAATGGTTAAATCATTAACACGTTTGGCGGTTAAAAGTGTTAGTGATGCACGAAATGATTTGAATGTTTTTCCAATATCATTCACGTGCATGGTCACAGTACAAGCCATTTGTTTTCCTTGTTTCGTAATCACTTCAAAGTACTTGTTGTAGGCATCCTTCCATCAAAGTATCTAGTATGCGACGTACGACACACGAGACCTTGCGCGCTTCAAACTGAGAAAATAACAGCACTAGAATCTAGTATTCAGTCCTTCTTTGGCTGATGTTGTTTGTAATGGTCCATCCATAGTCAAAATAACTACACTATCAAGGAATCAAGGTCTTTGTTCTTATCCAGAATGTATTTCTTATATGCATAATTTCTCTACAACTTGCAGATGTAGTAAATACATGGTGCAGAGAGTAACATAAGTATAGCGGGCACAGTGGCCGACTGAGGTGCTTAAAGTAAAGGCAGTGATTTGGGTTAGTGGTCTCGTAATTGTTTTTCTCGACCTCCGGCCAGCTAGAGCTGAACGTAAAAGGCAAATCCGTTTATCCCAGGATGCATGTTGACCTTTTTGTAGTCCATTTTGGCGGTAAATTTTCACAGGTGCTTGTATCAGATACGTTAGGGCAGCTGAACGGCTAGTAATTCTTACATTTTGCCGTAAGACTCTTTAACGATTCAGCTGCCAGGTCTTTTACTAACTTGAGTGTCCAGTTTGGCTTGAACAATGTAAATAATTTTCTGTGCAATTGTTTAATGTTATCGGTACCCACTGTACCAAACTGTACACAATTCAGAGAGGCGCAGGCCTTTCCCTGCGCATGAAAGTTAACGGTTTTGTCTCTACCTGTCATGTACTGTTTTGACTGTTATATACTGAGTTAATATACGTGTTGTTACCTTCAACAAATTTTGGTTTGAACTTTATTTATGTTCATCTACCATACGTACCACTTGTTTTCTTTAAATTTGTTTGAATCAATGTACCAGGTGTGTTCCTTTTGTGTTGTCACCGTAATGTATTCATATTATTTTGTGTCATTCATTACTGTTATTATTATGATTTATCACTGTACCTCAACCAACACTATCTTATGCCAAGTTTATGCATTCAATTTGGTGTCATATAAGTCCGTATGGGCTGGGTGACTTTATTAAGTCGCAGGACACGAAAATAAGATATTCATTCATTCATTCATAACGGTTTTTGAATAAATAGATTAAAGAAAATAAAACTGGTGGGCATTTTGAAATCTCAGGCGTCGACTTGGATCATTTCATCGGTTCCCCGTCTTTTGCGGTGTTCAGCCATCCGGTAAGATTATCTTAGTTTAAGGTACACATTTTGTAGCGTTATTGACACCCACGGAGATCTATAGAAGCTGTTGTCTGGGCAGATGGCCTTCATGTGTAGCAATATCATAACAATATATAACTTTACTGAACGACAATTGTACAAAGGTACAATGTATAGCATATTCTGACACATAACAATAATCATTTTATGAGACTAATCTACTTTTACTAATTAAGTTAAAAAGATTATGTAGTATGGGGTGAGATCGATAATGTGCTTAAAAATTGATTGTGCTTACTTGGTGGAATTTGTGAACCTTTCGGCATTCTATATATCATATGTACATTGCAGGGGTTGTAACATGTCAATATAAATGTACGTACTTGAATTTGATATTTTCATCCATTGAAAGAAATCCTGGCCGGTTTACAAAATGATAGACATGTATACAGTGAAATACACTGTGCGCATATCAACACATTTCAGACACACAATCAAAAAGTGATATTCGTCAACATTGTCGAATTTTCCTTCCCCCGAATGCGGTGGTGGTTCCTCCCTTTCTGTGCGTCTTTTTTTTTTTTATCAAGCTAGGCATGATTGAGTCCAATCAGTCAGGACATTATCCCGGGGCTAGGTTGGGAAACCCCACCGATACCTCCAATATTCAGCGCACACTCGGGACTGGCGCGAGTTCCTCACCTCACCGTCCCCTGCCATTTTTTGTTTGTAGGGAAAATTCGTTAACAGCGCGGTGTGTGGTGGGCAGGGATTACGGCTTCCCTTCACGTCTAACCGTCTGGCGAAGTTGAAAGAAAGCTTTTTTTCCAGATGCTTATTCTAAGGCTAGCCTGGGTGTCATCATGTTTGGTGAAGGTAGAGCCTGGAACTAAACAGGATGACACCAGTCTATTCTAAGACAACCGTTAGATGTTGATAAAACGTTCGTCGCAAAAAAATCACCATTTTTTTGCGGCTACACTTTGTTGGATACTGTCTCGCTTTGAAGATACGCCACGAAAAAATACTGAGATCAGTTCTCACTACTTGCATTGGTATCAATCTAATTGGCAAGAACCTCTTTTTATTATACGCTAACTTTTAACGTAGAGTTCCGGGTCATTACACGATGTAGTTGAACAAAATTCAATTCAATACTCCGGAATGTACGACAAAGGGCTATACAATTATTCATTGTTTTTACAACTTAGTGAATGTTAAATGATTTGGTGTTTTGGTATTCTATACAATTTCCCGAAGTATACAATAACAACGTATGCAAATAACTGGCTTCCATTGTAACTACGACATATATGGCACAATATCTTAGGTGAATGCTTTAGCGAATTTCTTCTATAAGCTATATTTTGCACTAGAATATCAAGACACAAACGTTCGTATTTAAGATGTTACTATACATACAAGGCAGGTTTTCTGCAAAGCATGAAATTGACAAATCATATCGATGTTACTCTATTTAACAAAATAAAACAAAACAAAACAAAGCATGATATACGCCAAAAATAGATACTCAAGCAACTGGATAACATTTTTGAAGCAGTCACAAAGCATGATATAATTGCATAGATACACCTTTAGGAGACAACAGGGTACTGTGGTATCGTTTTCAGTGACGAGCCCTTTTAAAATACATGTACTCAAGAATATATTACACTACCTAACCCAACACAAGTCCTTTCGTCACTTCATGAATAGCTGGATATTACCCTCATTACTATGCGTCAATCTATCAATAACAGAAGCTTTTGTGGATGCATTTACATGGTCACTGTACCACAGTGATAAGTAAACGAAATACGTCTTCAACACTTAGTGCACTAACGTTTTCAATTTCACAACAGTTGTTTTAAGTAGGGTCTTGTAAGTTTATTCTTGATAAACATCGGACGTTGAGAAGGATAACTAGTCTTTCCATTGTGTTTGACAATTCGATTGAGGCAGTTCGGAAATTAGTAATAGTAAGAAACTGGAATAATGATCCAAACCGATCTTTAACCAATGACTTGGAAGAAAACAAAATTGCACACGGAACCTAAATGAAGCCACTAGACCACTAAATCGTTGTATCGTGAAAATGTTACGGGGGTTACGTGTCGATATAGAGTCAGTTTCGTATTTTGTTGTCATGCGAGACTAGTTTTATCCTCAACTGAGAGAGTGTGACAAAACGATACTCTCCAAGCAGAGGAGTGGGTCCGGCAGGTTTTTGACGTGTTTTTAGGCGTTTTTGTCGGGCTTTCTACTTTGTCATGGTTTCTTTCTATAGATAGATATAAAGATAGAAAGAAACCATGACAAAGTAGAAAGCCCGACAAAAACGCCTAAAAACACGTCAAAAACCTGCCGGACCCACTCCTCTGCTTGGAGAGTAACAAAACGACTCCTATATCGTCTCTCGTTTCTTTTACCAGCATAGCTTACTGGCTAAAAGGATAGTTTACCTGATGTCACCAGTTTTGCCAATATTTCAACAGCTCAATTTTCTCCCAAGCCTGCCTTGCGCCCCCAGGCTAGTATCCGCTCTGTCGCTATCTTAATGATGAGCCCTTCTCCTGTCTTTTGTCAGACGCACAGCGCGCGGTGTTACAGGGGATACAAACAGGATTAACGTGTCGAGAGTAACATGTCTAGTGTCTGTGTAGTTATCAAGGTGTGGGGCAGCCAATGATAATATTTCAGAGGCCTGGCGTACTCTTCAAGCTTAAGCAGAGGTTAGGCTCCGGTTCGATTGCTTTATGCATTTTGTTGGCCTTTCTTCTTGTCAGTTTTTCTTTTTATATACTGCCTACGAAAAACTAACAAAAAAGGCCGACCAAAAACGCCGTAAAACACCCAAAGCAAGCCAAATAGATATAGGCCGATAAAACATTAGAAGACGTTCAAAGCAAGCTGGAGCCTACAATCTACTTGACGACCGAGCCTATCAAAGCTTTGGAAGATGTGCTAACGTTGGGCCATTTTACACAAGTGTTTGTTTTGTGTATTTGCCATACTCGGTGGCTGAACTTTGTTGACACACTTCTGTGCGCGCTAGGAAACACGGGAAAATGATTAGCCTATGTCAACACGCCGGACCGGTAATGGTACGACCCGTATCAACCACCGTTTGAACTAAATATAGAAAATACAAAAGAAAACGGTTAGAGCATACGGGCGTGAGCATTGTTCAGCCAGATAGTGCCTTCAGAAAATGTCACAGCACAACATGTTTTGAAAAAGTATAAACTAATGCTAGGGTCACATTTCCAACCCGGGGCCCGGCCGGGCAGCTTGTGGGAACGAAAACTATGATATAGAAGACAACAAAAGACACAAAACTTTTTAAAAAATTATTCCTTACCATACCTTATGTATATTCTTGAGATGCAGCTTTTATTCTTTGTTTTCTCAAACATCCCGGTCGGGCCCCGGCTTGGAAATGTGACCCTAGCATAAGATCAGCCCTTCGGGGGAACGTAACGTGTTATGTCTGTCTCGAAAATTGTCTGACAGAAAACATTACTAACTGGCCCCGAAGATGAAGGTTAAGAAAAGTCCACTTTGAAAGTGTAATGTCCTCCTCAAACTCCATTTGTTTCATTTTAATATCCTTTGAACCAATATTGTTTTCAGTTTGTCTCTGGGCATGTCCGTGTGAGAAAATGGCTTTCCATTGTGATTTTGAGTGTTGTTTATCATTTAGAAATTACCTTCAATAGTGATTTTGAGTGTTGTTTATCATTTAGAAATTACCTTCAATAGTGTTTTTGAGTGTTGTTTATCATTTAGAAATTACCTTCAATAGTGATTTTGAGTGTTGTTTATCATTTAAAATTGCTTTTCGTGGTGGTTCTGAGTGTAGTTTATCATTTGAACATTGCTTTCCATGGTGATTTTGATTATCGTGCTCTGTTCATTTGTCTTCTAATGTAGGCCAATCTATGCAAAAGCGAGACAATGTTATATCTTCCTATTATAATAAACGCAGCATACTGTTACCAACATACCATTCTAGAGTATAGCATGCATATGTAGATTGTCTCTGTTGTAATTCGTAAATTATATAGATTATTTCTTAAAATTGTTAGATATTAGCAATGGTTCAACTGTCTTGTATGCACATGTTGCCATGCATTGTACCCGTTACAATTGTCGCGCAATTAAGTTCTTCTTCTTTCAAATTTCTTTCCATTGTGATTCTGACCCTATTTATTATTTGAAAATTGCTTTCCTTGGTGAATTTTTATCATTTAGAAAGAATGTTTTTGATATCATATGTAAATGTTTTAGATATACAGTAGTTAGTATCTTTACAACGTCCATCTACCGTTTTCGCTGTTCCTTCTTATGACACTGGTGTTTTAAAACAAACAGTCTGAAAATGTCAATAGGTTCAGGAAAACAAACATTTCTAGAAATAAGATTAAACAGAGAACGGTGCCTTGTTGTCGTGAAGACACACTGGGCTACAAAATAGTAGAGAAGCAACAGAAGCTCGAACGAATACATGTAGCTTTCTTTAATTTCGATTGGATCGAAATTAATCTGCATCAAGAAGAAACCCCGGTGTGTCTTGTCGGCATGCCATTAACTGATTAAGAAAAGGTTCAATAACAGATATGATACGTTCAGCGAGAGAATCTGTAAAAGTATCAACCTTAATTATACCGGTCTGTGAAATGTAGCAATGGTTTTGTTACAGTACTAGACGTCGTTTGTGCTGTTGTGTCTTCTAAAACACGTTGTTACAGAACCACGAGACAAGACAAGAATATCGAAAGCTACACAGAAAGTGGAACCATGCAGATGTTTATATAAATTGCTGATGTCATGATGGCATTGACGCTCCCAACAATAGCTGTCCCTGAAATATCTATGCAGTAGGTGAACACTTCAAACGAGAACATACGTTATTTGTATACGATAGACATCTATTTAAGTATCACAGTATACAGATTTGTTGTTTGTAATCAAGGAGACGGTAGCATTTCAGTTATAACTCTGCTGTGAATGGAAATCCATAGTATAGAAGGATACTATTAAAAAATGAATCACGATTTTATAGCTATCAATCTTAGAAAGGAATTTTTAACTCAGGCACTGCGGTTCTCAGTGACAAATGAATGAAAACGAAGCACACTGGCACCTGTAGTTTCTTGTATGTCCCAAGCTTGTCAATGCCGATCTCGTGATGTCTCTTCACGCTTCCTGTGCGGAGAGAAACAGTTGTTGCTAAACGGCTGGGAAACGAAACCGAGACATACATATTTGTCATAGCTTTCTAGGCGGTTTATCGCAACGAAAGTAGCAATGAAACTAAGAAGTGGAAGATGAAAGACGAAGTGTAGATTGTAGAAATTGGTAATAGCCTATACACACAGTCATAGATTACTATTTACAGATCAACCTCGCCGTACTAGAAGACCAATGATTTTTAGAACGTCTCTGTGTATCTGTTACATAGGATAGAAATTGTTCTCTTTCGTTTGTTGACTGCTCTTGTTAGTAGAACCTCCTTTTATGTGTTCAAAACATCGTCTATGTTCACAGCTTTTGGGCTTGTTATAGAGTTGAGAAACCAGAATGTTGAGTGGGGATGGAGCGGAATTTTCCTGCCCAATGGCAGTGTTATGATTACTCAAACTTGCATTTCACAAATAACTCTCTTTAGATAGTAGTCTGACACTAGCGTGGCCTGCCCCTCCCCCAGAAAAAAAAATTACGTGTATTGCTGCCCTGCGCACTAATGGGCATTGCCTTTAGGATACTCGTGTGACGCCAGGTTATGCACGCTACGGTGCACAAACAAAATAGCGGGATTATTCCTGTAACAACTGCTGCGCCTATCGTTATTGGTCAGACGACCATTCGTCATCCCCAGGCATGTTGTCAAGTTAGAAGGCAGGCACGCGAATTAGCCTGATGTGTGTAATGGAAACAAGACTCGTGGGACGTAAGGACTTTTGAGGACTTCTATGTCCTAATATACTTTTCAACAACAGAAAATTAGGACGATGAAAAACCAAGGAGGTTTAAAATCAGATTGTAAACCTACTGGGAAAAACAAAGATTCATATCTGAAACTCATTATTTAGAGACGGGCTTGAAAGGATATGTAGATACATAAAGAGAAATTGAAATCTCATTCCTTACTTTTTCCTTACTCCACCGCTCCACCTTTCTTGATCCTTCTCTCTGTATCATTTCCAGTCAATTGACTAGCAGTGCGCAAATCGGCCACATCACAGAGCCCCGAACAAGAGCCGCACATTAGTCCCATGACTGACCAATTGACTTGAGAAATGTGGTCCAGACGTAAACAAATAGTGGTTAACCGCCGACATTTGCACAACCGCGCGGAAAAGCACAGTATGTGACTGTAAGGTGATCAAAGAGTGGTAGCCTCAAACGGGATTTGGACTTGCAGGACTCAGGCAGGAGCCTCGTTGATCGCATCTGGGTGAGAGGATAGTTTTGTGCAGTTGATCTAGATCCACCAGAGGAACAAAACCACGAAGAGTCCTGCTTTAAAAGAATGAAAATGAGCGATCGTCGAGCGAGATTTTCACGGTTAAAAAGTCAGAAAGAAAAGAAAACACGAAGTCGACGAAACATTGAAAAAATTTTATCTTTTCCTCTCAAAGGCTGAAGAACTGTTAGTACCTCAGTGCAACTTAATCATACACCTTTACGCATTAAGCGTTTAAGCGTTAAATGTACCTGACAACAATACGCTTAATTCAGTACAATGCACTGAAAATGCTTTTGGTCAGACTTATTTACTACAATTGCCCGAATTTTGAAACAGTACCATGAAATTCAAGTTGTGTTAATTACGACGATGCGTCTCTATCAACTTCACTGCCTATATAACTTTCCTTCATTATCAACCACCGCTTTCTGAGCGACGACATTCTATATAGCACATTAGTAATCAAATCATTAACTCAAAACGACAGCTTGACAATGGCACAGTATTTATAGAGCCAAGTGGTCACGCTATGCTTGTTTACCTACATATATACAGCGTGATTCATGAATTTTTAAACAGATCAAAATCTGTTCCACACGTCACCGGTATGGTGTGTAAATAGTTTACTTTAAAAGTCATGCGGTTATGTCATTCACATGCACCATATGTTCAATGTCTGCGTTTTAGATTGTTAGAAATGTCAACATTTAGATCTAACCAATCAATGTCAAGGCAATGGTGGTTCAGATGTGTATCATTGTGCATATGTGTAATCTCCGAGCAGATCTATCGATGCGGTGGCAATGACAGTATTCAAAGGGCAAAAGCAGTATTGTTGGTCACCTTCTTTTGCCCTTTGGATATTGTCATTGCCACCGATAGATCTGCTTGAAGATTGCAAATGTGAAGAGAGTACAGGTATCCACGTAGTGTATTTACGAGCAGCAGAGTATGTTTTTAAAATTTCCTGTTTGTTTAGTGAAAAGACTGATAAGCGGCGGAGATGAGTGAGTGAGTGAGTTTGGGTCTTTGGGGAAGATGTTTTTACCAAGTGTCCCTGTCGACTTGCGACAGAATGATTGCGCCGCTAATATACCATGCTCATATGACATCACCTGTGCAATCGTCGCCAGACAAATTCGGACTGAACTGAAACTTTCGCCTCAGCTCTGTGTGAAGGGGAACAACTGGGCCGTGTGTTGGTCAACTGACACGTTTATAGAAGCAGACGTCAGTTCTGACATGGAGGTGGAAGGCAGAACAGCTTACATTGCGTATGTCGTCTAACTTGAAGTGAAAAGTGCAACAACAAATACATATTTTTGTTTGTATGAAAGAAAGATTGTTTCTGGTGTTCCCACTTCCTTTGCCCTGCGTATCTTCGTGGATATCGTTGTCAACCTGTACATCAAAAACTCAGCCGGTGTATTTTGATTTTTGTTACAGGTATCAAGGAGGTTAAAATCCTATTTTAACCTCCCTGCAGGTATGTTGTATATTGTGTGAATAATCGGCCACACTCGGGACGTGTTGCTATAGTCTTAGGATATAGATTCAAGCGCTATAGCGTGTTCGCAATAGTCCTCATGAAAACATAAGGACGTATACATATAATTTTCTTAGATTAAATTGGGGTGGCAAGGAAATTGAAATGTTTCAAGATCATTAAGGAAACGACATAATATCTCAGTGTCACATCAACATAAGAGGAGTTTTAAGTCCCCCAAAGCTCCCAAGCCGAGGTAAGCCCACAGACTTTTTGAGAAAATTTCCTCCGCCCGCCAAGACAATTCCGAGCATGCGACAGCAATGACGCAGTCTTCCCCCAGCCGGACGTGAGGGAATGCGGTAATAACCGAACCACGCGTCACGCCAGCGCGGTAATGTAGGCCAAGTAACGGCTACTGACGCACGCCTGATCATATTAGTCTATCCGATATTTTACCAACGTACGTCTTTGTTTGATCTCCGTTTACCGGGAATGTGTGTCAGGGGGCGTTCTTCTCGTCCGCTGACGTCTCACTTGAGGTGCGCCGTGATTGAAAAAAGCATAATCTCGCAAGCAGGACTTGGCAGGAGCTCGATTGGACGCGTTTTGAGTTGTGTTTTTTTTTTGGGGGGGGGGGGTATAGGGAAGTGCCGGAAAGAAAGGAGGAAACACGCCTTCCAACTACTCTACTGATCCTACTTTTCAGTACCGACTATGGAATCAAGGAGGTTGAAATCAAAATCAATGTGATTTCGCAGAGGTGATGTTAATTATATTCCCCTTCCAGTGGGAAGGGGGATATACTGTTTTTGCTTGCCTGTTCTTCTTCTTCTTCTTTCTTCTTCTTTCTTCTTCTGCCAAAAACCAAGTAGATGTGCGGTGGTATTGCAGCAAGTTATATGTACCTTATGTTACAATGTACGGATGTTATATTTGAGATGTAGGTACCTATAGGAAAGGTGAATACACCTGACAATAAATTATGCTAATGAGGACATCATTTGCATAATTTATGCAAAAACTTGTATTGCGTTTACAGTAAAAGCTGCAGATGTCATATTTGAGATGTAGATAAATTTAGGAAAGGTAAACACACCTGACCACGAATTATGCTAATGAGGACCTCATTTGCATAATTTATGCAGAAACTTGTATTTCCCTTACCGTAAAAGCTACAGATGTCATATTTGAGATGCAGGTATCTGTAGGAAAGGTGAACAAACCTGGACATAAATTATGCTAATGAGGACCTCATTTGCATAATTTATGCAAAAACTTGTATTGCGTTTACAGTAAAAGCTGCAGATGCCATATTTGAGAAGTAGATAAATTTAGGAAAGGTAAACACACCTGGCCATGAATTATGCTAATGAGGACCTCATTTGCATAATTTATGCAGAAACTTGTATTTCCCTTACCGTAAAAGCTACAGATGTCATATTTGAGATGTAGGTATATTTAGGAAAGGTGAACACACCTGGACATAAATTATGCTAATGAGGACCTCATTTGCATAATGTATGTATATCCCTTACCGTAAAGACTACGGATGGCATATTTCAGATGTAGGTACCTTAAAGAGAGGTGAACACACCTGTACATAAATTATGCTAATGCGGACCTCATTTGCATAATGTATGTATATCCCTTACCGTAAAGACTACGGATGGCATATTTCAGATGTAGGTACCTTTAGGAGAGGTGAACACACCTGTACATAAATTATGCTAATGGGGACCTCATTTGCATAATTTATGCATAAACTTGTTTTTCCCTTACTGTAAAGGCTACGGATGAGATGCAGGTACCTTTGGGACAGGTCAGAAAACCTGGCCATAAATTATGCTAATGACTGCATTATGCATAATTTATGCATATCCCTAACCTTAAAAGCTACGGATGTCATATTTGAGATGTAGGTACCTTTAGGAAAGGCCAAACACACCTGGCCATAAATTATGCTAATGCCGACCTACTTTGCATAATTTATGCAGAAACTTCGTCATATCCTTACAGTCAATGCTAAGGATGTCATATTTGAGGTGTAGGTAATGGGAGGGGAATATTCTGCATTTTCCCGAAAATGTTGCCATTCTAGTGATGAGTTTATTTTCAAATTCGTGCCCGTTGCCTAATTGCAAGTAACATGGCCTGGACAGACAGATAAGGTAGAACAGTACTGCATGTGTCTACTCTAGTCTAGATGCTGAACTAGTATTAGCTGAAAGCTAAATTAGTATTAGCTACTTGCTAGAGTGCATCACCTTTGCGTCATGAACATTCTCTTGTTGATTAAAAGATCTTGATTATTCATCTATACTCGTCGTGAATTTTTCCCTGTAGGAAAATAGACATTGGGGTCTATAGCGTTTGGTACTTGCCAGACATTATTAAGTTAAGTGTAAAATTAGTTCCTTCATACACTAAACTTACAAACTGCGCAATACATTCAATATTCAACACATGATATCTGTATACTATACTGTTCTATATTACACTAGTATGAAAAACACATTAGTTAAACAGAGACTTGTGAAGGTAAAGATCTGGCCCGTGGTACTCCAAGCTACATTTCAATTGATGAATGTAATCTAAGCCTTACACGCCTGGCGATTCCTTAAGCTTTCCCCCGAGCCTTTCCGGCATCCGCCGAAAGATCTGACGTCGCAAGGTGTTCATGACGTCATGCGTGACGTCAGCCGCTCTGATCAGATAACAGCGACGTTCCCTTAATCCCCACCAGAAACAGATCGATGTAAACGTGATTAGAGTGGCGACATGTGGACCCATTCGTTCTCTGTTGTAAATAAAACATTCTCATCATCGTCTGTAATCTTATGACCAGCGAAAACTGTCACGAGCTATCTAAATCGTCCAGTGGCGCGGTGGTCGTAGTTCGTTTGAATTACGCGATATATATACATAGCAGTAACTCAAGCAAGTGGATATGATTTTGGAAACGGTCAGACGCTTCAAATAGCATCCACTACTTTTCTTTCGTCAGTGACACTGACGTCATTAGAAATTATTTGTGTGCCGTCGACGTTACAGTAACCGGAATAAGAATAATTGAATACGTAACGCATCCTGTTCGATACGGTGAAAATTTATTTGGAGTCGCGTGCTTGGTCATTAACGGATGAATAAATGGTATAATGGCAAAAAGCAAGACAGTAACAAAAAGTTCGTCTTTCACGCGGTTTTATTATAGTAATCGAGTTAAAAGCCGACTTACAGAATTCCTTTTGCACGTATGTCCAAAGTTTATGCATATGTTCGCCTGAGTGTTTTTGTTTGGTCAATATACACACGTTTTCTGTCCACCCCCACAGCAGCTATATAAGGAGTTATCAGTACTTGCCGATAAGACCTTGATAACGCTAATGGCACAACTTTGTTCAGTGCCGATCTCCCGTGGGACCACTGACGCGCTCTGTCGTTTGATATTGACGTCCTTCTACGTCACAGAGAACAACCCAGGGGATTATGGCGAATCACCTGTGGCGCAAACCACCTCTTTTGCACGAAGACATTTTCGAGGACGAAGAAAAGTACTATATGTCTTACGGGTAGTCAGCTAGGGTAGGAAAAGTACAACAAACGAAATTGTTCACATTCTCAGTAAAACGTTAGACGTCATCTAGTCTACCAAGGATGTTTATGTTCTTTCTTGGTAGATTCTCGATCCTTGAGTCTATGAAGCTGAATACATCCAGGGTTGTTGTAAAACACATAAACGCGATTAAATGGAGGAACGAATGATAGCAAACTATTTCGGCCATTTTGATTCACTTGTTGAACAAACTCTTCGGTAGCACATGTGTAAATATCTGTGATTTGGTTGCCAGACTGTCGATTTTAGTTGACAAATGTTTGATCATGTCATTTATCGTCAATTTACAAAGCATCAAGTCTATCAAGCAAAGCACTGGCTTGCGTATCGTTCAGCCTTGAAGTCACCCCGATCAATCGACCTCTTTAGTTTCTATAGTCTTTAAACAGCTTCTATCATTTCCAAAGTGCAAAAATCGTCAATCTGAAAACATCTTTTAAAAGCTGACACCTTCCAGCATCTCACTGGCGAGTTTGTTTTGCCAGATTTTGTCGTTAAAGCAAACTAGGAAGCAATTTGTCGGGTCATGGCTGATTCAAATCTGAGTTTCACAGAGGTCGATTGGTCGGGGTGGAAGTAGCCTTCACCGGGCCTTCCTGACAGGTTTATAAGGTGAGTATATATAGTCAGTTCGCGTAACATTTTCCTCTCGATCGGAAAGGTGAGGCGAATCATGAAAAACCCTACGGTGGCCAAACTCCCTATGGCCAGCAAGCATAGTTAGTCACACCAGAAGAACATGCACCATAAAAAAAGTATTGTAGAATCGCCTGATATCTAGACTCCAAGTGTGAGGACAGTATTCCTGTCTTTATACTTTACATGAAATGGTTCTGCTTTTGGTTCATTCGTACATAAAGTCGAATAGAAAGCGGAAGCGCAGAGGTCCCATCAGAAAGCAAGTATGATAATAACTTTATTGCAAGTTCATGCCCAAAGGCTAATTGCAGACAAACAAGTACATGGAGATACATGGAAATCAAAATACTTATCTAGTCTACATGTACTAGATTTAGAAATTCTATGTTAACTATGGTTGACTATGGTTGGGTTTGACTTCTTTTTTGAAGACAATGGAAAATAAAGTGAATCATAAGTGGGTTGGTTGATTTTAGTTGAAAAAGATGGATTTTGTAAATTATTCACATGGAGAAAGCTAGGAAAATTTATGGAAGCTGTTTTCCATAATTTGTTTCTTTCGGCGTCTATAAGTAAATGAAACAGCAACCTTGTAATGACACAACTGTGAGGTGTTTCCCTTCCGGTTTCCGTTTTCATGCTCAAATAATGCTTTTCTTATGTTCCATTTCCCACGACGTTTTGCAGCCCTAATCCCAGAGTGGGTGTTGTAAACGACTCATTTCGTCTCGCACAGATGAACAGATAAACTTGAGTAGGCGTAAGACATAAAAACTCATGGAGCGGCACCACATCCATTGTGGAAATTAACGCTAAGCGTACAGCATGTGATACCCACATATTGACGTAATCATCACGAGGTAGATACCCCTCTACGAGACAAAAAATAAATCAATGATGATTGATCCTAGAACTTACTTGTACCAGATTGTTTTAGCAAAGAAAACATGGCCTGGATGCCAGACCCCCGATCTCTAAAATATCTATCGTGTATTATATATATTCTAGGGATTTGGGGTCAGGCATCCAGGCTAAGAAAACCGAAAACCATTCGCACTAGTACTGACTCACAACCTTCTACAGTTAGCGGTGACGTGGCTGTTAACGTTAGTACATATTGACATGTGACAACCCCTGCATGGTATACATAGGAAAATAGTCAAGAATGTCTAGACGATAGAAATTCCTCCAATGATTGTAAGATCCCATACTAGGTAGATTAGCCCTTGGATATATATAGAACTGTAGTTATGTACCAGCCATACTTTGTACCTTGTACAATTGTTGGGCAATAAAGTTATCTATCTATATGATCTATTCCTCGTGGGTTTCTCCACCACGCGCGGTCACATGGCTCCCAACACTCGAAGTCTCGTGCGCGGTTTGCGTCAACAGCGGAAGTGCGCCATGCAATAACCTTTAGGAGATGTGGGCGGGTCTCAAAGGAGTGCTTCTCTTGTGTCTGTATTGATATCGCGCACACTCTCGTCTCTAGATAAATTGAATTAAAATCCTTCACTGTACGCTTATGGTCTTCACAAGATAATGAATAAATGAAAGACCTGTATTGTACGTTTATGCTCTTACAAGCTAAGTACAGGTCATGGTGATAAAGCAGAAGTGTAATTATGGCTGTTCTGTTTCGAATGTTTGTAGTTTTTAAATAATCTCCATACAGATCTAATGGTGGCAAAGACCGTATCCAATTGGCAAAAGTAAAAAGGCGTTTTCATAACCACCTCTTGCCCGTTGGATACTGTCTTTGTCACCGTTAGATCTGCTTGGAGATTTGTCTTTAGAAATTTCTCTTCGTAGTAAGTATTATGGTGAACGCACTGTGGAAAATGCTCCCTTAGCCGAAAGAAATCGTCTAAAAGATTTAGAGTCAGACCAATATATCTCGAGCATCCAGTCTTGTAGAGCTTTATACCGCTTCTCTACCAAACATATGGTTGATAACAGTTCGGACGTGTTTTGGTGGTACTGTATTCCGTTACTGCCCGTAGCACGACGTCTGTGAACAGATCCTCCAGGTGGATCGTTTTACTCACTTTATCGACCGGTCCGTGGCAACATCGAGGATCTATTACTGACGGGGGAAAACAACTACTGGGTCAGGGACATTAGAAGGCACCTGGGAGTAACCGTTTTTGTTCTTTGCGTATGCTGGCATATCTCACTATAAGTAGACATACAATGTATATATCAAAATATATGTGATCTGTTTGATATACACAACTATGATTCGTACTTTGATAGCTTGAAGTGGACTCATTCTTTGTCGACCAAATAAAAAACTGAGTTCCTATGGCCTCAAACACACGTCAATCTGGGAAATCTACCACTTTCTTGACCGACACACCCGTAGGAAGGAACGTGTGTAACTACGGGTTGTAAGGTTTAATGCTTTAATAGTTGAAAGTGTCAACAGCCTGCGTGGCCGTGCGTACAAGAGCGCGTAGTTCATGAGCACGTCTAATGGCCGTTTCCCGGACCCTTGATGTAAACATGGCGGAACCTGACCTAGATCTAAATGGTGTGCTGTGGAATCTCGCTTGTTGGTGGGGGTCAATGACCCTGCGTGCTCAGCGGAGGGTGTATTGATCGACCGCGTGGACGCCGTGACTCAGCCAGCGTGGCGTAACCACGCTAAACACGGGACGTGACTGGCGTGCTAAGTGCCGACGTGTGCTGAAACGTGTTCACGCTTGTTCGTACGAGTCTGGTCCGGTTTACGACGCCGGTTTGCTGAAGACGTGTCCTTTGTAATTCCCGAAAAATCGTTTGGCAAGACTACGCGAATTAAGGCAAAATATGTACATGTAGTGTTGACAGATATTTTGCGGGGTTGCAGTTTCGTTTTTCCACTTCACAGGTTGACTGGGTTGAAGCTGAGGGTACCAATTATTCAAAATTTATGTTATTATGACCATTATAATCGACCATATACGCACATATATATATGCAATGCGGGAAAATGATAGACGGAAGAAACACAGCGAAAGTTTTTCAGTCAATGCGAGCAGACTGAAGCAATGACGCGGTGAATTGATACGAAGTCGTCAGGAAACTAGACTGGCCGTCATTTGCTTTAAGAGCAAATTCAGGATGTTTCGCCCATACTCCTCATGCAAGAAGTGGGCTGTCCCAAAATAACTCCTGGGCAAATCCAAGTTTCTGCATAATTTATGCAAATGAGGTCCTCATGACCAGAAGTTATGTCCAGGTGCTTTCACCTTTCCTACATGTACCTACATGTTCAAGATGACATCCGCAGCTTTTACAGTAAGGGGAATACAACATGATGCATAAATTATGCAAGTGAGGTCCTCATTAGCATAATTTTTGGCCAGGTGCATTCACCTTTCCTAATGGTACCTACATCTTAAGGATGACATCCGCAGCTGTCACGGTAAGGGAAATACAAGTTAATGCAAGAATTATGCAAATGAGGTCCTCATGAGCATAATTCATGGCCAGGTGTGATCACCTTTCCTAACGGTACGTACATGTCAAATCTGACATCTGCAGCTTTTCCGGTAAGGGAATTAGAAGTTTAAGCATAAATCATGCAAATGAGGTCCTCATTAGCATAATTTATGGCCAGGTGTGTTCGCCTGTCCTAAAGGTACCTACATCTCAAAGATGACATCCGCAGCTTTGACGGTAAGGGACATACAATTTCATGCATCGATTATGCAAATTGGGTCCTCATTAGCATAATTTCTGGCCTGGTGTGTTCGCCTTTCCTAAAGGTACCTACATCTCAAAGATGACATCCGCAGCATTTACGGTAAGGGACATACAACTTTATGCATACATTATGCGAATTAGGTCCTCATTAGCATAAGTAATTGTCAGGTGTAGTCACCTTTCCTATAGGTACCTACATCTCAAATATAACATCCGTACCATGTAACATAAGGTACATATAACTTTCTGTAATACCATTACCCTGACATCTGCTTGGTTTTAAGTCCCAGATCAGGGGACATGTAGGAGGGCTTATGTTACAGTATGACCTAGTTCTTGCTGGCCCCGACAGAAAATAACCAAAAATTGCATCCAAAATGTGCAAAATAAATCATTTTGAAGTAGTGTATGCCAAAAAAAAATTATGGGGTCCTTTGGGTAAATATCCAATGCACAACTAAACCAAATTTCAGGTCCTCAGGTTTCAACACCACGGCACTGGAGGCCATCATGTGCGACTTTTGTCTGAAAATGACCAAAAAACCTCCATAAAATCATTTTAAAAACTTATATAAAAAAAATTTTAAAAGGGTCTGGGGGTATACACGTACTCTACCTGCATACCAAATTTCAGCTAATTTGGTCGACGGACGACCGAGAAGAAGCGATTTGAAGGTTTGACAGGAGAAGAAGAAGAAGAAGGAGAAGAAGGAGAAGGAGAAGAAGAAACCTTACAAAAACAATATGTTTCGTTGGCGAAACATAAATAACAGATTTTGTGGGGAAGCTAAAACACAACTCAATAGGTTGTTCAACTTGCATTTGATACCCATGGTTGAGTAGAGGAATGATTCGTTGTGTGTTGGAAGATAGAATCTAGAGTGGGCCACAGATCTCAGGATTGTAGATGGGAGGATAGATACAAGCTTTCTCGGTAACAAGACCAAAGTGGTCAACTCTCCTTGACGAAAACACTGAGGCCGGGTATGAGTCATCTGAGGTCAGTTTGTCATGCTGCAGGGCTACACATTAGCATATAGACAACTGACGGACCAAACCCTTAAACGGATGATACTTGGCCAGTTGGCCTGATTTGATATTTTTCGGCTTTCCTATGCATCAGTCGCCACGCCTAGCGTCTATGCGATGATGACCATAGTCTATGTATGAGGTAGTACTAGTATGTGTAATCTTCACAGGACCTGACGCGTCGCTATGGCATGCATGACTGTCCTAACTCGGCAATTTGCGGGCCTTGGCGTTACCTCGTAAATGAGGCATGACCGTACCTGATAAAAACACCTTTGGGCACTGAGCTCAAAACACCTTCGATCTACTCGACCTTTAGTATTCGTGTTACGCAACTACATTTTGAAAACCGTCTTATGCAACACCAAGGAGGTTTCAATCAGAAATATCCTTGATGGCATTACAGGTTGTGGAAAGAATCACTCGCAGCCTGAGTTCCATGACTGTTCCAGCCACACTGTATCATAGGGAGATTGCGCTTTATAACTTGATGGAATTTGCAGTTAAGTTTTCTATATCGTTGAGGCTGTAAAACTACCAAAATAGTACCTGTGTTTGTGTCATAAATAATCACCACGCACTTCTAGGGTCTCCTTGTTCTAGCTAAGAACGTATCCACCTGCCGCCGGGTTCTGGAAAATTCCAGGTTAATCGCTCTTCCCGGGAAACTAGTTCTGTCCGGCCCAAACTACGCTGTGAGCTGACACATTGATTACTTTTAATACAGTGGTGAGTGTTGATGTGAGTAACGCGTCGTCCATATACTATCACTATTCACAGAAACGTTTAAGTTTAAATCGCGTGCCCAAGTGTTCAACTGCCGCACGCATCTTTTACCTGGGAGCACCCGGTAAACATCACGTAAACACGGCTTTTGCTCGGCGTTTATTACTACTTTTGAGTACGATTCTGTGGGAAACGTAACCATGATTCGGCACGTAATGCGTCGCGTGGCCAACGTGTAACAAATAAGATCACTAGGTAGCGCTGTTTACAACCGTCTCTCGGGGTTGCGCAAATTTGGGACCCAAGCGAAGAGCTGCAAATAATTTATGAGCCGTGAAACGTTTTAACTTAAGAGGGGACGATCCGGAGTCACAACGCACAGGGGTGGAAAAGGAGACTGATTGTCTATTTCAAACGTATGTCAGTATTTTTTGACGTAAGAAATATCATATTAAACCTATATTCCGTCACTAGCTTAAAGTTTCACCCCCACGCAACCACCCCCGCACATAATCGCAGCCTCCTCACGGAAAGTTAACGGCTTGTCCCCAAGTGACCCACCGACCTCCCCATGGCAACTACGCATGCTAATCAGGTCGTGTGACGTCGGCTGACTATTATGGGCTGCCGTTGGCCCATTTGGCGACGGGAGTCCCTGGCAGGCAGACGCAGTGTTGTTTTGGCCGTTGGAAACAAGAGTCGTTTGACTGTACACAACGCTGGCTGACAAGATGATGGAACTCTCCGCGTTCGGCGAGCGGGTTTTCGCCGCGGAGTGCTTGCAGAAGAAGCGCTGGCGAAGGGTGAGTACTGAAATGGGGCATGTCACGTCGGAAAGTTGACGCAACAGCTTGCAGTATGAACTTGCTCGTATCGTGCAATGTGTAATAGCATGTGAAGATTACGTGTGCATATTGTTGCATATCGCGATACACGCCTGGTGCGGTATAAGGCCCCATGCTCGTGCCACCATTTCAATTACTCTCGACTGTCTTGCAAATATGTTCCCTGAAAAGTCGACATGGTGTCATGTATGTTACAACTTAGGTCGCGACGAAAGTTTCCATTGAAATTTCGGTTGGTGTGAATTTCAGTACGTTATGCAACGGCTGCCGTACAAGCACTGTTTACTCTATTCCCACAGGGCAAGGCGGAGTACCTCGTCAAATGGAAGGGATGGTCGCAAAAGTGAGTAACTTCTTCCGCATTTTCTCACGACATCGCAAATTTCCTCGGCGATCTGTGTATGGGATTTAGAAGGTTAGTTGATTGTGTAATGATTGCCCCCCCTTTTTTTACAGATATAATACGTGGGAACCGGTGGACAATATCCTTGACCCACGACTACTGCTGGCGTTCGAGAATAGGTAAGTGTGGCGATTCTGTCACGTCTGAAACAATATGGCGCACGCTTTCGCTCGGTTCACAACTTAGTTCCGTGTTTCCTTCAGATTATGCTTCCTGTTGTTTACACTCGCTGTTTTGCACTTTACAGGCGCAGACAGAAGGATGGGGGAGGTCTCAAACGCGGACCCAAGCCGAAACGCTTGCGAATTGAGGTATAGAATATTCCGGAAACTTCTTCAGTTGTGTAAACTTTTCAGTCGGGCTCTAGAGCACACCCGCCTTCGCTACATTATTCCCATTTTCTCGACAGATTTTGCGTGTCTTGTGTAGAAGGTTATATGTCCACGTAGGGTAGAGATTTATCTTTGTTTTGCATCCGCAGGAACCCCTTAGAGCGGCTGGAGAAGGGAATGCCGAGCTGGAGACGACCGGGTCTCCCGTCTCGGACCCGGGGAGCAGCCATGTTGGATCCGACTCGACCTCGCACACGACAAACGTGTCATTTTCTGAAGACGACGACGACTACGTGCCGTGCCTCTCCCCAGAGAGCGGAGAGGGGTCCACAGAGGGCAGTGGAGAAGTGCTGAAGAGAAAGCTGCCCGGCCAAGCGGGTGGTGCAGGTATATCTGGGGAAGGCTCCGGCCTTGTAGCGGGCAGGGGGCCCGGGGAAGCCAACGGCGCAACCCTTGGCGGTGCGGGCCCCTCTCACAGGATGTGGGGTCGCGGTGTGGGCCACGCCAACCAGACTATTTCACCTTCAGGTGTAGGCAGTGGTTCGGCGAAGCGGAGTGAGGCTTGGGGTTTTGTCCGCGGGAACACCTCGTGCTTGCCAGGAGAACAGATGGCCGGGGAAAGGGGAAAAGCAGTCGCGTCACCCACGACTCCGCCCCCTCATAACCAGACCACCATGCTGAAAAACATCGCCAACCAACAAAAGCCTGTAAGTAGCTCTGTGGTTTCCCAGAACAAAGCTGGTCAATCCCCGCCGTTTGGCCGCAAGGAATCGGCTTCCTCTGACCAGGAAAACGAATCTGCCACCGCGAACTCCGTGGCGACAACACCACCGCCCGGTCCCGGGACGTTGGCAGCCCGCCCACAGACACTCGCCTGGCCGCCCAAAAAGCGCTGGCGGCCCACCGTGATCGGAGGACAGGTTTTCATTACCGATGTTACAGCCAACTTCCTGACCGTCACCGTGCGAGAGTGCAGCACACCTCAAGGGTTCTTCAAGCCCAGAACGGACTGAACTTGAAAGTCATCTTACCATTTAAGACTTACACACAACATGGAACTTTGGTAGTTGACTGTTTATACTAGTACTAGTAGTAGTTTGGATGGCTGTGGTAGGAGCACGGTGATAGAAGCCACAAAGCTACCACATTTTAAGTCTTATCTCTCGGAAATGTTCAGAATTTTATCTCCCTACAGGCTTCCAAGCTTACAGGATTATCTTACAACTCACAAAAGGAATCTCTAGATTCAAGTCTAAAAATAATTTGTCACGACCACAAGACTCGACTAATAGACCAAACACTTCAAAGTGATTCACCTGAGATATTTTTAGTCACCTGATTGCAAACTTAAGCCGCGAAAGTGTTTGCGTTTGTGGTGACTAAAAGACCATGGGCTGGTCACGAAGACAGGTCTGCGGTCTGTGGGCATAGAACAATGGCCAATCTGAGTCATACCTGCCCTCTATACATGTAGGTGATGTTTACGCACCTTAAGGACAGTAAGGTACATTCCCGAGGGAGCCCGTTTCACTTAGATATTCTATTAGATATAAAACAGTACTAGTATACATTAGTGGAGTAAGCTAATCCCATGGCTCTGCGAAATTAGACAAAGAAAAAAAGAGAAGTTTTTTTAAACAGACGGAAAGCAAGAGTTGGTGTCACGCACTCAATTTTCGTGTGGCTTGTCATGTTATTTGGTGGGCCCCTTTGGGGTTTATTTGCAGCCCAAAGGTACTTAAGTTCACTGTTGGTTCACTTGATTGTGACATATTTCAAGGTTTAGCCAAACTGGGCAGTCTTGTTTCTTCTTGTCTATAGCACACAGACCTCAAGGCGTGCGTAGTGACCGGGAATGACTCACAATATCACAGGACACACGCCTTCTCAAGGTTTCTTTTGACTAAGACGCCCTGTGAGGTGACCCCAGCCAACCCCGCGAGTTGGCGGGATGCCAGAAATACTACTAAAACTGGCGTATGACTAGTAGTGGTGTTTGGCACGGGCTACCTCCAATCTCATCTTTCCGTCAAGAAACTGACAACAACAATGTGTGAAACTATCGATTTATCTTCTTTCATGTAGGAACATTATAAACCCTGAAGCTATATTTGCTGTATACATGTATCTGGGCGTTAGCAAGTATTGTTCAGTCATTGGAAACAGAGGGCGTGTACAAACATGTTGTCGAACCGTAAGCATTATTAGTGACGTGAGGACTTTGGACAATTATTGATGAAATCACAGGTCTATAGATGGGATGGTGTTGGCATCAACCGATGTAAGGAGTCGAAGATTTAACTCATTGACATGTCATTGGACAGAACCGTGAGCCTGTTGCTTTTCATGACTCTTTCATTGTGATAGGCGAAAAAATTAAGCGACGCTGGATTTTGTCGGACATTATCAAACTCCGGTATGTTCAAACCCCCGCCGGGATAAGTTGACTTTGGTACATGTGCGCGTATGGCATACATGTATGTAGATAATTACGGAATGGAATATTGCCACTACGGTGTCTGAAAAGTTTATTATGGGGCAGTGTGCACGTACTGGTCAAGTTATAAACTCTCTCATTTGTCTCTATGAAAGAGAATGATAAGAAATGATATCGTCATGATATGTCTCCAGATATAAGTCCTGTGCCATGCTAATACATGTGAAAAAGAAGCTAGACAATAACATACGAACAATTGTTAACAAACATATACGGAATGCATTTGTCAATCACTTGTACCAACGTAATTATTTTCGGTTGCAAGGCATGTGCTGTTAGGGCCCTGTCACACTTGTGCGTATATTCAAGTGCGCATGAGTTCCACAGTAACATTTATTTTGTTCAAGTAAATTTTGCGGGGAGGAAGCTGTTTTCTACTTTGACCGATCGTCGTGCAGTCTGGTTATCAAACCAAAGAAATGACTTCTTCGGCTACAAACTTAACCTAAACCAAAAACATGTTAATACGCAACTCATGCAGACTTGTATATACGCACAAGTGACAGTGTGACAGGGGCTTAACAGTCCAGCCTGTCCAACATGGTTCATGTTGTCCTAGCAACAGATACTACCTCCTGTATCCTTCCTTTGACTAAAGGTTCATTTTTAGAAAAAAATGTATGAGTTGTCCAACAATCAAGTACTTTATACATACATTAGAAATATGCACAATTTAGTGTATACTTTTTGAAAAACGGAGATGTATTTTGAAGACTATTTTCAGAAAGATGTGTTTGATGATGGTGAACCGATTCGCGCATGTATAACCTTACTGGCTCGACAGAAAACTGTTATGTGAGAGGAATGACCTTATATTTTAGATGATCGTTTCCAGGGATCTTTTATTACAAGCCCTACTTAAAAATCTGCTATGCATATACAGATATGTAAATAGTATTGAGCCGTACCCGGATGTATTGGGCGGCCGGAGAATATATTTTAACCAGGAAACGTTGTTTTGAATTAGTGATTGTTTAGCAATAATGTAGTAGCATAGTTGTTTGTGGTGTTAAAGATTCAAGCCTTAGCTCATGAATCAAGAAAAAAAGATACAAAGGGAACAGAAGTAGCGATAGAGAAGACGCCTTTATGTAAGGACGCGGGGTTTCTTTCAATAAACATATTTTCTCCAGACCAATTTTGTGTCATGAATGCTTATAGGAATTAAGTTGCGTATATTTTCTCCCCCAACAAAGGCGAGTATTATTTGGACACACATTCCCTTTCTTCAGCAGAAAAATGAGAGACATCATCTCAACTTATCGATCTGTCCGCAAAACAACAGTTCGATCTCCTCATGATCTATCTTATTAATAGGCCGTAACTATAGTAGCTATATCTCTTACATAAGCTGATGTCAAACAAACATCAGATGTATTTCATATTGACCAGTTTATGGTGAGGGTAAATTAGACTCCCGTCGTTTGGAGTATACACATCAGTTCTATTTTGGTCAAACTAATAAGTAGACTAGTAATCTATACATTATGCTAGAGGCGTGTTTGTTGTTCCATTAACTATATCGATATGCGTGCTATTACTACGACATCATTTGTCCTAAAAAGTAAACTCGACAGGTAGAAATGAGCTTTGCTTCGTATTCCTAACGATGTATCGTTAAAACTAGCCTGGGTGTCAGCCTCTCTCTGTCATTGTCTGTTTATCTCCAAGCAGATCTATCGGTGACAAGGCAGTATCAAAGGGGCCAACCAGTACCGCCACCGGCGGCTTTTGGTATTGGTTGGCCCTATTGATACTGCCTTGTCACCGATAGATCTGCTTGGACTTGGAGATTATCCCTCGATCGCTTTCGTAGCCAAAGCGAAACAGACTCGGCACCTTTGACGACGGAACCTGTTGCAAGGAAGTGACTACGTATCACGTTACACCCTAAGCGGACAGCGGTCCAGGGAAAATCTATCAATTATTATGTTGAATAGAGATAGCTGGCAATTTCTGTTCAACTTGAATTGAAATGAGGATGGAAGATCACTGTCTTCTATCACTTCGTCTCAGCATGGAGCTTTGTATGTATCTGTCTTGAAACGTCCCAGTGAAGTGATCCCTGAAACTGGGTCTTGGTTCTTGCTCATTAACCTTGCAAGACCTCTACAAGAACAAGAGGTCTCTCTACCAGACTCCGTTGGTTTCTTGGAAAAAAGTAGAAATTAGCCAAATAGGGTGGAATAATTTTCAAGAGGAGTTAGCCGGCCATAGTCGTAGATACTCTCCAAGCAGGCTGCTTTTCAGGCGTTTTTGTCGGGCTCTCTATTTTGTCCCGTTTTCTTTATGTCGACAAGCCAAACTTAGGGACATATAGAAAACGGGACAAAATAGAAAGCACGACAAAAACGCCTGAAAACAGCCGAAGCCGAACCTCTGCTTGGAGGGTCAGTCATAGAGTGCAGTTTGCAATCAACAGACTAATCAGTGTACCCCAATAACAGAGACCGGTATAGTGGAGTGTCTAGCTCACCCCAAGAGCCTCCTTGTGGTTTGAGTGTACTTGTATGTGGGCGGCGGGGGTGGGGGTCTTTGTTTTAAATTGCATCGATAACTTGTTGTATCACTATAAACATACACGTTATCTTTCAATAAAACTGCATGTTGAAGGAGACACCTACTATACGTTTCCGGTAATGGCATGACACTGTCGTAGTCCCTACCCGACTGACTACGCCGGCTGTAGTATAGCAAGGAGGTCTAATCAAGGTTTATACCTCCTATAGGGAGGATATTTTCCTGGGAAGTTTGGCCACCAGAGGGGAAAATTTGCAGGTGTTAACCTTCCCGTGGGCTGACTCTCCTTGCCAATTATTCAATTTTTTTGCCAAATTTTACGATTCCTGACCCCCGTACTAGGCCCGGTGGATGCTAACTGTGGCACCAAAGAGCAGTGAAACATCAGAAACTTGGAACGCTTTTACTTTCCAGAGGGTTGGTGATATGAAGAAAAAAAAAACACAAAGTAGAAAACCCGACAAAAACGCCTAAAACACGTCAAAAAGCAGCCGGACCCATTCTGCTTGGAGAGTACATCGTTTGCCTTGAAAGGAGACTTGGATCAGTAGTTGCACAACAACGCGACTCAAACAACTGTTGCAAATAGTTCCATTCTGTCGTGACTATTCCGGTTCAGAAAACAAGGAACTCGGAAAACAGGAAAAGCGTGAATTCCGCAGTAAATATTTTCGGCCGCATTCCTGTCAAGCCTTTCTTCCCGGGGTTTCCCACATCACTCCTGGAGGGGTCGGCAATGCTTCTTTCTGGTTCCGTGAAACGTTGTTAGACTAATCTCGGGTCAACTTAACGTAAGAAAAATCGTGGGAGACCATGAAATGGCAAAATTCAGCAATATTTACACTGAGTTTTATCTATCGTATGGATTAGAGATTGGGGGTCTGGCATCCAGGCTACACAGAAAAGATCTCCCGCGGCATAAGAAAACATGGCCCATGTTGAAAATCGCAAACCAGCGCTCCCAAAAAATAAAGGCTAGCTGTCCGCACCTCTGCTCCCGTTTATTCTTTCCACTAGACGGCGATTGCTGAGCGACCAAAATTGGATTTGTGCAACCCTTGATTTCATAAGTGGATTATGGTGCAAGATCTAAAAGTACGATTGGATAAAAGACAACAGAATACACAAAACGTAAAATAGACGGTTCTTTATTGATGAATTCGAAAAGGCGTTGAACAACCTATCAAGTCCTTCGTCGCTCAGCGGTCGCAGCGCGGTCGCAGCCTCTAGTGGGGAAAGTACTAGGATGGCACCCAGGCTATAGGAATACTACTGACCCACAACAAAGGTCCATAACAGGCTACATGACTCAGCTTTTATTGGCTCCTTTATTAGCTTTATAGTACGTAGTATGTGCTGCTGTCTGATTGTATCAATCCTGATGGTATCTTATTAAAATTACTATTTTCCCGATAACCCAAGGAGTCCGGTAGAGACTGCTGTGTATTCTCCAAGCAGAGGTTTCGATCGGGGGGCTAGTTAGCCTCCTCCAGGCCTACCTACGGGCGTGCGGATTGTAGAATCCGGCCAAAAAATGACTAATTGGCCAGTGGATTCAGTCCACGGTAAAGGTCAATAATTTGCCCGCGGAGTAACAGCGCTTGCAAATGAAACCCTCTGGTGGCCAAACTTCCCTGGCAAATATTATCCCTATAGCTGACGTAGTTAGTCTGGAAGAGACCGCAATTTTTAACGGAAGGGCAGCGTTACAAATTGCGGCCACTACTAGACCCCGATGGGAACCTCTGCTTGGAGCTGTGACCAGGCCCCGTGGATGGCTGGAAAAGTCGTAGAAATTGGCCAAATAGAGTGGATAGTATGCTATTATAAAGGGAGTCGGCTACGGTTAGAGGGTCCAATATCACCCAATATACCATCCACGGTTCGCATCTAGAGGGCGCAACTTTCTGTAACTTCCATAGCGGACCAACTTCTCTGTTATGTTATCCCTCTATTTGGCAAATTTCTACGACTTTTCCAGCGACTTGCGGAGCCTGGTAGAGGCTACTGTGACCATAGCGTCATTGGCAGTGTCACGTCAAGCGTGAAGACCCGAAGCGACAGCGGAAAAACAAATTATCACGTTACTGCCCGGCACGCTCCTCCGCAGCGTCGAAAATAAAAAAAAAGATCGTCAGCTTACCCACCCAAATATCGGTGGAAGCCTTTGTGTAACACCTGCAATACATAAACTGGTCGCATGGTGGCGCTATTTGGTTAAACTGCGCATCCTGGGACCGAGAAGAGGGGGGACTAACCGCGCGCCAATCAGGGAACTGCTTGCGCAAAGTAACCTGGATACGAGATGGTAGCTGTTTATGGAAATATACCAGCGTCGTGGAGAATGCCCAACTCCCTCCCGTGGCAAAGTAGGGTCCGTGACATAACTCCCCTCCGAGCGCAATGTAGAGAGGTAATCTTAACACCCTAACAGCGCCAACGATAAGGTATTTTGTAAATCTCCGTTTCTTGCAACATAACACACTTGAGCAACATTTTACCCCCACAAGATAGCGAACTTGCGTCTTGTTTTCGACGTGTTTAGTTAGAAGAATTAACGACTACCAGTGTAGAAGGTCGCCCGTTACGTACTTGTGTACACAACTACGCGCGGGGGAACAAGAAAAGCAGAAAAAAAAAAAAAAAACGACAGCTGTGAATTCCAGAAGTTTATTTTGTTGAGCTTGATCGGCAAGAATGTGACATAATTCTAAGCCCACGATTTAAACCTATGGCTTCTTCACGGCGCTGGGTACGAGCGTGACTGCCCGGCACGGCCATCCCTGCGGGCCCCCCGTGTGCGCGGCTCCGCTGACACACTGGGGCGAGCACAGATCCCTTTGTTGTCCTTTTTACATCCACAGTGTGGCCGTCGCCTCAAGCCTTCGGAGAAACAGTTCTCTCCAAGCAGAGGAGGGGCTCCGGCTGTTTTTGTCGTGTTTTTAGCCATTTTTTTTGGGGGGGGGGGCTATTTCATCCCGTTTTCTTTAAGTCCGCTGGCTAGTAGCCTAGCAACATGCCTGCTAAAGGTTTACAATACCGATGTCTTTATATATTAGACATGTCAGAAAAATGTCAATGAAAAATTCTAACAGATATTTCTTTCCCCGAATTGGGCAATATTTCATTTGTAATATGCGGGATGTGGTTCAACCGATCTGTCACGACTTCCGCTAAATGCAAAGACTTCTCAAAAACAAGGAAGCCGCGTAGGTCTTGGAAGGTCACATAACGGTTTTTTTTTATATCAGTAGTCTTGAACAACCCTTTTTGCGGACTAAAGAAATGATATATAAGTTATATCTAGTCCAAAATAGGTAGAATATTTCATCTAAGAACCTGGCCAGTCACAAGAGTACCCAATTTGTCCGCCGAAGGTCTGACCTATAATGAAATGTTCTAGCTTTTTTGCCAATTTCTTGTATTTTTTAGGCCACCGGGAGCTCTGTCCGGGGGTTTCTCTCCCCTCCCCGCGGAGGTTGTGAGGCGGTTACAGGGCGGCGAGCGGTCACAGGAGGCTTGATTGAATTCAGGCTACCGGGAGCTAAGCCTGGTGGTAACGTTTTTCCGACTTTGCTTGTCCTGAAAGGGTAATAATCTCCCCTCCCAACAAACAATTATGTGCTTGGAGACGGGCGGGATGACCTGTAGTGACCCAGAGGCTATGCTTTCTCAGTACCCCCCCCCCCCCCCCCCCCAACACACGTGAACAGGACGTATCTCGTACATTTCTCTGAAATACAGCCAGTACACCGTGGCCAGTAGGTACCCATCTGAGAAATGAGACTGTTGTACTTGTAGTGCCTCCTCGATTAAGGGACCCCCCATTCTACGTCCCCTCCGAAAGACGAAGGCAGCTCCAACCAGGATACCCCCAAACGGATTCGAACCGGGGTCTCCTAGTTATTAGGGTAGCGAGTGTAGGAGCCCCAGTAGAAATAGGATGGCACCCAGGCTACAGTTATCAACTTATTGGGTTATCAATTGATACCAATTGAGTTTCAGGGACATATATTCTAAAGAAACGACCAAACATCTATACGGGACAGGAATATCAGACCGTGAAAAGACAAAAGGGAACTGTAACGTCAACGTTCTTCGAGGTTCGACTTTGCCCACTTCGTCAAATATGAACAGAAAGCTTGCGGTTTGTCCCATATATTATTTTTATTTTTAATTTTTAAAATATTTCCCCTCGTGCTAGTCATAGAGGAGACGTTACCAATGGTTGACCAAGGACATTATCCTATATAATGTCCTTGGGTTGACAGACTGGCGGTACTTCCCATGAACAACAGACTGTGAGCAATGTATGTACATAATACGCAATATCTGTTCGTCTTTTCCAGCTTTTCAATTTTCTTTGGACCCATGCCCATTAGTAATATGACTAAATAGAGATATATTCATAAATGCGTTCTGGTCGGTGGATGGGTGTATGAAATTGAATTGAAACTTCTTTTATAGACCTGAGCGCACTCCTTCGCGGTTTCTCACATTCGTGACAACGTAGTTATCAACATCATCAAGGAATACGCACGCATGCACGCCCCCTTACTCTCCTTATCTTCACGGAAAACCCATTTTAGATCCACGTGTTGCTGTTATGGAAGGTGATAGCATTTTAATCAAATCAGCTCCGCCGCAAAAACAACTTGTGTATTTCTGGGAAACCAAGCCCCCAAACGGCGCATGCGCAACGGGGGTTTCTAGCCCACCAGTTATTTCTTTTCTTGCCATCTGTGAGATAAAAAGCCATCCTGTAGACTTCACGAAAAGCTGTGAGTCATTCCTTGCGACTCGATATTGAAAATCCGGGCCAACTGCCTAGCTTTGATTTTAACCCCCCTTGCCAGACCGGATTTGCTTTTGAGTCTTTTGTGGCTTGTTATCAAATGTCATCAAAGAAATGGTACACTGCCAAAATTGTAGTTGATTGATTGATTGCCATTGAATGCCCATGGGTTGACAATTTTGAATTTCAATTACTAGTATATCTTTCGTTTAGCGTTTCTTTTCATGGCTTGTCCATGACCCCTTTTTCTTTCTTCTCTTAGTAAGGATTATAGGAGGATATAGGTATAGCAATCTCGTGTTGTTGTGCCACCCACGCTACGCAAGAAAACAGCACGGAGATTGTTTTCCGACGGTTAGAAATTTCACTGCCATATGCCATCAAATCAAGACTTGGACGTACACATGGTCTGTGGTTTATGTTTTGAATCGAACTTGTATGTGGACACTTTTGTAGTGGTAAGATCTCGTACTTAGATAAAGGTGCTACGCTGCACGGTGCGTTGGATTTGAGGAATACATTTGTGTAAGACGCGTACGTCGGATCACCAGCATAAGGAAGGAAGCGCTCTGAGCGGCGTGGACACTTACTGCAGTTCTAAACGACAATGTTACCATGTGGACCTATGGGGTCATGGTCACGGAATGCTCAGTGAATGCTCAGTGAATGGATGAGTAGACTCATTAGGATTGACAAGCCGTACGTGATATGGAAATGACTTGATGACATGGCAAACCGAAGCCACATATTCTGCATTTGGAGCGAGAAAAATGTACTTTTCAATTCAAAGCGGCCCGTCCTTTGAAAAGGATTACGGGAATTTTTACGAGGGCGCAAAATATTATACATTCGCTTTATCGTTGTTCTTGTATGGTGAGGACGGCTAACGCATTCTAAAATACTGACCAGGTTTGGACTGCTTTTAGGATGAAATTTCTCCAAAAAAGGAACTGAAATTTTGAGATTTCCATTCTCGAACTTCAACTGTAACTATGATATATAACCTGTTAAGGTTGCTTTCACAATATGAATAATTCAAAAACAGCTGATTTGTTAACTGTCCCGTGGATCCCTATCATCTGCATCACCGATTCACCCCTAACATCCGTCGCTTGTTTTTCTCGGCGTTCGGAATAAACGACCTTCAACACACGACATCCGTCCCCGCCACTGAAAACAAGAACTTGTGTCAATAACCTGGCGGCGACAAGGTAAACAACCAAGACAAACAGTCAGCAAAAACACGCCCCCGGTTGTTTTTAACTTCAGAACTTTACACATCCCATTGAAGTGATTCCTTCAGATGAAAAATCTGCAGTAGTACTACATGTAGTAGTCACTTGCGAGAATAAAAAAAAGCACAAGATCGCTACAAAGCTTATCAACTAAGACGCAGAAGTTAAGTATTTTGATATGGCGGGCAAAAGACAATATTTCATTCCTTTTGTTTTGGAATCAACTCAATTCCTATGCCAGTTTTGCTTCCGCTGTTGTCACGTATGTGTCATTTGTAACGTGACTTCATTTCTCACGTTTGGTTTGGTTTGACTGAGAAGAATTATTCTAGTTTTTCGACTTGGTTCAAAGAAGAGTCCAATGGGGGGTGGTCTCGCGACCCGTATTTCTTGGAAACCTCGATCACTTACTCCAGTGCTTATCCGATATAAATATTCCACCCGCGCAAACACTTCTGTTAGACATGTCCACAGTGACAAGTGTGCCCCAGGGCGTCCTCTGAGCGATTTACCCCTCAAGAGACGGAAATGTTGCGTTAATCGCTTTCCAGCTTATGAGAAATAATTGTTCAGGCACAGCCGATGCGTTTCGAACGATTTTGGTTACTAGTACATGTATGTCGTTCAAAACGTCGCTGAGATACGAGAATTGTTGCGCACAGACAGTAATGTCACCTAAAAACGTGACATTATTCTTTCTCCACCTTTATACCCAACTCCTTCCTCTGTGTAAGCATATACGCTCGTACATGTATTACCCGTTTCCATTGTGACTGTGCCTATCTATGAAATAAGTCAGACTCTAGATCTTTCGTCAAGGAACTCTTGCAACAACAGTATTATCAACCTAAACAAATAAATGCCCCATCGTAGCTAAATGTTCTGTGATAAATTGCCATCTTGAAAACACAAGAGCCAAGAAAAAATAACAGGAATACACCGCGCGTTGAGTACTCAGGATTGCTAGCTCTGAGTAGCCTCTACCAGGCTCCGCGGGATGGCTGGAAAAATAGTAGAAATTGGCCGTAATAGAGTGAATAGTGTGCCAAGGGAGTTCGCTACGGAGAGAGGACAGTCTGCCGTGGATGGCATATTGGACCCTTAGCACACTATTCACTCTATTACGGCCAATTTCTACTATTTTTCCAGCCATCCCGCGAAGCCTGGTAGAGGCTAGCTCTGAGTGAGCTGGCGTTGTCTGAAAATGAAACTTTCTGTTCTGAAAACTTCCATGTACTGAGAAACACAGGTGTGAAACGGGAAATTTGAACCTGTTGAGTTTATCACTATAGGGCTAGGTTTGCTCCAATCTTTTTTATTACTTTTCCAATGGGATTTGACTTGGTTTGTTGTGTGAAATAAATGCAGTTTTGAGGTAAATGAAGACTTCTTCCTTAGGAACCGAAATCCTGAAGTGTCCAACTGACAATGGAAAAGAAACGTACATGCTTCATCCGGTCAAACCTGTTAATTCTTCTTCTTCCATTCAGTGTTCGATCAAGTTTTAATCGATCACGAGGGTAAATTGATTTGATTTGGTGAATAGTTACATGGAGCTTGGGGCTCGTACTCTGAAATGTTGCCACGACCGGACATGATCGATCAATCAGTTGCATAATTGATCCCGCAGTCGGCCAAATTAAACAAGAACGCTAAAAAGTCACAAGGCTATGCTGAAAATCTTAGTGTGTATTGAGCAATGAAATGTTGAGGCAACAGCAAGTAACATTTTTTTGGATGACATGAGCGCGCGCATTGATTTTTCTTATTTGAAAAACAAACAAACTTTATTCCTTTTGCTGAGGATGTTCAACACGACAAGAGAATAGACGACACTAGTGACGTAGCTAGCCTTGACATGTAGTTGCCAACTTGGTAACCGATGATAGGCTACCACGCTAGTGTCGCTTTGTCATGTTTGTGCACGTCTTGAATACAAGAAAAGTCTTGTTGACTGTGACACTGTATTTTGCCGCTTCATGTCTCTCTTCTGAAAATGTGGGATTTTTTTCATACATCTTTATTCAGAAATACATTAATACACAACAACACCTTTACAATTTCACAAATATACACAGTTACATATTGTTACAGGGGCCATACCCACTGGCTTTTTTTTGGCTAGGGTGTGCTCCCTATGACTTTTTTGACAGGGGTGTTTCTATGCTAGGTTTTCTTCCATACGACTTCTAATTTAAGACTTGCGGCTTTAGCTTATCTGTTTTTATTACATTTTTCTCAATTGCTTCACCCATCTTTTTTTTCAAGTGTTCGCTCGTACTAGTTATTCGAGGAGTCTGACAGAGGATGCCATCCATGAAATTTACTTGCTGTTGACTAGTATGTAGCAACACAGCATTGGCAACCTGCATGTTAATTCAATTCTGGAAACATTCTGTGAACACCCTTCATCAATGAAGATAAAATTCAATGAATGAGTGTATGAAAGTATTTGTCTAATATCTTTGCATTAAAAAAATTGTAAAACCAAACCAAAGGCGTTCTCTCTGTCTAAAAGCCTGCTTGTTTTAGATATACAGTTTTAGACAATGTTATCCTAAAACTTAAAACCTTTAGATTGATGTTATGACACAAGACAACACTACGGTGGGCATCCTACATTGCTGTATTGCCTCACCGGTTGGTGATGACTTTCTCTTCACTGATTGGTCAGCCACGGTGCACCTTCTGTACCCTGATGTGTGGAAAGTGAAACCCCTTTCCGCGCCTCCCGGCCGCGCGTGCAGCAGCACCTCACCGTTTGGCTGGGCCCTCCACCGAGTTCTGAACAGTCAGATATTCAGCTAAGCCTTGTACAAAACCTAGACACTAATTAGCAAAACGACGAACACTATACAGACGACAAGAATGCTGCCTCTGTGTAGAAGTCAACGTTGCACGAATAACGATTTTCGACGACGTATGCCGTCGGAATGGCCTCATGAGCTGGTCAAAGCCTGCAATCGCCCTAATTTTATTCAAACATTATCCTGCGAGGTCGTGGGGTGCTTTCTGTGTTGAGACTCAGATCATTGTTTACTCCATCCAAGTCTCGCTGCAATCTGTATATAGAACATGTTTTTATCCTGTTGCTGGAACAGCATCCTAAACAAAGCTCAGAAATGACCCAAAATAAATGGTACAGAGGACTTCCGGCTTGCAGGTCCAGTCGACCCGACGTGGTGTGAAGTTAGTTATCATCGATACCTCACGAACGCTAAACGGTATTGCATTAAAAAGGGTGGCGTCACAACAGTGCACATAAGGACGCCGGGAAGCGCTGACTAGCCTCTACCAGGCCCCGCGGATGGCTGGGGAAATAGTAGAAATTGGTGAATAGAATGCTAAGGGAGTCGGCTACGGGTAGAGGGTCCAATATCCCATGATTCCCATCCATCTAGAGGTCGCAAACTGTAACTTCTCATGTATATGATAGCGGACTAACTTCTCTGGCATGTTATCCGTCTATTTGGCCAATTTCTGCGATTTTTCCAGCGACCTGTGGAGCTTGGTAGAGGCTTGGTGCGGAGGAGAGAGGATGTTGTTGTCCTGCGGTAGGCTGGAATAACCAATAGAATGTCCTTGGAATAACCGGAGAGGACGAGACCATAGAATGATTTGGAAAACGTTTCGTCAGCTTCATATGACCAGTTCTCCGCTATATCAATATTCTGACAGGTCTAAAGTACATGATTTTTAAGTCGTTCAATGCCAAATTTTAAAGTAGCATCAGTATCACAATACGTACGTTTTTAACTTCATTGTACATCATTAACTTTCTGTTATCAACATTCAAAGAACAAGAATTAGCCATGCCTTCAAGTACCAGAATTATCAACCCAGGATTGAAGCGTTCAAAAACTCGCTTTTCCCTAGAACTATCGTAGAGTGGAACCGTACCCACAAGGCTCAACTCACGAAGATAATCTTCTTCATGATTTCTAGCATCAGCGCCTCATAACGCGAGTTGTTCAAGCAGATGACACAAAAAACACGAGCCACTCCCAAGTGCGATCTTTGGTAAGACAGAGAATATATTGAGACATCAAATCCTAAAAAGAATTAGAAAAAAACAGCATGCGAATCTTCTCGAACGTGAACTGTTAAGTTAAAATTCTCCTGCCTGGAAAAGTAAGTCTAATTGTCCTATAATTGCTCTACTCTCCAAGCAGAGGTGCGGCTCTGACTGTTTTTGACGTGTTTTTAGGCGTTTTTGTCAGGCTTTCTATTCAGTCCCATTTTCTTTATGTCGTCAAGTTCTGACATGTCAAAAAGCAGCCAGAGCCGAACCTCTGCTTGAAGAGTACCGTATCTGTAGTAGTGTTTTAAAAGTTTGTTGTCGGATTCGATTATCATTTGCGTCGACGTGTTAGCCTCATAACTCAGTCTCCAGACGGAATGAGTTAAAGCCATGCATTGTTAGAGATCCATACAAGTAGATAGAGGCACTTTCTGGGTTAATTTTCTGCTCAGAGCAGTCAAAGCAGGCTATTTAATCGCCCGGAGAAGCGGGGCTTTGTGGTAAGCTGTCCCCCCGTACTCACCTCTGACCCCGCCGGTATTGGGGAGGGCTTGTTTGGTGCCATCGTTGACAGGGAACAAAGCCGTAGGGGGACACAATAGTGCAGCGTGAAATCTTAACCACGACCCGCATGGACTATGCAGGCTGAGAAAAACGGGGCGACAAACGGAGAGAGACCACTTTCACACGTGATACGCTTGACTTTAAAAGTTTACAGACAGCGCTGCTGCGGTGTACACTAATTTCGCGTGACACCTGTATCGTATACAAAACCACTGTTCGTTCAAGTTATATAGGTAGTGACAAAATACACATCTGGGTGACTAAAAAGCCTACACTTCTTATGAACCAAACGCACAATGTTCCGTTTTGATAGAATAAGCAAAAAGTCATTAAAAAAAAAAGCTATCTGATGATTTATGCACGCCCGTCTGCGGTGGCGTTGCTGTCTTTCAGCGTCCCAATATAAATACTTCGTATCTTACAGGGACATGCATAACCCCAATCTCCACACACACGCAAGGAAAAATGTATGCTAATCATGTATTTTAACTTCTCTTGAGCATACGCTACCAAGGCGAGCTCTACTATCATATGCCGGCCGGACACATGTGTTGAATCCGAGGTGTCAGGTCCGGTAACAGGGCGAAGTAAAACGTCCACTTGGCAGCGTCAGTGTCGATTTATCTGCGAGCCCCTGACGTTATCCAGAGCATGCCTACCTTCGTGTTGTTCAAGTGACTATCGCGGAAACGGTGCTCATAATGATGTAGACATGTAGCCTCTACCAGGCCCCGCGGATGGCTGAAAAAATAGTAGAAATTGGCCAAATAGAGTGAATAGTATGCTAAGGGAGTCGGCTACGGAGACAGGGTCCAATATGCCATCCACGGTCGCCAACTGTAACTTCTTTAGCGGACTAACTCTTCTGGCATGTTATTCGTGCAATTTGGTCAATTTCTACGATTTTTCTAGCGACCTGTGGAGCCTGGTAGAGGCTAGTAAATATGATAACGGAGCGATTAAGGGAAAGTACTGGTGAAATTACCCAGTTTTAAGTCTTATTCATATTCTCCATTCATATTTGCAAAATAAACAAGATAGATCTAAAACCACCTTATCCATACTTGTCTGGGAAAAATCAAAACAATGAAAAATAATACCAATATCCCCGTCCCGACAATGTCTATTACTGATTCTCCTTTGAAAAGGTATGGATTATTTTCTAGAGCCACAGCTTTGCATATGACGATTCTTTAAAACCACTCAAAAGAAGCCAGTCATCAAACCCGTGGTATGTCGTTATGATTTAATATTCATCCATATATAAATAAGGAGACTACACTTATGTAGTTGATCTCCAACATCTTAGCATACAAGACATTGCCTGACATTTCCGTTTTAATGACTTCTATGCTTGTGTGAACAGCTATATAAGTTACATTTTACAGCATAGCTCCGGGGCAATAGCAAAAATACTTATCATACTTATGGCCGTAGGATCATTATAATACAAAAGAATATCGATATGATATACATTTGAATAATCAGAACACTTATTTATTTGAAATCCAAGTGCGCTTTCGTCCCTTGCTGTCACTCTCACTTCTTAAACTTCTTGTACAGTACCAACATTTCCAAAAGACGCTCTCATCTGAAATCAATCGTTTTATAGTAGCGTTTTTGGTAGCAAACACTACTTCAAACCAATCGCTGAGTGTTCTTGGAAATCGACAAACACTAGTACTTCAAACATTTGGTGTCAGTACTACAACTGTTATATAATATTCAGTCACGACTATCCTGCGTATGTTCTAAGCTCTAACAATATCTTGAATTTTTCTGGAGTTAATACTGTGTAAGAGTGGACCTTCACAATCTAGCACATGTGCGAGCCTGGTCTGACGTAGAACGTTCACGCCGATTAGATATACCGTGTGTTTCAAGACGACAACTATGGAATATAGTACGGACTGTGACAGTTTACAACTACTGTAGTACTGGCTGTACGACGTTTGGCAGCGTTTCTTGCGCCACTACACTGCCTCCTGTTACCGTTCCTCAGAGACATTACTGAGCGGGCATTACTGTTCAGAATGGACGACTGTACACATGTTAAAGGACAGGAACTTCCGTGTTCACGTTCCTCTGTTCTTGAAGAAGCCTTTATCGGTGAAACACTCCCTGACGGTGACTGTGACCATCCCCGTCGTGACGTCCGTGATGAGAACCTGGTTCATCAGGGCGTTAGGAGGCTGCCAGCCCGCGGCCCGGGCGGGACACACGGCGGGGCGGGAGTTCGGCGGCCGGGGAGCAAGTGGGGGGCTCCGTGCCTTGGCGGGCGAGTCCACGGTCTGTTGTTTTCGACTGCCCGTGTCCTCAAATGGATTCCATATTTCGAAGACGGGCTGCTTGCGTTTGGACGAGTCTTTTTGTGGTTTGTTTGGCGGTGAATCAGGCTTGTGGGGTGGAGAGATGGGGGACAGAGTGGGAGGGGTGGGGGCGGGGACGGCATGGCTGTGTTTCTTGCTTTTCCCCTTTGGTCGGCCCACACGCCGACGGACGGACAGATCCTTGGGCTTGTCTTTAGACCGTTTCTTGGCTTTGTGCGTCTTGGACTTCACCTTGAGAAGCGGGGCCGGTCGCTCCGAGGCCTTGGTGTGATTTAGTGGTGCGGCGGGACTCCGGCTTGGCAGCGAGATCTCGTCACCAGCCGATTTAGTTGCCCCTCCGAAGTGACCTTTGTGTTGGGTTTCCCTTTCCCAGGGAGGCCGGGCGGGAGTCGGGCTTCTCCCCGGGCTGCCTGCGATCTGCTGCCCGCCCGGGCTAGGCTGGTCTTTCCCAGAAGACATCCCGGCCGGGCTCGGGGCTGGGTCGTCTTCACTCGGCGGAGAAGCGGCAGGACGGGCCGACGCCAGCCCGTTCGATTGGGACGACTCTTGGTCAGGACTGCTGCCTGGTGCTTCTTCCTCCTCAGTTCTAACATGGCCGCCATGGTCCTCCTGCTCCGCGTACCCTTCCGAGTTAGGTTCGGGGAGCGCCACAGAAGCGTCCCCCAGTCTCATCTGTGGAGGGAAAACATGGAGAAACACATAAACATCACAACCATTTGGCTTTGTTGAAACAACTGTAAAGGAGGTTTGTAGCATAATTGAATAAAATGTGAAATGCTTGCCTAAGCAGTAGTCAATATGTCTCTCAATGGAAGAGATTGAAAATCAGAAAAATATTTTTACCTGTAAACGAAACTTTTTCGGCTTGGGACCTCTCTTGTGGCCACCCGTCTCCCTTTCACGTAAGCTGAAATGGTCACAAAGACACAAAATCACCGACTGGCCATTTCCCGAACTTAAATGCAATGAGCTTCTCAACTCCCAAATCCGCCATGTTTAGAAAATGGGGCACGCGGAGGCGGCCAGAAAACCCCCACAAAACCCACCTATTTTCGAAGGCTGCGAGAAGTCTGGGGTCCAGAATATTCTCCTCCGGCTCCCAGGTGTTATACCTGAACACAACATGTCGGTGGTGAGACAGGGCGAGGTGAAAAAGGCAGCGAAAATGGACAAATCTGGACGCTACTCGAACCATCCCTAGAACGTACTTACTTGGGCGACCACCCCTTCCATTTCACCAGGTACTCGGCTTTGCCCTGGAAATAGAAAACACACCGATAGTGAGACAGACCTGTCGTGTGCACGGGCACAAACTACACAAACCGGAGGACATGTAGGGAACGGCCATCACCTTTCGGATCCTTTTTCTCACCAGGCATTCGGCGGCGAAAACTCGTTCCCCTACAGCCGACAGCTCCATGTTTCGGCAGATAAAGCTGCTGCGTGCTGCCGACCTCCAATGTTGGAATTCCCTGCGGTGTGCATCCCATAATACTCTCACGTGACGCTCGAAACGTCATAGCGCAAGCTGTTATCGTCGAGGGGCGAACCGTTGTTTGTCTAAAGATAGCCAAAAATATAAAAACCTAAAACCATAGAATTAGTTATACTTTTACATGTTCTAATAAAAGGAGTTGTACATTTAATTTCACTCCAACATAAAAAGTCATTATATCCTTTTTTTACTGATACTTGATACACAAATGATATTTCTATTTTGACAAACTACTCTTTTCGTACATTAAGAACATTCTATACCTGTTTCATCAGCAATTCTGTTTTCATTAAACATTACATTCATTGTTTCAGTAGAACAGTCGCACGGATGAACAGATATATTCAACGTAATTGAAAATGTGTTTAATTTCACTTTTCAGACAGTAAGCTATGGAAGAGGTAATAGTTTAACGTATACAAATATGAATGAATTTATTTTTTGTCAAAGTCATGATATTATTAAAATTGACGGTCTGGTCATTTCGTTTTAGATGAGTGATGATTTCCTTTTCTCGTGCGGTTTCAGATAACAAGTGAGAAAATACCAGCGACAGGGCCACGAAAAGAGGTGGGACACCTCACTTTTATTACTTTGTTCTATCTGACAAAAAGGATCCTCACAAAGTAGTCATGTAACTCATGTTGTAACTCCTTTTTGTCGTCCCTTTGTTACAAACAATAGACCAGGTACACAGTTGAATGTGAATCCGACCCGTGTCATCAGAAATAAAAGCATGTTTATTGGCAGTAGTGGAAGAAAATGCGCGGGTTGGCATGTATAGATCTACATGTTTTTGGAGGCAGGCGTCTGATATTTGTGGCGCTGTCCGCTCCGTGTCCGGTCCTGTCCGAGCGGCATGAATAATCGGCGTGACCCGGGTTAATCTGTTCCACGGATTACTGCATAAATCACGGCGGCAAACATTTCCCAGGGGACGCCGACTGTCCAGCGCCCCAGAACCAACACAAAGCCTGCCGCAAGGTTCTGTTACCGCAGTAGGTAAAATTAGTTTAGTATCAAAGGTGGAGCCATGGAAAATGTCCGTAGACACACCAACCTAACAGTTATATTTCTTAAATAAGCAGAAAGCACAACAGCGCTATGAGAGTATGACCTGAATGTTTTACCGACCGTACTATCCAGCAAAAAATAAGAATTATTGCTCAAAAGTGGGTCACTTAAAGGCAATATGTTCCCTCGTGACAAGAAAAATACGTAGTCTCTTAGCCACTTTGAAGAGTTAAGCGTGTGAGCTGTTTTTTTTCTGAACGCCGGTTTGTTTCGCGTTTGTCAGTATTAATCATGCACGTGTTTGTTTGACAAACAGAGCCAACTGGCGCTTGGCTATACGCACATTGTTGTGTTTTGCTCATGCCGTCAAAAGCGTATTGAAAATTCCAAGGAAAAAAACAAGTTCTGACAAACGATAAATACATACTTATTGTTTGTTTTTGCTCCAGATGGAATACTGTCAATGCCCTTTTTCTAGTATCATTATTACTCCAATGTCTGCGAGTTAGATATTGGACACACTCTGCTCTGACTGGATCCACCACCCCTTGCGCTTAACAGCGAATCTCCCCGCGAATCGGACTCTTGCAGGGTGACGTAATGACCCCTATTTTCCATGTCAACAGGGGGCGTGGCGTCGCTTAGGATTTCACACGATTCGGTGTTAATATCATTATCACCTTCTGTCCATATACCCATTCACGTACACACACGCGGCTTCGCTAAATGATCCCCGAGATTCCCTCCCTACCTTTTAGACGGGCCAGAAGGGGGAGGGGGATGAAGTTGTGACGCAGTAGATTTTTCGGCCCGCATCACACAATGGCGCGTGCTGAGTGGCGGTAGTGAGTGAGAGGTTACGTACGATTACGAGCATTCGCTGCCATTGATTTTTACGTTGGACTCACCGAAACAGACCAGTGATCGTTGTATCGCACCAATGCTGGGGATAAATCATAAAGTACAATAATTGGTTTTCATCTAGACGGAAAGATGAAAGATTAAGAAGAGGAGGTAGCCATTGTGCGTGGGCTTAGTAGCTCACACTTGTTCAAATCTATTTTCTGTAGCTTACAGCTGATTACACCGACATGGTGATTGCGGTATAGAGGAATAGTAGATTGATAGTCACTACCTACTCTCCAGGAGCATGGCGACAGAAAGAAAACGGGACCAAATAGAAAGCCCGACAAACGCCTGAAATTAGTAAAAGACTTAAAAACAAGCCGGAGCCGAACCTCTGCTTGTAGAATAGTGACTACCCTGCTCGGCGAGCGTTTCTTTTTTTCCATGTCTCGTCTATCGTTCAACGGTTAACCACATCGCCGATTAGCCGTCACGAATTAAAACTGATAGGAAACTTCTTTGATTACTAGTAACTTCTTACTTTCGCGTGCGTTCTGTGATTTGGTGACCGTTATATTTCAAGGGTTTAGATGTGAATACAGGAATGATGTGTGACATATTGTTTTACTCTCCAAGCAGAGGAATGGGTCCGGCTGATTTGTATCGTGTTTTGGGCCTTTTGTTGGGCTCTCTATTTTTTCATTCTTTCTTTATGTCGCCAACCCAAAGGAATGGTTTTTAAGGCTGCAAGCAGAATGATAGTGACTACCTACTCTCCAAGAGTCTGGAGACATAAAGAAAACGGGACCAAATAAAAGCCCGACAAAAACGCATAAAAACACGTCAAAAACCACTATGCTTGGAGAGTATTGAGTGTTTCCAATCTTTAAAAAAAGTACGGTCTCTCTACTGTCGTTCTCAGTAACGGTATCTTCTGACGTCCTCTTCAGATAAAGATGCTTATAGAAGACACGCTAACTGTTGTATAACTCCTACCCGCCACATACACCTGCCAAGCCAGCACAACTACACATGCATAATTTTACACAACGGGCAAGTTCGAAACCTTTCGATGTTGATTCACTCACTCTCACTCACTCTCTCCCATAACATAGCTGATGTTGATTGCGTGTTCCTAATTGATTGGTATATAACCCAGGTACTAACGGACTTAAATAGGGTCCATAGTATCGCAGTGGAGCAGACATTGGATGTTTTCCAAGTTCAGTACGTAGAACTAATCTGTTCTACCTTGAGCTATAGCTTGATAAATCGAGCTGTACCTTGGAAAATAAACAAATCTAAAGGCTCTTGTCTTGCCTGTCGCTATAGTTACCGTGCAATGTTATCACGGAAAATACCTTAATCAGGCGATATGGGTCACCGCTCTTAGAATCCTGTGGCTATACCTAAGAGTCTTACCCAGGAACGTTTTGTTTTAACTAAGAAGGTTTCGGACGTCGGTGAATGTTACATTCATGTCGATAAGATGTTAGATGTTCCCTAATGTACGAATTATCCAGTAAACGTCCATAGTATCGCACTCAGTTTAGCATAGAAGGGCCCATGGTTGGTATAATACATCTGTTTTGTTCCAACATTTGTCACATAAGCTCTGTTAGTTTAATGATTTTGGATAATCGGGAACTTCGGGTACGGCAGCCTCGCACGATAAACTGTTACGTGTTAAATGTTGAGTATTTGCAGAATATTTTTCTATTTGATTGTAGTCAATGGCAATGAAAGTGACAACTTGCTTTGGGAACTGTAGCTAGGTATCATACGATATCGAAATAACCTCATATAACCTCAAAACTTTACTAACACTTCGCTGATAAACAATATACACATTGACGAAGGGATTTGTACACTTTGCCCTGCTCGCTATGCTCTACTAAACGACATGATTGAGATTGATTACATCAATAGTTTCTTCCCTAAGGCTACGATCGTCTTTCTGATAACCCTGCTAATGAGCGACAGAAACACAGGAGAATCGTACACGGTGTTTATGGTGCAGAACGTGGATAGACTGGTGGTTTTGTTTGGTTACTGGTAAAGGCAACCAAGGCAATATTAGGGCTCAAAATATGGAAATAAAAAAATGCTGATATCTTATAATGGTAATGACATTTACTAACACCGTTTATCACAGTTGCATAATAGCTTCATACTTTGAGCATTTTAAAACAGCGCGAAAACGTGCCGTACGATGATTCCCTTAATTAGTTTCGCGAGCCTACACAAACTCCGGCGACGATTTTCAGTGAGTTCTCATATCCCAACGACGTCGTATTTGTGCATAATGGACGTCGCTATACATTGTGATAGTGTTGTTTGAACTAATCATGTATAGAAATTGCTAAATAAATTGACTTTCAAAATCTGACTTTCGGGCCCTAATATTGTTTGGGTTTCCTTTATCAAAATCAATTTTACCACTATTATTAAATTCCCCACTCGCTTTAGTTTTTCTATTTCAGTTATACATGTACTTAATATCATTTCTGTATTTCATTACATTTGTTGTAGTGTTTAGCATCAATGCGAACAGTTCTTATTTGTGTATTTCTTGCTTTGGCGTTTGAGGTACAGGTCATGTAAAGGACTTGTTCCATAGTGTTCTTGTTGTCGGCTCCTTATAGATGTTTGATATGTGAAGCTTGATATGATAAACGACCAACGAGCAGTGTTATCACTATATTGTAACGTACAGCTTCTGAATTTTCGTCTCTTTGCTTTGCGGTCGTGAAAATAGCTTTCCTTTTGTCATAGCGTTTAAGTAGAATTTCGGTCCTAGAATTTCATATCTACTTATTTCTTGTTGCTTTGTTTTGTTTGTTTGTTCAAATCACACTACTTCTAGAATTGGTGAAGTCGAATATAGAGACAAATGTAAATCTCTTGAAGTTGTCTTTTTACCCTATTTTCAACACCCAAATCAAACAAAGCAGAAACGCCGATACGTTCTAGGTACGAGATGGGATTGTTCTAGTGGAACACTAACTGCAGCAACTATTTAACTAGACTGCTTCTTGTCTGGAGTCCCTTGCAAGAATAGCACGTCCTATCTATTCCATCGCAAGGGTTTGTTGACAAAGCCTTTTTTGTTATCTTCACAATCAATAAAGTAAATTTGGTATTCGAGTTACTTTAAACACTCAAGAACGCGGATAAACGGATTTTGTGGCGATCATTCAACATGTCGGAATGTTGGCATTATCTCGTGTCGGTGCCATGAAACAGTTTTCACCATTCTTCGAATTCCGTAAAAGAGGCGTGAAGTTAATTGTCTGTGATAAGAAATTTAAGACCTGTCGAAATGCTTTTACGAAAGGCGCGTAAAATGAGCTTTGTTATTTTGAAATCTTTGTTTATTACCTATGTTAGCTATATATTGAGTGCCTATGATATTCATGTATTTATTGTATTCCCTGTGCTGGAAGAGTAACTGCCATTTAGGGTCTCGGAAAGAGAACTAAAAGAGAGAGTTGTACTCCATCCAAAGAACTCCAATAAGATGTAGAATGATATATTCATGGATATCTTGGACTATTTTTTCGGTATCTAAACCGTTCGTTGAACTGTAGCTCTAATTTGGTAAAGATGAGGAAACAAAAACTCCTTTATTGTGCATCATGGGTGTGTACCAGCAACATTCCTTTGCATGTTTGATACTGACGCTTTGGTCGAAAGTGTAGTGACCACTAGTCTCTACCAGACTAACTACGCCGGCTACATGGAGAATATTTGCCGGTGGAGTTTGGCCACCATAGGTTGTCATCTGCAGGCGTAATTAATTGTTAACCTTGCCGTGGACAGACTCTACTCGCCAATTATTCCTTTTGTTGTCGAATTCTACGATCCGTACCCCCGTAGGAAGGCCTGGTGGAGGCTAAGGGACTACTCAGAGGCAGAGCGAGGCATCGGGTCAGCCCGAAGATTTGTAGCCTCCGTTGCAGACTTCTCTCGGCTGTTTTATTTTTCAAGTTACCGTTTTCTTACAACATTTTGTTTTCTTATTGCTGGCCGAGAAGGAACAATAAGGATAAAATGTGGTAAGAAAACGGTAACTTGAAAATGAAAACAGTCGGATGGAGTCTGCAACGGAGGCTAGAAGAGTTGTGGGAAGGTTCCATCATGTCCCAGCCGACATTCCGTCACGTCCGAGCCGTCTAGCCCGGCGTTCTCCAACAATGCCGCCGGCGAGAGGGCAGCCCTGGGACGTGACTCCGGACCTAAATCTTTCACGGGACATTGAACTTGAATAAACCCTCTCGGTAACTCTGCAGTAACAACCGCTAAATGCTCACATGTGTTGCGGTGGCCTTTAGACCTGCAAAATCTGCCGGAATGGTGTTCATAGTCACAGAAAACAGGCGTGCCTTATTGCCCCATTCCACAGTAATCGTAACTGCGACCTCGCTGTGACCTAAATTGGATTTGTATATCCCTTGACTTCATAATTGCAATATCGTGCAAAATGAAGAAGTATGACTGAAAGATATCAAACACAGAAAGCGTGTTTTATGGATGAAATTCGTTGAGCGATCTGCCAAATTTTAGGTCGCAGCGCGATCCGGCAGCGAGGTTTCCGCCCTATTGGAATGGGTGTGTTACGTAGATTCAAAACAGCCCGACATACGCCGTATTTGACATGCACACTGGGTAACACGAAAGAAGGAAGAACATACACACTATTGGTTATCTCAGATTTTGTATCTGAATGTTAAAAGAGCATGGTTTCTCATGAAGCCATGCTCTCTTAATTTGTGCCAGGTTATACGCAGCTAGAGATATTTGTCAGACTTAAATTTCGGTAGACTACCCGAAAGCGACCATTGATGAATAATGAAATAATTACTCAAGTCAGCGAGGAAGGAATGTTTTATTGAACAACTCAGCGACGGAAAAAGTTAACAGTGCTTCTTGAAAAGAATACAAAGTTAGAAGCTTTCAGTAGTGTGTTCCGACAGGAGTTCTTCGGTTGTTTAATGTCTACTCAAGATGCATTTGGCGCTATGATTTGATCTAATTTGAATCACACATTTATTCTATTGCTTGTCCTAGCGCTATGTCTTGGTGCATTAGAACCTGTCTCTATTGGAGCTAGGAGGATAAAAATCGCTAAAATTTCATAAATGCCAAAAAGCCTTTGCTTTAAAAAAGAAGCGTCGTAAGGATAAATCATAGCCATGGTCAAGTTGATAACTAGTAAGTGCCTCACCACTGTGCAAACTATATGATTTCTAAGCGTTCTTCGCCACAAATCTTTATCCTTTACAGCTTACTTTGCTCACTGTAGCCCTACGTCCGTTATATAATTGTAATTGGTTACATAAGCCTACTTTATGCGAAGCTGAAACATCCCATTTTTCATGTGGTACGTAGAAAGACATGAGCTTTCTTCCTACTTAGTGACTCCCTGCAATTCGATTGTAGGGAGGGCGGTACCCCAGGGACTTTTCAACACATTGGATAAAACTCTCCTCTAGCTTCCTGTGGCAATCTCCGCACATTGCTTTCCAGTGCACTTTGATTCCGTCGAGCTGGTGGCGACTTCCATCGATGTCACTCTTCGAGAGGAGGTGATTTCCAATATCCTGGCCGTCAGTTCCCCTGAAGTGCCTCTCCAGGCGCTCGCCGATGTTGCCTCGGCCGACGTACAGGATGGGCTTCTCCTGGTTGTAGTAGGTGAAGCCGGGCTCCATGATGGCGTAGATACCTTGTTCGTTCCAATCCGGTGAACTCCTGTCCGGGCGGCGAAGCTTGTACTTGCGGAAGTCGGTGAAACCAAGGCAGCAGTTGCTGACAGTTGGGTTACGACAAGTAGCCTACAAGAAATGATATACAGAGCGATTGGTGAATACTTGTGTTTCGGAATACACAAGCGTACAAGTCCAATGAACAGAAAAAAGGCGCGAGCTCTGGGTAGGAATGTGAAGGGCATTTGAAGAGGAAAAGAAGGCAGGAAGCAAGAAGGCCTTTTCTGCTTCTATCACGAATTCTACATCTCAGTATGTATCATTGATAGAAGTCATGTATTCTCAAACGCGTTATGTTTATAATCAAAATACTGAGTCGTGCTAGAGTTACAAACGCATCTACGTTCAGAAAAAAGGTGGAAAGAAACAGACTAAACACGTAGCAAAATAAAAGGTTCTCAAACAAGTGCTTTAAAAAAAAAGCTGGCGTTTTGTCTACGTTTATGAGTGTGAATTGTCTTTTCCCTTTTCTTGAAGTAAAATCTGCCAGAGAAAGTCACTCAAGGGCTGTTGAGTCTATAAGAAAAATTGTCATTTTGGGAAAGGAGTACTGTTTTAATAGAGAAAGGCAGATTGGGGAAAGCAATTTTGAAGTTACGGCACTTAACTTAAGTGCTTTTGAAAAAGCTGGTCTTGGCCTACAACTTGTACTTTTTTCTAAAATGTACAATAGGTTCATTATAAAAGCTATCGATGTAATCATGTTCATAGCACGCAATAAAACATACAATTTGAAAAAGCACCATTGAATCATCAGCACTATGGCAATTAAGTGAAATAGAAGTTCATAACAACTAAGGTTCTATCTAAAATGACTACCAAATGTCAAACAAGTGTTCAAACCAATTAACAGCTACCTCATCCCTATTTTTCTGGTTTCCGCATTTACGACATTTCTTCCTTATTTTCCTGGATAATTTTGCTAAAATTCATGAAAATTCCCATATTTTTGTGCCGAGCGGCGTCACTTTCCACGTCCGTGTTGTCTGAATGAAGTCGATACTGAACAATGGAGCATTTGCTACTGTAACAAAGGATCGCTGTTTTGCAAACAACATCAGGAGCCTCTGTTTACATCGGGAATAGAAGTTTAGTGGCGAATGTTTTGCAAGAATCATCTTACCGCGCATAGGAGCCGCTGCACGGTATTTTCCATTACAATGAACAGAAAAATTCGAATGCCAGGTTTGGAATCTATGAAGTCCTGTTCATAAGACAAAAGCCTTGTATATATTAAATGAATATTTAAAAATAACAAAAATAAGATATTTATTTATTTATTTATCAATAAAAAATAAAATGTGATATTCATAAATATGATATTGATAGATTAATATAATATTGATATATATTTTTGATAATTAATATCTAAGAAGAAAAAAAATCCATGCACGGACTCGATCCCGGATCTTCCGGATCCGAAGTACTACGACGTTACCAGTTATGCTAAGTTGTAGTGTGTACTATGCTTCATTGCACATAATGCTTTAACCTCACTACATGGTATCATTTATGTCAATTTTTGGTCGTTTTCTTGACGAAATCTTTTTTTTTCTTCTGCAATCTTGTGGTATAGATGTAATATGGTCATTTTTCAGGATATCAAAGTCCGAAACCACAATGCAATGATATTTCCGAACAGTTGTAGTAGTTACATGCGGTCGCCCTCCTATGTGTCATGCAAATAAAGCCTGCCTGGCTTTTCTTGCTCCCTTGCCATATAAGGCAACGGCTGTACAACAATTTTGGAAGGTCTTGCCATATAAGGTCATGGTGTGCGACACAGTGTTGAACCAAGTACCATCGAAGCATGCTAGCATCGAAGGTAAGAGGCGACAAAACGCAAAAAGGTATGTACACATGATAATAGTTTTATAGACAATGTACTTACCATGATGTCTAATGTTTGTTGCGTTATTTAGAACTGGACGTCGACAATCCTCTGCTAAATCTGTAAAACACAAGAGACCATACAAACTGAAGACATGGCATTATCCTGTACACATGCATTGCTTCTGAAGACAAGTGATGAAAGTGTGAGGTTCCGGTACTCATAACATGACGCGCTTTCTACGTAGCATTGGTGAAAAGGGTTGTAACATGTAGCAAAATCTATCAGTGATCTTTTTATGCTTGTTTGAACATTTGAACAAATACTTGTCTGTATTGTATTGTATAAAATAGTTTCAAGTTGTAGGACGCGGGATCTCGGGAAATAAGAAACCCTTTTCTATTTCTTCAGTTCAATATTGGCCTGCGATTTCAATATGCCATACAGATATACTTGATTCCACAAACCTTTAATCAACATATCACATATTGGGCTATTTATTGTTGCTAGGATAAGACCAAAGGTGCAATGTCTATTTCTTCTTTGACCACTGTTTTACTTGAAATAGAACAAGTGAACAAAAACAACTGCGGATAATGTTATAAACACAGCTACTTTGTGCATTTTTTATCGTCGAACAGGAAATTTCAGTCAGCTATTCCCTCGCACAGTTATTCTGTATGAAAACTAATGGAAAACGTTTACATACTCGACCAATGAGGTGTGCAGAAACGGTCGGTTTTAGTTTCGGTAATATGACTATGAGTCATCATCTAATTAGTAATGGTATCTATCTGCGCTGACTCATTTGATGTACATGTACCGATCTATACAAACTTGTCCCCTGAAGATATATATATGTATATATATCTGTAAAAGAGGAACTGTAAAAGAGGATAAGATCATAGAACTGTTGGGAGTTCAGAAATAAAAATTGGCATGTAACCTGAATGTGATGTTTGTGTTGGTGAGTTCACGTATATGAATGAATCATAAGGACTAGTACTAGTGTTGAGGTAGAACAACCGTTAGCCAAAGTTGTTAAACTGTTCCTTGACTTAAAGCACAGCACATTTACTCACTAAACAGTACTGTTCTACAGGTATATCAGGACTCTTTCTGGCTCTAGTTTGAGCTCATTGACTGGCACACCTACAAGCTTGTTTGTCATGTTTTAATTATGCACAATCTCCAGAAGGAATTTCTTCTCTCTTCAAGTGGTTCCACTGTAAATCGTTGACACTGGGTATTTGCTCTTTCTAGCTTATCGTTATCTATTTTAAAACGTGGTAACAACATTATCAAATCACGGATCATTACGTATTCCGAACACATTTCCCAGTTTCGGTACGTAGGTCAGCCACTCTGAGGTGACATGACAATGTACCTTGAAAATGAAAGTGCAAAACACTATAAATGTAATCCTTTCATCGGTCCGACTTTCTGTCCCTCCTCCTTCTTTATCATTTGCGTACCCATCTTCTGGACTATCAACATATGGTGTAGAAATATGCAACAGTTACCAATTTGTATGCGAGTGACATAAGTCGCTTCCATACATCGCGCACCCTTACATGTACGAAGACAGCCACGTCACCAAGGCCCAAGCCCAATGCGGCGACGCCATCTTCGAATTTCCGACCTCCTCCCGATCACTGTTGTAGTTAGCTCTAACGTCGTCTAACTTCGTCCATCTAAGTTCATACTATTCATTCATTCATTAATTCATTCATTCAACTACTGGACATAACTCTAAATTGTAGGAGTGCAAGACTGAGATTTAGTCAACCACGCAGTTACAATTCCGCTCTGGCCTCTGCTTGTCTCAGGACCATCCCGAGCTTTTGTAGGTCTATTACCCGAAGAACATGTCCTAAGGCTTGCTTCGGATATTTGCACCTCTACATTAGACTAGTCAAGGTGTGTGGAAATCCACAGACGTAGTCGGCAAGCAGTAGTCCATACTCACCAGTAGTGCTCAGTCTTCGTTCCACTGGAAGGTCGGCGAAAAGAGGAAGTCTGTTTTAGTAAAACGATATTTATACCATTGTCGCTCAGACTGATGGGATAGCTTCACGGTTTCGCTAAATGATGTCATCATCTGTCTTTGATTCATGAGAGTAAACAATGCGATGTTTGTTGGAACTGCATAGATGCATTAAGGTCTCATTCATGTGCAAAGAGTCCGTACCCCAAAAAATTAACGGCTGCAAGAACGTGTGTTTATATCGGTGGGAACTTCCCTTTTAGCCAGCCCAACTGATCTCAAGCGTAAAACTGATGAAAGCTTGTCTGTAACTGAAGAAATTAGCAGGTAAAGTTCGGCAGCCGCGCACGAGGTCGGACGTGCACTGCCCGGCATTGTGGGTGATGCGGTCGTGCGCTTACAGCTGGAAAGTGCCTTTTTGGGGGTGTAGCTAAGTGCAATTTGCAATTGCTATAAAAAGAGATTGTATGTAGTAAAACTGTCGGCAATTTTTTTACATGGTCAAGGGTAAATGTTCTCAACATGAAATGAATCACATTGGTGCATTTTCTATACCTTCATTACGAACGCGCCCATGTAAAACACGTATTATAACATGTAAGCCTATGGGGCGAAAAACTCATGAATGTGACCTTATTTGCAGACCTGTAAGGTGCGACGAGGAGATCAATGTAACAGTGAAGGAATCCACCTGTTGACTTATTTGAAGTGCCATACTGCAAGTTCCTAAAGTATACATGTATATAGCATTGGTATGACACAGCACGCTTTCAGGTGATGTTAACGTTGGTCAGAATGCGAATAAATCACGAAGGTACTCGTAACATGATGCGCTATCTACGTAACGTTGGTGAAAAGAATTGACAAAATTCAGTCAGTGGTTTAATCCATTGTGCTTGTTTGAACATTTGAACAAATACTTAACTTTATAGTATGAAATAGTTTCAAGTTGTAGGACGCGGGAGCCGTCCCGGGAAGTAATGAAACATTTTCTATTTTTTTCAGTTCAATATTGATCCTGCGATTTTGATATGCTGTATAGGTATAGTTGATTCCATAAACCTTTAATCAACACATCACGTATTTGTATGTTAACGCTCACCAGGATCATCTCAACATTCACCTGTGGCTCATGAGAGAAAACCATGCGATGTTTGTTTGAACTGCATGGAGGCATTGGTCACAGATGTAAGGTACAATGAGGGGCTCAGTTAGGTGTATTGTGATCTATCTGCTGATTTTCATACAGCCTGTCCCCGAAGTAATACATTCACAAAGCATTTTCATGACGTAGCATCTTTAAAGGCATCCAGGGCATTTTATGAGGCTTGAAACTTGAATAAAAAACTCCAAGTTCTAGTCATTCCTACTAAGTTTCAATAACACTATACCATTACATATCGACATTAAAGGAGGAAAGATATGATGTCGTTGTGTGGTGAGAACTGATAGAAAAGCCAAGCCCTAATAGACTGATCCTGACTGTCCAACACAATTAGCGGTTCGACCAATGAGAGAGTGACTGCATGTCCGTCAAATATTTGCATTTTTATGTTTTAATTTTGCATTTCTACGTTTTGACGGAGGTGGGCGGGGCTATGCTATCGGTCTATCTACACTAGGCGCGTGAAACTAAAAGATTACCATGTATTTTATTTTTGTGCCGCTTTTGAGCACTTTTGATAAGAAATCCGCACGCAAATGTGGTAAACAGTGGCATTAAATGTCAATTTCATAAAGATTACAGCAACTAGAATATTTCCAGTTCTCAAGCCTCATAAAATGCTCTGGGTGCCTTTAAGAATATACGAACAAAGTATTCAGGTAAAAAAAAATTTTTACGTCATCTTACTTTTGCCCGATGATACGCCCGCCGTGGGACTCCACACTCTGCATCTCAACTATGACGCATTCGGGTGGTAAAAGTTTGATGGAAAACATATCGCCGTCGACAGCTGCGACTTACTACATGCTCGCGTGAAATTTTGAATTAGTTTGGGGTAAAAAATCTGGAGCGTAGTTCGCGTTACATCATTTTCAACTCATCCGGTGAAGGAGCCGGACTCAAATCTGCCAAATCCTACTCCTTGTAAAGCGCCGCCATGGTTTCTCCGTTTGTTGGCATGCTTACCGTGTGTGTAGGGCTGGCTTATACCGTGCTGCCACCGTCCCTTGCCGACGTGACAGTGGCCAGGGAGGAGGAAGGAACGTGCAGTAAACAGTACACCAACAACCACAACATCACCGTGGTGGCCTCCCCCGGACAGGACGGGCAGAAGGGAGACGCGGGACCCAGGGGTAAGTAGTCCAGCATTCATAAGTCAGTTCGAATCATACCTAGAAAAGAATATATATTTACAACTATTGAAATTCTTTGCTCCTGAATATGGTGCATGGATTACTTGTATCACATACTTGATCATATTTGTGTGCGACCAAAACGAGAACAGCAGCACCAGCTTTTCTCTATCGACTCTGAGTTACTTTTGAACAGTGACAGTTCGAGTATTAAGACGTAGTCACACCGAGAAAGGGGCTTGAATTGACCTTACTAGTAGGGGGGATAGGATCTATCCTTATTCACCTTCGTCCGAAATACCTAGTTTGAGTGCAAAGTTTATATGAGTGTAGTTTGGTACTTTCCAGTGAGAGGAAACAATTTACCACCATTGAGTGTGTGTGTATATAGATATGGAAAATCTGGCACAGGTTTTCTGATATATGTGAGCTTTGTTGCCCTAGGTCTGCCTGGTGTACCCGGCGAGAAGGGACAGCGAGGCATCCCGGGTAGACTGGGTCCGTTTGGGCCACCAGGTGAACGCGGACTTGCAGGTGAGAGAGGGAGTAAGGGAGAGCGAGGTCCGGCGGGTCCTAAAGGTTCTCCCGGCGACTCCTCCAGCTCCTCCTCGGCCGTGGTGGCGTTTTCCGCCGCGCGCACGTCCAAAGTCTTCACGGGGACCGCCGTGACCTACGACGTCGTTCACATCAACGAAGGCGACGCCTTCAACCCTCGCACGGGGAAGTTCACGCCCGCCGCGTCGGGCATCTACTCCTTCACGTTCACAGGTATGACCGAGTACGCCGCCAGCGCGAGCATCCTCGTGTCTCTGATGAAGAACGACGAGCGCATCGCCAGCCTCCACGTCCGCAACCCCGCCTACGAGATGCACCAGTCCAGCAGTAACAGCGCCCTCTTGCGGCTGCAGCTCGGGGACGAGGTGTGGGTCCAGCTGTGGAGCGGGTACGTTCTGTACAGTGACGGGAACAGGTACATCACGTTCTCGGGGTTCCTCGTGCACGCTGATTAAGAGAAAGTGGGACATGACAAATCTAGTAATCCACCTCTTTCATTATCGCGCCTTTGAAGAATTCATTCTCTAAATCTCCTCATTAGATGACTTAATCCAGCCGACCCGTTCGGAGATGTATGATGGTTCAATAGTTTACGCTGTGTAACAAATGTCAAATGGCATACTAGTAACGTTATATGTTATCTTGTACACATCTCTATAGTCTATTCACACTCTTTTCAAAATAGTGAAAGCTGTTGGGAAATTTCCATGAAGTAGTGAACGCATGGATAACATTATAACATTGGAAATTATATGCATCACCTTTTAGGGGTGAAAAGTCGCTTATTGCAAAGGACTTACATCTCTGTGGCTTGATCATATTAGTAGAATTTTACTCTTAGTTTTCAGGTTCCCTTCGTTATACAATACGATATGCTAGCAAAGCGTGTTTCATGATTCTTCCGACACTTGTATGGTTGGTATATTTTTGCAGCACGAAATTTTACATACGTAGGTCTGAAATTGATAATTTTGTAATCATAATTAAATAATGGTAACTAAATTTTGCGTGATTATTTGACATTGCCTTTCTTACTGTTTTACCTCACACTCAGTCATCGTGCGCATGGCAACTAGACTTTTGCAACTCTGCGGCAGCTGCCTTTCCGTTGTACATTACCAAGTACCCTGAGACGGGAAACTAAATCTGTATAACTTATCATTAATCAGCAATGCTCAGCAGCAATTGAGGTGTCAATAATAACTGGCAAACGATTCTAAAGATGTATACGTTTACAAAAGGCTCTGTTATTGTAAGTCTAAGAGGTGTGTGGACGTGTTTTTCGATCTTCACCCGTAACTCGTCCGCCTCATTTTGTCAACGTAAATAATTACGAATGACGAAGATGCTCCTTACCAAATGGTAGAAAGGAGAGCATGAGCTGGAGTTTCTTCGCGTATATGATGATTATTCATCTTTCTCTATTAAGTGGCAGATCCTGATGTTCAACAATTGCTGTTTGCTTACCTGCTCCATGGTTTCGTCGTGTTTTCCAGTTTCCAACCACACCTTTCTGTAGAACTCGTAGCCCGCGTGCACAATCATTGGACACTGCTGAGGAACCATGATAAGCAATGCAATACGATTTCCTACTTAGCCATTTCTGAGGTCACTTTTAAGCTAATCATTTACATCAGAAGGAAGAGGACAGACATGTTTAGAGTGATCGATGCTATAAATCTAGATAAGCATGGTCATGTGACGTTGACCCTAATCCTAATGTCATCCTAATGTATAGTAACAACATGCAATTTAAAAAAAGATGTTGTTGATTACTACTGTTTATTCTTGCGTTGCTGAGTAACATGGAGAAGATGTGTTGGGATGGAAAACAATGGGGCTTTGGTTTCATGACGAGAGAACGCGTAACGCGGCAAATATCACCTCCACACCTGGGCGCCTGCCCTCACAATAGTCCCCTGCCCAAGCAGTTAACTTTGCCTTCACTACAAGCGACACGCATCAAAATGGTCGGAACAAGCCGAGCGCTCCTCGCTGTTGCTGTGCTTACTCTGATTGGACCCGTGGTCATCCCTACCCTCGCTGAAGAGGAGGTACGTGTTGAGGATGGTTCCTGTCCGAAACAGTTCTACAACAACCAGAACATCACAGTGGTGGCTCCACCCGGGGCTGTGGGACCACAGGGGGACATGGGGCCAAGAGGTACGGAGTTAAACAATAGTACTGCTATAGAGTAAGAGTTACCGGATAACTGTAGCATTGCTGTTTGGTACGTTAGCTCTGAGATAATGTAGCGTGCTGTTGCGCCGGGGGAAAGCGATCCTGCGGCCCGCTTCTCTGTTGTAAGGTGAAACCCCAAAATTCGGGGATTCTAATACCGAGTCCGATTTACACGCTGCTGGTGGGGATTGCTGCCCAGCGATCATATCGTTCTTAATAAGACTCACCTTCCACTGGATGGAGGCAGTTGAGCGATCAACAGTGGGTTTGTATGACCTATGACTTTATAGATTGAATATGATCCATGACGTAAACGTTTCACACACACACACACACACACACACACACACACACACACACACACACACACACACACACACACACACACAGAAACGCACAAAATCTTTGCACTATGCGCTTCCTTACTACTGGACTTCATTCAAACTACTTAATGGTCGCTCAATATTTGCTCAACGATTGCTCGCCGTCTCGTGTTATGGGTATAGAGCTCAATCTTCGTATGATTAGAGATGAGGTTTTGTTGATTGGTTTTGTACTAAAATGTTTGCACTCTCTATGTCCTATAGGTGAGAAAGGTGAGCCAGGTGAAAATGGGTCGAGAGGAGCTCCGGGTGAGATAGGTCCGGTCGGACCAAGAGGTGAGAAGGGAGACAAAGGTGAACAGGGACCAGCAGGTGAGAAGGGAGCACCTGGCAACCTGGCCGTTCCACCTGTCGTGGCGTTTTCCGTGGCGCGAACCACCAGCCTTGCAATTGTAGGTCTTGGGGTGGACACGGTGGTTACGTATGACGTCATCCTTAGCAACGTGGGCGGGGCCTACAACCAGGAGACGGGAAAGTTTGTGGCAGAGGTCGGAGGCGTCTACTTCTTCACGTTCACCGGTATGTCACTATGGGCATCTAGTGAAAGCTACTTCATCAGTCTGAAGAAAAACGGAGAGAAGATGGTCAACCTGCATGAGAATAACGGCGGACGACGTCAGCACCAGTCAAGCAGTAACAGCGCCATCTTTCAGCTGCAGCCTGGGGACGAGGTTTGGGTGGAGCTGAAAGGATACGATAACAGTTTGTACAGTAATGACGACAGGTACCTCACGTTTAGTGGGTTCCTCATTCACGCTGTTTGAGGTTAAGATCGAGGAAAACCATTTGTCCTGTAATGTTTTAACTGCACTTTGCTTTTAGAAGACACATGCCTTAAGTAATAGATGTTTGCGTTATATATACGTAGAATAGAATCTCTGCGGCCCTGGAGTCAATGTAGAATTTATGATGTTCTTGGTTACATTGAGTTAAAGCCATTGACCTTACAACTGAACTCTATTGCAAATATGGGCTTGAATAGAATCTGTTTTTCAAATAAAATGTTCATGTTTTCAATGAGAACAATGCACTCTGTTATGTCTGAGGCATGTTTAAAGTGATAGCTATATAGATACATACATAGAATAGAACATTTGTGGTCTTGTGACTTTGTGTTAGAAGTGCTGTGTTGTCCAAAGTTGCTGGTTGCATAGAAATAGATAGCTATTTTCGTTTTTCAATAAAGCTCAAAATATTTCCATGTTGTAGGTAACGTGGTATTTTTGTGATGTTCTTGGTTATACAGAGTTAGAGCTAGTGTCTTGACAACTGCAATTGATTGCAAATGTAGGCTTGAATAAAATGTGTTTTTTAAATGTGTTCAAGGCTTTCTTGTCCAAATAGTTAACTAGTTGTAATGAAAATTATGATGTCAATATTGGAGATAACCGACGTTTCATGTTTTGTCACCTATCCTCACAGTCCACACAGTTTGATCAACTACTGATAGATATTTCTTTGGCTCAAGTCAAGAGACTAGTAATCAAACCAGCCCATCTATATCCGTCGAAACAGATCAATCAAAGGGCACGGTTAATGTCGCAATGCTCCCCCCTCAAATCAACCACTAGCTACAACCAGCGTTAAGATATATTACCTGCAAATATCAACGAGTCAGTTGCTGTCATGAGGTCTTGAACTGAATAATGATCGCTATGGGCACTAGTTTGCACAGCGGTACTCTTGTTGGTACATTCAACATTGTATGTATACAGGTCCTCACACACCGGAACATAACATTGCTGCCCGCGCCCTTTCGAACTGAAATCTTTGGTCGTGTGAGGGAGCAAAGACGCAAGAAGACCGTGTTGTATCTCTTGAGATGTGTTAGACGATTAAGTATGAGGAAGCTTTAGGACCTGTATCTGAAGCTGTGCCTTCGGCGTAACACAGTCAAGTGCACACGAACCACGGCTTCGTAAAACACGGCTAATTAAGCCTTCTCTAACTCCAAGCATTCGACAGGTGATTGTATGAACCCAGGCAACAGATGTCACCACGCCAGTTGGAAAAAAAATAACACAATTGACTAACGTCATCTCAACAAGACATTGGCAAAGCCTTTATATTCCTTATCCAATCAGAACGCGTACTCAAGTAAACAAGAGCATTGACTCTATTCCACGGCAAACAATAGTAGTAGTAGCATACTGATTAGTTACCATCGTTGGTAGTAAACATCAGAGCAACTCCTGTGAATCGGTCCAGACAACTGTCACCCTCACCACAAGCGGTATCGGCACATTTTGAATCTTATAACACGTAAAAATGGCTCAAACGAAATTGCTGGTTGCTGTTCTCGTTCTTCTCGGCACATTGATGATCCAGACCCTTGCCGAAGAGGAGAAGGAAGACGAGGGTTCCTGTTCCAAACAGTTCAACAACAACCAGAACATCACGGTGGTGGCCGCGCCCGGGCCTGTCGGGCCTAAAGGGGACATGGGACACAGAGGTACGTAGTTAACAAGTTAAAACTGGCATGTCTGAAGGTTTTGGCTGAGATAGTAGTGTATCTTTGATTTTATTGAAGATAATGCTTGATGTACCGGGATTTTGTAGCCTTGAAACTAGCAATCTCAATTTCTTACAACCATTAGTTAAACGGTTGTGACAGCAAATCTGCCGATCCTACATTGATTTGCTGTTTAAGATTTTCAGGCCATGGCGGATCGCCAGGTGAGAAGGGCGTGAGGGGTGCGCCAGGTAAGCTGGGTCCGGTCGGACCGAGAGGTGAGAAGGGAGACAAAGGTGAACAGGGACCAGCAGGTGAGAAGGGAGCACCTGGCACCAGCCCACCTGCTCCACCTGTCGTGGCGTTTTCCGTGGCGAGAACGACCAGCCTTGAGAAGTCTTCGTCTCCCACGGTGGTGACGTATGACGTCGTCCTTAGCAACGTGGGCGGGGCCTACAACCAGCAGACGGGGACGTTTGTGGCCGCAGTCGGAGGCGTCTTCTTCTTCATGTTTACTGGTATGACACCGAATGTAGCCAACACCAACTATTACATCCATCTAATGAAGAATGCTGAAAAGATGGTCCGTCTGTATGAAGGCAACGGTGGACAAGCCCATTACCAGTCCAGCAGTAACAGCGCCATCTTGCAGCTGCAGCCTGGGGACGAGGTTTGGGTGGAGCTGCACAGCGGTCACAGTTTGTACAGTGATAGCGGCAGGTACCTCACGTTTAGTGGGTTCCTCATCCACGCTGTTTGAGTTCATAGAAAAGCGTTCAGAATTTGAATCATACACACTTTGATTTGAGATGTTGAGGTACTTCAGAAGTAGAGATATTTGCGTTACAAACGTAGGAACATTGATGTTGTGTAACAGTTACCATACGGTCCGGAATATTTGTTGCGTAACTTGTTGTTTGAGAATCGTATAGCTCGTCCTTTGTCTGCAGACCGGATGTACCAATTATTTTCTGTAGTGAATTAAAATGTGTTGATGTTAGTTGCTTGGTTCCATTGTCTGTTTTTACGACTAAATCTCAACATCCCGTTTTTGTATTAAAACTATCGCTAATCATCCGTACTGTCGAAGTTTAAGCTGAATGATTTTTGGAAGTCGGCCAATGGCACGGCAGGTGTTGTAGTGTCAAGAAACCATGATGTCAGGAGAACGTGACAATTCATAAAAAAATTGGTTAGCAGATATTTGCACTTTTTATGTCTCGACAAATATCCAAGCAACCGCATGTTGTTTCCAAAACCAATGACCAAAATATTAAAAAATTAATTAAATAAAGCGCTTATCATTCAATATCGAATTATTGACAGAAAGTTTAATGGCTTTATTCAGCCATTTTTCTTCTGATTTATCTTGAACACATTTTCAAGTAACCAATCCCAATGACTCGACAAACATGAGTTACCAAGGTGCGTGAGTATCGCAGAATACTGTTGAACCAGTCCAGACAGTTCTAACTCTCGCTACAAGAGGAACCGACACGTTTTTGCTGTTGAAACACATGAAAATGGCTCAGACAGGACTGCTGGTTGCTGTTCTCGTTCTTCTCGGCACATTGATGATCCAGACCCTTGCCGAAGAGGAAAAGGAAGACGAGGGTTCCTGTTCCAAACAGTTCTACAACAACCAGAACATCACGGTGGTGGCCGCGCCCGGGCCTGTCGGGCCTAAAGGGGACATGGGACACAGAGGTACGTAGTTAACAAGTTAAAACTGGAAAGTTAAGGCTGAGATAATACATCTTGAACTTTATTGAAGAAAATGATTGATTTACCGCGTTTTGTACCCTTGAAACTACCGATAACAATTTCTTAGAAGCATTAGTTAAACGGTTGTGACAGCAAATCTGCCGATCCGCCATTGATTTGCTGTTTAACGATTTTCAGGCCATGGCGGAACGCCAGGTGAGAAGGGCGTGAGCGGTGCGCCAGGTAAGCTGGGTCCGGTCGGACCGAGAGGTGAGAAGGGATACAAAGGTGAACAGGGACCGGCAGGTGAGAAGGGAGCACCTGGTACCAGACCACCTGCTCCACCTGCCGTGGCGTTTTCCGTGGGAAGAACGACCAGCCTTGAGAAGCCTTCGTCCCACACGGTAGTTACGTATGACGTCGTCCTTAGCAACGTGGGCGGGGCCTACAGCCAGGAGACGGGGAAGTTCGTGCCTACAGTCGGAGGCGTCTACTTCTTCACGTTTACTGGTAAGACACCGAATTTAGCCAACACCAGCTATTACATCCGTCTGATGAAGAATGGTGCAAAGATGGTGAGTCTGCACGAGCACAACGGCGGACAATCCCAGTTCCAGTCCAGCAGTAACAGCGCTGTCTTGCAGCTGCAGCCTGGGGACGAGGTTTGGGTGGAGCTGGACGGTCACGGTCGCAGTTTGTTCAGCAATGGCAACATATACCTGACTTTTAGTGGGTTCCTCATCCACGCTGTTTGAGTGTATAGAAAAGCGACGATTCGTTCAGAGTTCGAATCATACACACTATGATTTGAGAGGTCAAGGTACTTCAGAGGTAAAGATATTTGTTTTACATAACACAAATCTTATTTTAACCTCCTTGCATAACGTAAGAACATTGATGTTGTGTAACAGTTACCGTAACTTCTGTAACGGACTTCAGGAATATGTGTTGTGCCACTTGTTGTTTGAGAACCGTATAGCTCGTCTTGTCATAGTCAGACCTGATGTAATGTTACCATTTGCATTTTGTAGTTAATTAAAGTGTGTTGATGATGAGTTGCTTGCTTCCAGTGTCTGCGTTTATGACCAGGTCCCATCCTCCCGTTTTCGGTGTTATAGGCGTCGGTACTGTCAAAGTGTTGGGTTTAAGCTGATTGCTTGGAAGTCGGCCAATCGCGCACAATCTTCTAGTGTTTGTGATTAAGACCAGGTCGCAAAATCACGTTTTATAGGCGTCGCGAATCATTCATACTATCAAAGTACTTATAAGCTGTCTGATTGCTCATAAGCCGGTCAATTCCGCACAAGTTTCCTTCCGATGTTATGGTGTTCAGAAGCCGTGACGTCAAAAAAGCGTGATAATCCACAGAAAATTAGCATCAACGTTAAGATCGCAAATGCTTGCACCTTTTATGTCTTGTGGCCTTTCCAAAACCAACGACCAAAATAACAAAAGACTCACATCACTTCAATATGACATTGACAAAACGTTTCATGGCTTTGTTTCTCTCTTGATTTATTATGAACACATTCTCAAGTGACCAAGACCAAATGACTCGACAAACATGAGTTACCAAGATTCACAAGTATCGCGGAACACTTGAGAACCAGTCTAGACAGTTTTAACTCTCATTACAAGCAGCACCGACACGTTTTGGCTTCTGTCCTGTTGAAACACATCAAAATGGCTCTGACGAGACTGCTGGTTGCTGTTCTCGTCCTCGGCACATTGATGATCCAGACTCATGCCGAACAGGAGGTAGAGGAGGGCTCCTGCTCCAAACAGTTCAACAACAACCAGAACATCACGGTGGTGGCCGCGCCCGGGCCTGTCGGGCCTAAAGGGGACATGGGACACAGAGGTACGGAGTTTAGCGAGTCAAGACTGAAATGGAAACTCAGCAAAATCTGTGAGGTTCTGTTTAGTGCTTTTTTAAGAATCCTGGCTAGTGACTACCAATCTGCCAGCTTTGGTTAAACGGGCGGTGGAATGTAATAGTAAAGCTACCTATCCGACATTGACCTGCTGTTTTACGATTTTCAGGCCTTGACGGAACGCCAGGTGAGAAGGGCGTGAGCGGTGCGCCAGGTAAGCTGGGTCCGGTCGGACCGAGAGGCGAGAAGGGAGACAAAGGTGAACAGGGACCGGCAGGTGAGAAGGGAGCACCTGGTACCAGCCCACCTGCTCCACCTGTCGTGGCGTTTTCCGTGGGGAGAACGACCGGGCTTGACAAGCCTTCGTCTTCCACGACGATGACGTATAACGTCGTCCTTAGCAACGTGGGCGGGGCCTACAACCAGGAGACGGGGAAGTTCGTGGCCACTGTCGGGGGCGTCTACTTCTTCACGTTCACTGGCATGACACCGGATGTAGCCAACGCCAGATATTACATCCGTCTAATGAAGAATGGTGCAAAGATGGTTGGGTTGCATGAGCACAACAGAGGATATTCCCAGTACCAGTCCAGCAGTAACAGCGCCATCTTGCAGCTGCAGCCTGGGGACGAGGTTTGGGTGGAGCTGCACAGCGGTCACAGTTTGTGCAGTGATAGCGACAGGTACCTCATGTTCAGTGGGTTCCTCATCCATGCTGTTTGAGTGCATAGAAAAGCGACGATTCGTACAGAGTTACAACCATCCACTTTGATTTGAGTGGTCGGGGTACTTCAGAAGTAGAGATATTTGCGTTACATAACGCAGGAATATTGATGTTGTGTAACAGTTAGTTACCGTGACTTCTGTAACGGTCCTGAATATTTGTTGCGCAACTTGTCGTTTGAGAACCTTTTTTTCCTGCAGACCTGATGTACCAAGTATCTTCTGTGGTGAATTATAATGTGCTGATGATGAGTTGCTTGCTTCCCGTGACTGTTTTTATGACCAGGTCCCAACATCGAGCTCCCGTTTTTGCATTATAACTATCATTAATCTTCCGTACTGTCGGAGTGCTAGGGTTTAAGCTGACTGATTGCTTGGAAGTAGGCCAATGGCACGATTCTCCGGCAGTTGTTGTGGTGTCAAGAAACCATGACGTCATGCAGAAGAACGTGACAATTCATACAAAATTCTATCTCTATGGCAACCACTCGTATTATCTTTATTCGTATGCAGATACATAGTACAGATACATAGTACAGATACAAATGCAGATCGAGTATGGTGACCGTGTCAATTCCTACATCGGCGTGAGGAGGGTTGACACGGTAGCCTTCGCGTGGATTTGTTTAAGGTGTATGACAGGTTGCGAATCTGAAACCCACACACTTTGGGCACCCGTCGTCTCCATCGGCACCAATTCGAGGGAGACGTGCTGGTTCTGGTTGGGATGCTTGCAGCAGTGTAAGAGTCATGCAAAATTGGTTATCAGATATTTGCACCTATTATATAAGAAAGATATCCAGGCAACAGGTATTGCCAAAATCAATGGCCAAAATAGTAAAGCAACGATTCGTAAGGTGTTAGAATCATACAGACTTCAATTTGAAGGGCCAAGGTACTTCAGAAGTAGAGATATTTACGTTAGATAAGGTAGGACATTATGCTGGGCCGTGGCAGTCGCATTTCATACAGTACTGACAATAGGTACCTCACGTTTTCGGGTTTCTCATCCACGCAGACGATTGACTGAAACATTACGGGCAACGCCATAGTAACGATACAGTTCGCATCAGTCCTCTTTCTACTCATTCTAGAAGGTTACAATTTATCATGATTTTCATCCTCTCCGTTACCGTGGAAATAATGAAGCGGACCAAAAACATTTTTAAAAGATATAAATTTTGGTCTGCTGGCCGCCATTTAACCCCTGGTGTCATTGGAAGTGTATGACTATAAGATCATATACAGTGTTGTGATATTAAATCTCAGTAATCTGGAAAATGAATAATTGTCATTAACAAGCAAGCAAGCAAAGGAGGATTTGATGTAGATATGTGGCTACATAAGGGCCAATAGAATTATGAAAGGATGATTGTACAATTTCAAAGAATTGTTCTTGGGTGATAATGATGGTGTAGATTTCTAGCGGGAAGGCAGATTCTCAATGTTTTCTCTATTTCATCTTAAATCGTTGTAATCATCAGCATCAGCATCATGAAGCTTTGTGATAAAAAGAGATGATGAAGATTTACCAGCAGATGAAGCCAACAGGTACACGTGATTCTCTAACCGCCACCTCGGCTCTGCAACAGGCGCCTCATACGGGAGGGTGTAATTGAGGTCAGGGGACCGCGGAAAGAGCGATGAAACTCCGCAGTGTGTAGTCAGGTGGTGATTAAACGCCCAGTGTGACGTGTGACGCACTCGTTTGGCCCGATATAGACTGCGCGGTGACTCTATATTCCAGGGTCGTCCCGCGCGAAGTGATCTGTCAGGTTTCGAGTCACGTCTGTGGAGAGCAATAAAATAGCTTTAGAGCGCGCGAGGAGTGTGCTGTAATCTCACCTATTTATTCCCCGCAATTTGGCTCTCTGAAATAAACATGTGCTTAAGGGCCCGGTCACCTACGTCGTACGATCGTCGCACGATCGCAAACTCGGGCATTCTTGGTATACTCGTGCATGTGTCCTACAAAATCAAGCTGTCTTCTTACGGAAACGGCTGTCTTAGATCCTTGTTGGTGGTTGGATCTGTCACAGTCAGCCTGAAAATTTTGCGGCATCAAACGACGAACGTGACCGCAATGTGCTAATACCATTTACAAATAGGATTTTGTATGGTAACAAAAACGATACTTTTTACCATTTACCGAAGATCAGACCGAAATGTTTGTTCCAAAGGAGTAAATAAACACTGCTGTTGAGTGGCGGAAGGTGTGATAATTACCAAGGAGTACATTTTAAGCTCCTTGTCATTAATTACCAAAGGGACAAGGACGTGACTGCATTTTGTCAGCACGTCGCGGGGTGGCGACTTCCCCGGTTGGCCACAAACGATATCTTTCCCTTCAATGTCACTGTTACCTAAACGGAGTTTCTGTCCTCAACTTTCAAGTCGTACATTTCTTTCCACTATTGATTTTTTCTCTGTTCACAATAGATTTTATCATTAAAAGAACGGGTCTTTGACAACAATGTAATGTCACTGTCTCGGAAAAATAAGTCGAACCCAATAAGTTAGAATTTAGTGTCAATATTCAGACTAGATTAGTCACATGCTATATCGCTCCCCATTGTCTGTCCGTCCTTTTTCATGTTAACATGACATTGTAAAAAGTCAGTTTAAAAGGTTATTTTATAGACATTTTTAAAAAGTCAATAATGCTATCATAAAACTGATGGCTATTTCTCTGACCTTGTTTGGTGGGGGCTTGCTTTTCGTGCGAAATTACTCATAGGGAAATAACGTTGTTGCTTCACTTCAGTCCAATAGCAATTTTCGGAGCGTAATGACTAGGTTATGGAGACATTCTAATCGCTGGCTCTCCAAAATGTTTCCTACACCAAGTACGCATATATGGATACTACAACATGCGTAATAGTCTTCCGACTAAAGAGAAGGAACATAGGGAATTGAATATTACACTAGATACAGCTTAAGCCATTGAAGCTTGTCACGCAAACGCTAAGACCGTCCACACTCAGCCATGTGTAATCTGACACCATTATTTCCGGATGCGCGAGTCCTTCACATCTACGTCATCAATTATTCAAAGCCTGATTGATGGTTGGGGTCGTCGTTCCCAGAATGCAGCGGGTTTAGTGATCGATGATTTCTACGAGTCGTCATTTCCGGCGAATCCCGGTGTTTTAGGGATTGTTATTACGGACCGTCCCCACAGGACACCGCGTCACGTGCCGCGGGTAGGTTACTCCCGCCCTTCTGGTGAGGGCTTGCATGGGGAAAACAGGGATGAACATGTTAAAAAAAGATCATCAGTAAAATCATTATTTGAAAGTACGCCATTTATTTCTATGAGTACATAGAATGTACGTTCAAAACAAACGCGGAAATGTCGTGGATAATTTCATTTATAGATAAATCAACGGTTGGGAAAGAATCACTATTCTAAACTGTACTGAATAAAATTGAGGATAGTGCATAAATTTATCACGAAATTAATATACTCTATATATTACAAGGAAACTTGGTCATATTCATAACTTAGCCACGAGGTCATTTAAAGTGGTGAGAGCAAGAATACACGAAACGAAAGTGAGCAAGCTGGCAACCCCCATCTACAGCCTCTAATTCCCTCTAACGGATGAGATCACCGAGAATATGGCGGACCGGCAGCAGCAGCAGACAGCTTCCACGGCGGGCCAGCAGGCCAAGCCGGCGGTGAACGGAGCCGCCCCTCGCCCAGCGCCCCCGGAGACACAGCGACAGGAGTCCGTACACCTGGACTATGACGAGAGCATCATCCACAAGGTGAGAATCCTCGTCTCTTCTCCCCTTGTCCTCCCCCACATCCCAGAATCCTGCGCCAGGTGAGAATAGTCACGCGCCCGGCGACAAATGTAGGCTCCGCTTTCGTCCTGAATAAAAAATGTAGCGTCAGATGGCGCACCTCTACCTCGGCTAAAACAAGGCAAGGCAGTAATCTGGGCAATCCTGCACGTATTCTTTACCCCGAGCGCAAGACTGCCCAAAGGCAAAAGACTGGACGTTCATATACAGGCCCCGTTACTCTATTAGGCTGAATGGGAGACATGTCCGCAATTTGGGGTTTACAACTGATGGGTTGATGGTCCGAGTGGCTGGTTGGGTAATCAAAACGGGTACATCAATTTTGGGGATGGAAAAATTCACGCCGTAAGTCAAACATTTTATCAACAAACCTGTCTCATCTCATTTTGCCAGCAAAACATGCACCGGTTGCCATTTCGCGTATTCGTGTCGAGCTAGGTCAACCTTACGTTCAAGCTACCAGAAACTCTGTGGTGTATATCAAAATGAAACCAAAGGCACGTAGACATCAAGAGAGTATAACAGTAAACCCAAATTATAACGTCCAAACATTCCTTTCTGGAATCATTTCGACCATTCTGGGCAGTTTGTACGTCGTCTGTTTGAACCGGCTGCGTGAGCCGTGATGCTAACTATCAGGCCTCTATCACAGTCATGCGCATCAATCAACTTTATGACACGAGCGTTCAGATAATTACAATTATGACATCTGATTTACGGCATTCCTATGTCCACCCAACCAGCAGGAACGTCCAAAAAACACACGTTATGAACCAGCAAAATGTGATCAGAAAATAAAATGGAGCTGAAAACAATAATACGAATTCACACAGACAGAAACGTATCCCAGGGTTAAGGAATACGATTCCATTCGACCTTGAATGTCAAAGTCAAATAAGAGGCGACATTAACAAGCCGAGATGGAATTATATGGAAACGGCGAAGTGTATGATGCAATTTTGAATGAAAAGACCGGTTACACTGTAATGCTCTTGATGGAATCTTGGCGTTATTGTGTTATTATCGTGAATGAATGATGGATTGAAATGATGTGATGTATTATTTCTACAATGAAGAGAGGCGTTCGGGTTGGGAAATTTACGTAGACAAATTGTGTGCTAGTTAAATTAGGAATATTAGTAATCGTGTGAGCTTGTTTTTATCTCAAGGGACGTGTGAAGAGTTAGCACGCAATTCGGCCTTAACACCAATGGATCTTTGTCGTGTTTCAATCAACGTAATGTGATTAGGATTTCCATCAAAATGTCCACAGTGGGAGGGGGGTAATCACATTGTTTTATTATTGTAATGCTGTATTATTGTAGTTCGGCTATCAATGGACATTTATTAATACGTTCAAATCAACGAATCTAAAAGTAGTCGATAAAACCTCCATGATAAAACCTCACATAGCCAGTCTGCGTCGAGTTCAACATTCGCAATGTGGGCAAGTTTAATAAAATTTTACGCAATGGCAAAATTGACGTATGCAGTGCCACCCTCACAGATCATTTCGTAAAAGACGAGGAAATGATCTATTACTGCAGCAGGTATTGTGACGTCAGGAACATCAATAAAATGAAAGGAAAGTATCAGAAGAATAAAAGAACATATCCACAGAATTACGTTTTGGGTGGCGTTCTTTCTGATAGCACGTCCAAACGGCTATAGCGTAGGGTTTATTACGCACAAAAGTAATATAGACTACAAATGTCAGGCTGACTGACTATTTATAGACAGACAAAAGTGCGACAATGTCTGGTCTTTTTGGCGCGCCGTTATGATTCAAAACGTTCATTTAAAGCCTTCCACGTACCCATAATTTAAATCTTTATGTAGAGAAGGGGCTGTATGCTATACGGTGATAAAGTCATGGAACAACCGTTATTTTTGAACTTGTGAACTGAAATGACGCTGTTTGTCTCTTTCATACTATAACTAATAGTGCCTGAATGGTATTGAGAAGCTCTTAATGGGAGAGGGACCATACGTTTCAGGTTTTATTGGAGGAAGGAAAAGTAACAGGACGGAGACATGAAATGTCGTTAAAGAGAAAAAGTAAGATCAGATACAGAGCTAACATGATACAAAAGGGTGTAGAAACTTGATGGGTCTATTTTCAGAACGCCTATGTAGCATTGACCAGCAATATGATTCTCCTCGATTGAGATGGCAGGTCAAAAAGGTAATTGATATCGTTCTTCATACCCGTGATGGTCACATTAGTTAGACCAAGGAGGTTTAAACCTCCTTGGTTAGACTATGTTAGAATTGTGCAACATTTTCCCTACGGGGGACCAAATGGATGATGTGTGCTGAGGAGATTCCGACAACAGTAAAGGTAATATGTTGTACGGGTGGTTTTGTATGAGTTTTATCCCCAATTGAAAATAATACAAGGATAAATGGATTATTTCCGATTTCTAATCATTCATGAGATGATGATGATGATGATGATGATGATAATGATTAATCATTCATACCAGAATGCTCTGTTCAGCTGTTCTTGCTTTGCAAAGATCGTGTTGATGGGCTTGGTCATTCTAATAGCTAACTCATAATAGGTAACATATTAGACAGGCTAAGTCCTTAAGATAGACTTCAGAATCAGCAGAAAATGCAGCCCAAGTAGAATATGCCATGCAGGATATGGCTGCACTGATGTCTGAGAGAAATTCGGGGGAGGAGGGCGCACTGAAGAGCGGAGGAAGAAATTGTTGTCATAACACTACCACAATGTGCAATTACCCCTATAGTCTTGCGAAATTAGATTTAGGATTATGTGCACTCTGTTCGTAGTCAAAGGTCATGACCTCTCTGGTCACGTGGCTAAAGATGTCAATCACTGATCCTACACCAAAGGGATGCCGCCATGACAGTTTGCAATACGTCTATCTTTCACTTATGTTCCAACTTCTAACATAACGCAAATGGACAGAAATCTGGTAATGCAAGGCTTAATAATAATCCCTGATAGACATGAAACGAGGGAAAGAATGTTGATGTAGTAAAGTGGCAGAAATTACATGATTTGACAAGGTTAAAGGCTTATAGCGCAATTTTCTATAATGTTATTATGTTCAGCACCAAGGACAGTACTGATTACGAATACCATTTGTTTCTATAGCATGTCGCATGAAGCTGTTGTAAGAAGTATTTTTTGGTATCATCTACTCTAAACGTTGAAATTACATATTGAAATTTTAATAAATTTTTATGCTAAACGTCAGGCTTGGGAAGTAATTCTTTGAAATGTGTGTTAAATCGCTACTCGAATTAATAGATGTGACAACTCTCGCAATTGATAAACAGGTAAATGCATTAAGATTGCCTTGTTATCAGAACAGATACTAAAAAAACACTCAGTCCTACCTGATTATAACGTGATATTACCGATGTAGCTTGCTTTGCTTAGCTATTAGAATTTTTAAAGATATATTTTGTATTTCTATTTTGTAGTTTTTAGCTGACCGCACGAAACTCACTATACTTTCTGATGTGTCAAGAAAGCTGTATTCATTAGATAACTGTAGAGAACTCTATGGCAACATGCATAATATTAGGTGCATTGATTCAACGATTCCACAGCAAAGATTTACTTACTTCAAAGCTCTACATTCAACTGATAATGTTTATCACATTACGATGTAACCTCATACCTGTCGTGAACTATTGACCAAAATGGAAACTCGCAGCTGTTGCTGTATAGCAGTGGCACACATTATAACGCACAGGACGCGAGGCTTGTTATATCTAAAATGACAGGTCAACATGAAAATTTGATAACACTACCATGCATTATTAATTGTAAGTGCAAAACTGACCACACGGGTAATACGAATAGCTGCAGACAAGCGTGGTCATACCATATGGCGTGAGGTTTGTGCTATGTATTCTGTGTTTACGTTAAGGTACATTTGTACGTTTTGTGGAGGGTCTTATGCCTCCTTTCCACAGAGGCGGCGACCGTTGAGCAACCATTGAATGACCGTTGAATGACTTTTGAGCGTCCAAAATTCATAAAGCCACATTCATACAACTCCAGCTTTAGTCGCTCAACGGACAATCAAAGGCCTCCATCCATGGAAAGTGGCCTTACTTAAATAATCCCCTATATCCATTACATGGAAATTACGATGTTGAAATTATGTTCTATGAACAGAAAAAGACAGTTCTATGAACAGGACAGTGACTAGCAGAAGTAAGGCATCCATATTTCCATCTTAACATGCGGCAGGTATTGTCTTCCAACCAGGGCGTATAATATCTCGTGGCCCCATTTCCCTGCTGGAGGGATTAAGGGAGTAGAAGGAGCTGGTACAGACATACTAGTAGGCTTGTGTGAGTTAACAGCTCACGAGTGACCCGTTGCGGTTTGAATAAATCCAGAGGGGATGTGACCTACATACAGTACCTGTATATATGCCTCTTGAGCTCTAATTACTCGCCCCCACCCCACGGGAGATTCACACGTTTTGGAAGAAAAAGCATTCGATAGGACCTAGGAGGAGTCGGGTTTGAACGACAAAGAATTGTTATTTTGCACTGTGATTGTATCCCCGGATATGACGGATATATCGTTTTCTTAAAATATCGACGTCCTTTATCACGAATATGATCAAGCGAAATTGGCAGGTCATCTTGAAAGACAAATTGGACATGATTCTGACACGTATAAACCCTGAATATTTATGATTCTGTTAACTGTATCCATAACCATTTCTCAATATCTCAACTCCCTGTTTTATGATAACTTATTAGTGTATTCAAAAAAGAATTGCTCCAAGTTTTGCTCCACTGAGCATCAAATAAACACAGTTATTCAGTTTTTCTCTGAAAACCCGGTCTGTTGTATCGAAACGTGCCCAGAAATGTCGTAATTGCTTATCAATCTGCCGCTTTTAATGAAAAACTGCCGCCCTTTTAGTGTTGTCGACAAGCCAGGTCGAGTGAAACGTTACACGTCACCGACATGGTCTAGTTACGTGGAGCGGTTTTCACGCTTGCCCGTGTTACTGCACCCGGGGATCATCATAACGCCCGTTCGTGACACATATCAAAATCTCACCTGATCCAAAATGATTTTGATGTTTTTCATACAGCAAGAAAATCAGGTGTCTGTCAGAGACCGATGAAAACTGAGCGATCATCACCATCCAAGGAAATAGGGATATCATACTGATGCGCGGGGTTTCTGTGGGCGTGGCTTGGCATCAAGGTGCCCCGTAATCTAACCTTCGTCATCTTTTTTTTAGATGAATTTGAACATATTTTCAGCTCTATTATTTACACATGGGTTGAATTGACCCAAAGTGGTAGAACTACCGCGCATTGTAAATTTCAGGTGTATTTTTGTTACTAGCAAATGTGTAAGTTTTTAAGTACGGACATCTATCACCTACGGCATCGTGTCATCCGCGCCCATTAGGTTGCTTTGTGTTTGTTCATGAACATCATATAACATGAACGTAATTATAGGGCTACTACCTTCATATGCATACCATACACACTGCACACCAAGGGAGGAAAGATCATGGTATCTCCAATTTCCAAAGAGGTGACTCAGAGCTTAATTGTGAATAAGAACTAACATTTATTTCTTTACGGCATGCTGTTGTCCGTGATTGTCGTACTGTTGTTCCACTTTTGTTCAAATGCTGTCCAACAACAGAATAGATAATCGACCAGATCATTGTTCTGTACTGTCATTGTATTAAAGGAAAGCTATCTTGGAATGCAAGTATTAATCAAACATATTCGGACCGAAAAATCACACCGTGAAAATCAATACGTTTTCATTAGCATACTCGCCCTACATTCTGACAAGCGAGTCGGACGAAAATCGTTGGTTTGTTAGTGGTTATCACTTGCTACATGTTGATCTCATGTCGATGGGATTGGACTGACTATTCTTAATCAGGTGGCCTTGCCTGTCTCAAGATAAGTATCGTCTACCATGCATTATAATGAGGTTTTTGCATCTCTAATCAACATGTTCTAGATATCATGACAAGTCAGGGAAGTGCAGTGCATTGTCCGAGCCTTTTACCATTCTACAGGCGGTTGTTGGTCGATTGGTGCAAGTTATCGCATGATTTGATCTACAAAACAATGTGTTCATTCGTTCAACTTGAAATCACATTATATCATGCAAAGCGATATTTCTAACGCCGTTTCGTTACACGAATAGCCGAATGACAGATTATACTCGAGGTCCGTATATTGGGATATGAGTTGCATTTCATTTTAGTTTCTTTTCATGTTTACAGACACCACAGTATGGTTGGGTCTCTGCTTAGGTCAGTGTTTTCCCTAGTTTTCAACATAACGACGTTGTAAATCGTACCGAGAGTGGTCGGGCTGTCTCTTGTCCGGAAATGGTCGATGTGCTCTTTCTATACTCTCCAAGCAGAGGTTGGTGGGGAAGATTGTGACCTTTTTATCACATGCCCCGTTTGTTGTCCGCTCTCCCCACCTTTCTAATTAAAAACGCCCCTGGGGTCAACGGAAGCAATCAGGGTAATGCACGACCTAAATCCGAGCTCGGAGCGGTAAATCTTTGTTCTCATATAGACGTAACGTTACAGTGAGAGTTTTTTCGCTGAAGATCAAATTTTCTAAAGCTTGAGAAATTTACAAAGGTCGACACCATATCGGTAATGCAGTTTGAAATGTTGGAATCATGACAGGTGCCAGGCAAATTCACTATCAAAGATGAAGCCGTACGTCAAAGTTAACAGTCGGTGACATTTTGCTCGGCGAAGTACTGTAATCAGCCGGCATCTTTCCTGCGCTAGAGCCGTCTCCACGGATACAGCACGGCATGCGGTATAGCTCTCAGTAGATTGATGCGTTTTCCTTGCGATTCTTCTTTATCTTCACTTTTTACATATAAATATATATTTTAGTTAAACAACTGAAGAATACACAGGACACAGAAGTGATGCGCTCTAGCAGTAGCTAATATCAAACATCACCTCTGAAAAAAAATTACAACTTACATAGACAAATAAAATGACTTAAGTAATAGCATTTGGTCTTGTAACTAAAGTACGACACCATCTTCACTCGAACAATTGCAGAATAATGATGGATTACGAACTGCAGTGATGTTGTAAGGTTGAAGCAATTGTAAAAAAGAACACAATCTTTGTTACATACAGTATTTTTACAAGTGCAAACTTTGCATATGCAGGTGGGAAACATGGTGGTCTTGCCCTGAATTGTGTATAGTTCGCTACAATTGTTTTAAAACAGATGACAATGATAATATACATTGGCACATAGCTACTTAATTGGGGCATGAAAGAACTTCACAAACGCGAATTTGCCGTCCAATGTTGTTATAATGTTTTGGAGCGTACCAACGTGTGTCAACTACCTGATGATTCATTTTACATGCAGAAGCGGAACCCAATCTTCATGTTTCAACACGTTATGCTGACAGCACTTACTTTGAATCAACAGCGCATTAGGCTGCTGCAATCTAATGCGGCGTCTGTTTGACTTCTAAAGCACTTGGGATTTGGGCCAATTACTAGTATACTTGAGGTTGTTGTGATCACAACATTCGTGACAAAGGTTATCAGACACATCTGTGGTTTGCCCTGTGCCGTGCGAGATTGAGGGATGAAATAATCATAAAGATATTGCACACAATATATTTGCGATTTTCCCACGTCTACTACAATTTACACGGTTCGATTCAGCCAGATTGTCTGCTCTATAATTTGGAATGTTGTAAAGATTGTTTCTTATTCAGATGTTTTGACTCAGTTTGTAACAACAATATGACCATGTTCTTAGGGATGTCCCTGTAGCTCAGCTGGTAGCAGCCTCACAGTTGAGCTTCTGGATCCAAGGTGGTAACTGGGAGACCCCGGTTCAAATCCTGGGACAGGACATCTCGGTCGGGGCTGCAACCCGTCTTTTTGAAGGCAGAAGGGACGTAAAATGGTGGTGCCTGGAGCACGTTAAGGGGGAAGGGCTAACAACCAACCCCTGTCAAAATGTAACCTGCTGCAGAAACAGTTAGGAAACATGCTGCCCTATCTGTCACTAGACACTACAGGGTGAACAACAGCAGAACATGACCATGTTCTCAGATTGCGCAATTGCATGTATCGCAACATCGGTCTGTTTAGATCAGCCAGCGCCTGGTTGTCAGGGGTTTGTGGAAACACACTCGTCTAATTGAACAAATTGTGAATTTTCCCATTTCCAATGATGATACCAGCATGTGCAAATCATTATCTGAAAGTACATTAGTCTACAGGATCTATTGCGTACTGTTAAACAGAATCCTGCAGTTTCATACAACCAAACCTGCCTTTTGTTCTGTCCGTGCAAAATCGAAGGTAGAATGGCGAGTAAATCGAAGACTCCTTATCGGCGAGTAACAGGTAGGAAATCTTGCGGAAATCTATAAACCAACGTTACGAAACGGTCTGATAAAGGCGTTCTTTCTCAATCAACGATGTTTAGAAACAATAGAGAGTGGATGCACTCGTCATTCACACACAGTACTGGAAACGTTTAAATTGACCTCTTCATACTCATGCCCCCTCGGGCTGCACATTGGTACATGCAGTCATCTATCTTCATCATTCTAAACTACCAGCCCCTTGATGTGTGCGGGTCCCAGGAGCACGGGGAGCCTTAATGGTACTGAACTGCTCGTGTCTAGTTGCTGGCAAGTCCCAATGGTTTTTCGGGAAGGAAGTCATTAATTCATCAATTCATGTCACTTCAGCTTCCATTTGCCGCCTCCCTACGCCCGCGAAACGAGATTAGAAAAATTTAATTTCCTGTGTCTGGAGACACGCCAGAAAACCGACAATGAGACTCATTCTTCTTTGAAAAAAAAACACACCACCCGTTGCCTTTTTTTTCAGTCTCAAAAATTAGTATCTTGAATTGAAACTTGCAAATATGACCGAAAGAGACATATCGTAGCTTATGCCTTTTGCCTTTTTCAGTTGCAAACATTAGTGTCTTAATTTGAAAACCTTGCAACTAGCTGTCAAGAAAATATCACCGATAACACATATCGTACGCGTGGTTCCTGTCTTAACTTCTGTAAGACGTCGACTTAAATAAGACTTAAGTACATACCACAAGAAGTTACAAGATGATAAGTTGTTGTGGTATTGCCCTTTCCTGTGTAGTCATTCACATCTTGAACGTCTTATATCTGATTAATATTTTTCCGTGTATCATTCAGTATATGAATCAAATCACTCGCCGTATTCCTTTAAAAAGAAAGAAAAAGCAGTAACACTCGTCCGATTTACATCCTGGGATCATCTCCCAATAAGAGATAAACGATCTCTTCAAATGATAATATGCGATTAGGATTTTCCCAAGTAGTATGCAGTTGTAAAAAAAATACCTACAGTTCAGGCACACAGCCATGGATAACGTTACAGGTGGTGAATTAGCAGACGCTGAAATGAAAATTTAGTGAAAGAGACATCTATCACTACTGAGTAGAAGAAGATGGGACGTTTTGTGACAGGTTGTCGGTGTAATAGGGATGATTCACGGTGACTCAGCTCTTTTACGGACTATTTAATTCCCTGATCCCACATTGAACCGCGCAGTAATTTGCCACCGAACGCCTAGTTCTGAATGATTTCATGCCTGAAAGCAACATATTTTCTAATCGATACTTCAAGTGTGACCTTTGTAAGGATACGGAGTACTGAAGTAGTTTGTTTCATACTTAATGGAGAAGAACTTGTAATGTACTACCGTCGTACACGGTACAATGCATGGCAACAACTATTTAACTTAGTACAAAAATAGAAGTACAGAATAAAACTTAACATCATAATTACTAAAACAATTATATTTATTGCTGCCTGGCTTTAAAAATATATGTAACATGTGTTGTGTATTCTTCGATACGTAAGTCGTACTTAAGTCGGACCTAAAATATGATCTGTTTTGCATTGCATTACTATAGTTATTTCAACCGCGAACTTGAAACACCGCTATCGTCTTCTATCCCCTCCTACTGCGAAATAGAAAGTCCCCTCGAACTTACACCCATCAACAGTAATGAACATCATCATCATCTTTTTTTATTTCTGTATTAGGAAAAGCCATTGTACAACTTTCTTTCCACAGTTGCATGGGAGAATCGTAAAAATGATGAATTACACAAACATGTTGGCAGAAAAAACATAAGGACGAAAAAGTAATGGCCTCATATCTTCCGTGTAGAATTTCGCACTACCAACCACTGCAAGGGTATACTGATCCAAACGGGACCTGACGACATTTGAGAGACTGAATGTTCTCAGAGTGAACTTGAGTTGCACGCATCTAAATGCCTCTGCTGAGTGACTGTGCGCGGAATACGGGATCTGGCTCCAGGCGATAATATCGCGACGTTCCTCCAACCCATCACACGTTCGCTGGGATTGCGCCACCACGGGTGTATTAACAGGACATGGGGGCATTCTTATAACCGGGGTCGTAGTGTGTTCAACATGGCTTTGCATCTACGAATTACTATCTACATGTGCGTATGTGTGCAGAATTGGACTATCAAGACCCATTGCAGCAGCATGTTCAAGAATAGTTTCGGTATATATGCCAGCCTTGTTGGCCACACCTAAGTAATCACGTCGCATTAATGTTTTAGAAATGTGTAAGACCAGGGTTTTCACGATTATGCTACGAGAAATTCCATCATCCATAAATACAGTTCAATATATCATAACACAACACAACACAACACAAAACAGTACAACACATGAATGCAGCGACCAAGCGATTACAATATTGGCACACCTTCGCAGAGTACTTTCTTTTTTGTAGTCCGTGTGATATTAATAGAAGATATACAAATATGATTGATATTTTCACTGGGATACATGCAGTTCAGTGAACGCAAAAGCTCTCTAGGCGTGTTCACGTCGACGGCAATCATGCTATCGCCCATGTCGAGTGAAGGACGATAGTGCACTCTATGTAGGAATTACGCTATCTCTCAAAACATCTTGCAGCTACTGAGGATGAAAATGTCATCAGAGGGGATACGCGTACGGCACAATTTATTCAACTGTCGAAACTTGTTTGGAAACATCTACATCTTTTACCCTTCTCCCACTCTCCTGAGATCTGCACTTTGTTTTAATCCGTATGATTTACTCTTACGACTGTCAGTGGATAGGACAAACAATGATGAAGTGGATTCACCACAGTTAAGGTACTCGTTGAAAGCCTGTGTATCTTCGCCGAAAATAAATCAAACGTGAGCACGGCATCAGAGAGCATGTGGAAGAATGACGACGTTGATTATGGTGGACATGTTTTCCATCTGACCAAATGTGGCCCCTTCTGGCTGTGCTCTACTCCGCCGCTAGAATCGCCTCGTCTTTATGGCTGTTTTACGGTCTGTGATATCAAAGTGGTAGTGAAGGTCGTCAGGGGCTGCCTCACTTCGCCACTCTGTTCACGATTCCAACATTAAAAACATGCCTGCCATTTATTTTCCTTAGAGACGGTGTGTTTGGCGCAAAGAAGAGAGATAACTCGTCTTTATAGCATATTTAACGTTATAAGCAATTCTAAACGAGGATATGAATATAAGTTGACAGTAAATTGCTGTGAAAGATGGGCATGGTGACCAGAATGTACGTCTACACTCGCAACGGCTTTGACCTGAATCTTAGTGCAAGTTCTTTGCATTATTTTTCATCGTGAACATCGTACAATGCGCTCCGTTCAAATTTCTTTCACAATAACAAGCAAATCTGTCAAATGCCAATGTATCTTGCAGCGTTGTTCAGTTAGAATTCAACTATTCGTCATTACTCTCATTGCATAGTCAAAACTAAGCCACTAACGGGTCAAAACTGCACCACTAGTGGATCAAAAACGGCGGCACCTGATCAGTAGCCTGAGTGCCAGCCTTTTTAGCTTCCGTACGCTACCCAAGCTCCAAGGAGCGGAGCTTGGGTAGCGTACGGAAGCTAAAAAGGCTGGCACTCAGGCTACCTGATCAGATCATGGATACTGCAACAAATGGACCGCGGTGTGACGGCCATCCCCTCCAGCCACAGCTTGTAAGCTAATTACCGAAAATTCCAGGACATCCACCACACAAATCCTTCGGACTGCCTACAGCCAACAAAGCGGCGGCTAAAAGCCTATAACGTGTAACAGTCACAAACTGGCACAGAGGACCATAAAGTGTGCCTTAGGGTATCCCTTTATCGTGATGGTGGTGGTTAGAGTAGGAATCAGAGTCGTGACGCTCAAGACGCGACCAGAATTGGTGGTACCGCGGATGGGATTTTGTATTTTGCAGCTCGAGTTTGCTGAACTAAGCACGAAACACTGAACTAAGTTGGTGGGAGATATACATGTAGGATGTAGTTGACTATGCCAGGGGATGGCGGTGGACGTCATTGGTTTTGAAGGCTTGTGGTTTCGTTGTCTTCGTGAGGGAAACGCTTGTCAGGGAGAGAGTTCCGTAATTTTGCAGTCCACGGAAAGAAGTTAATGCTGTAGAGGGATTCTGGACTGGTTTTGGACAGTGTGATGATGTGAGCTAGGGGAGAACATAACCTAGTGGTATGCTAAAACACTCAATGGTGGAACAAGCGGCGGGTGTTCATCCAGGTTGCCAGTGTGTTCACCGCGTTCTATTCTCAAGTTCATCAATGCTATATTCTTCTCAAATTCACAATTGGCAACGCTATGCTTATTAGACAGAGGGCATATGTATTTTCATGTTTAAAAAAATCTTACTTACCTCCCAAACAAGTTTTCATTAAAAGTACATGTACCTACTTCTTCGTGTTGTGTCGTTGTCACATGCACAAGACACGGCTTGCATGGTCACGAAAAAAATCGTAACATATTCCTGGAAACGTCTAGAGAATAGGAGAAACAAAATGACAGACAGAGTTACCCTTTCAATGTTAGGTGATGTAATTGGTTTGGATATGGTATTCTTACCTTTGTATAGTGAGGTTTCCCTTATGGTTGGTTAGTTACCGACTAAACAGGGCCGGCGCCAGACTCCGATGACTTATCGGTCTCTAGACCACGTACAGGCCAAGCGTTCAGTCAATTCTATTTCTTCCTCCTCAATCGAAATGCATTGGAAAGGCTTTGTGGGTATTACTAGATCTTAGGATTATGTAGGTCGCCATTTCCGGCCCAGATTCTCCCACGTATGCATGATCTTTCTTTCAATAAGGCCATGTTGATTCTATTATATGTATGCCATCCGCGCGCGTATCAATTTTCGTCCGTTTCCACCAACAACAAAAATCATTTTTCGACTATACTGTAAATCGTTCAAAGCAGCTTCAAAATGGCCAAATGTATGCCATAAATTGCAAACAAAAGTCAAAGAAGAATGTTAGCCCGAATTCAGCTAACTCATCTCTGCTACATTACTGCTTTAGCCCACATGCCATGCTACATGTAAAGATACAGAATATCTATCTAAGACCAGGTTTTTCTCAGCGCTTTCGGGTCAATATGGATGGTAAAACACAGGTTGTGCGCCGCATACCCAAGATGGCCCGGAATGCAAAGTAGATGCCTTCCTTGACCTTGTAAGAACCTTAGCAAGCGGCAACATATCATAATATGGCATTGAATATTATCATCTTGTGGCACCGTGTTCTTAAGTTACAATGTTAAACTACAATAAGTCTTTCAGAGTAACACATTCTGCACATAAAATTGTCCTCAATAAACTGCTGAAGTCGTCATCTAAGAGAGTAATTGGTTAAGGTTGGCCGAGTCCGCCGAATTGTCGGTTAGAGAGGAGCCGTCATTTGAATTCTACGCTCACACTTGTGGTTGGCGGGATTATCGAGTTTCTGTTGTACCGGCTGTCACAACGACCTGGTTACCCTGTGATAAGACGTTTCAAAACTGCCTTATCACGGCGGTGGAGGACTATTAGACCACCATCATCATTCTCTGTGCTCTGCATCTGCCGTCATTAAAACACACGGTATGGCAATGGCCAGGTGGTCCTTATGTAGAGGTGATCACTAGTACAGGTTTGACTCAAAACCAAAAGCCAGGTGGTTCTTTTGTAGAGGTTACTTATACATGTTTGACTACTTTCTATGTGTCCCATAGCTAATAGTGTTGTACTGTTTCATTGAGATTTTCGTCTGTGCCTTGCATATTTCGAGTTCGTTTTTTTGTGTAAGCGGAGCTGGGAAATATCTCAGCGCGTTCTTTAATTTGTGGGCCTGGTATCTGTTGGAATCCAATACTGCAAACTCAAAGTTTTGTGTACAGGTGTGTATAGCGGCATTCTAAGAACGTCTAAACATCTGTCACCTGAGTTGAGCAGCTTTTTGTTGGAGATGGGTGTTGTGTTACGTTTCTTACATAGTGGAATGATTTAGGAGATGAAAGTGATGAAACAATGTTGGGCAACAGTTTGCTGGTTAAAAACTTTGTTGTCCCCTTTCTCTTTTTAGGTGTAGACCACATTGGTCTCTACCTTCCCCGGCACTATGTGTATTGATCTGTCATATGTATGTAAAATTCTTTTACCTGTGCGAAATAAAAAGACAAAGACAAAGGTGTATTTCTCACCCACCTATCCTTTCACATAACGCTCCCATGTTCTTCCATTGTCATTAATTGATCCATCTTCATCTTTTATGACTGTGAAGAGGGTTTTTTGTAAGTGTAAAATGCGCAAATGGAGCCCGCCTAGAAGACAACTTATCTCTCAGGATTTCCCCTAACATCTCCCTTGAAGTTCGTAAAGGGAAAATGATGTTCGGGGGATTTATCAAGTAGACACTGGCACATTCAAAACATGTTGAAGCTTGAGATTTCGTCCCCCGAACACTGGGTGATGTATGTTAAGGTGGCTGATGACTACCTCTGTAGGAAAACAATTGAGAGTGAAGCGAAGGTACAGGGGCGAGACCTAGCCCTCGCTGAATCTATCAACAGAAGATGGATATGAGGAAATTTCAACCTCATGTGTCCCGCGCTGTACCTTAGTATAGTATGAATGATAATCAGGCTGATGATGGAAACCTCTCACTTATAGGAAATATTGCAACCGCTTCATAACTATATGAATCGTTTTGATATAATGACGTTATTTTCGTCCCGAAAGACAACAGCCTCATTACTCAGATTGGCAACGTACTAGCTGTAATGATACAACTTGAGGCGTGATGAATATTAGTCGAGGTGTACGGCAAAACAAATGCTTATGCCTTATTTACTATATGTGCGCGCTATAATGTTGAAACATGCTTCAGCGAATTTGTGGTTGGTCCGCCACTTTTGACGAGGACCGCTGTCATCCATCATTTGGCTGTCTTGTATGTGTCGCAGCGAGTATAATGAAGTGAACTACCCGAAAATGTACCCCGTGAATAAAAGTTACGCTCATTCTACTAACGTTCCAGTCCTATGTCGTTAGTAGTAGTCTTAAGTATATTATGCGATGATGGAAGAATTCACATTCGAGCGTAAACATCCGAGTCTTTAGATTCATGGTTCTGTGCAAATTTATCTGTTCTATTAGAGAGCTACTCCAACTAATTGTCGTTACTTTTTCCACCAGAGACCAATTATAATGGAGTCATTCCCTTGCGGAATACAGTCACATAATGTTGATAACCACACGTCTTCTACAATTAAGGTTTCTACCCTGGCTGAATTGGCATTTTGACTTTCCATTGTTTTCTCATTAATGAATTAATAAAGAGCTATAGTTCTACTGAACATTGGTAGCTGGGCATGAAATAATTCTAGATATGATTTTTTTGACCATATGGATGACGTGCGAACGTACGTTTGTAGCTTTGATCATTATGTACATGGAAAACATAATTTCATTGCAGTGGTATGTACCAAATTTTCTCTCAAAGAATAATATTAGGGGCAATGAAATTTGATGACGTCATCCATATGGTCAAAAAATCATATGTAGAATTCATTCATGCCCAGCTACCAATATTCAGTATAATTACAGTTCTTTCTTAATTCACTAATGAGAAAACAATGGAAAGTCAAAATACCAATTTAGCCAGGGTAGAAACCTTAACTCTCTTATCACTAAATTATTGTGTGTGGGTTTTTGCACTTTCTACGGCTAACATAAACGAACTTACAGCCAATTTACTTTTGTGAGCCGAAAAAAAACCAGGTCTACATTTTGTCTCTTACTATCTAAATTTAGTTTAGGATTTCTATCTCACATAATGCTATAATAATCAAAGAACTGTTCTATTCTCCCAATAGTGTGCATGACGTACTCAGTTTCCAAGTAACGCCCTCGTTGAATGACCCGAGGCGAAAGGTGTCGACTTGATAACGAGAAAAGATTTATCATATGAAAAAAATAAGTTATCTATTCATCCAAATAGACAGAAAAACGGCGCTATCAACGTATCAGATAACCCAGTAGATGAAACAGGCCTAGGGGCAACAATAAAACCAACAGAACGAGTAGCCATGTCACAGGTCATTAGTGGTATCGTAGATCTTACATCGGCCTTTGGTCTCGGGGTCAGTCCCAGGGATTAAGTTTGGAGATGTAATTCCATTGCCTAGAAACGTGAATCATAGGGGGGGGGGGGGCAACGTAAATCATAAGAGGGGGGGAGCGACGTAAATCATAGTGGGTAGAAACGTAAATTATAGGGGGTAGAAACGTAAATTGTAGGGGGTAGAACAATCACGATCCAAAAACGGTATTAAGAAAGGAGCAAACCTTTGTCTTCAAAATTGATATTGACATTCGTTAATCGATTGAAACAACACATTCGTTTGTTTTTATCTAGAAGAGTGTAAAATCTCAATGTTTTGCTTCAGGTATGCATCCGCGGTTCATTGAATAATATATTCAACCAAGGAGGTTAAAATCAAACCTAAATTTTCCAACGTTACAATAGCTTGGTATGTTACAAAGTTTAAGGTGAGTAGATAAGATTGAAGGTCATCTGATAGAAAATTAAATTTTTGTCTTAAGTCCTGAGCTCGAGCAATACTCTCGAAACACCAATTAAAAATAGTCATAGTATTACGATACAGACATATGTATTTAAATGAAGATTTCTACTGTTTCTTTCAACACATAGAATGTGTTTACAACCTTGTTTTTACAATATACGTACACAATATGTAGAAGCTATAACTGATTAAGACGTCAATAACGGGGTAAGAAAGCAACTGTAACTCGTCTCATTCAGTTGGAAGGAAGGCGCCGTTCATATTGATCGGCCAAAGTCCCTCTCCCTGAAGGTTCTGTGCCAGCGCAAGTAAAAGGAGATTGAGAAGAGTCGTAAAAAAGGTAAATGTAGTATCATAGCCTTCTTCAGGCCATGGGGGCAGTAGGTTGTTATCCACTATGTCTAGGACACTGTATTGGAAGGCGGAGTACATCCCTCTCCTTCCACCGCCATTTACCTTTCCAACCAAGAGTCTAGCCGGGAATGTACATGTAGGAATCAAACCCGTGTCCTTGGCTATTCGATGCCACAGTGTCATAGTAAAGCATTAAAAACATAGCCTCCGTTGCAGTCCTTCCCGCAGCGATTTTTTTTTAAAATTTTTATTTGGGGGGGCGCCGCGTATCTGCTTGGGATCCCGTATCCGCCGTGCCCCTGTGTCCGCTGTAGACCTGATACGGGATCCCAAGCAGATACGCGGCGCCCACCCCCACAAAAAAAAAATTGAAAATAAGTGTGGCAATTAAAAATTATTGCCATAGCGAAGGCATCTGGATTGATCTTACTTCACTGTAAGGAAAGTACCAACGTAGCTAGCACTCTAGATCTTAGTTCTGCCATAAAATATAAAACGCACTTAGAAATCAGAAAGGCATCTGAGGAGTTCCTAGCATATATGGAAAGGCCGGAGTACACTCCCGTTGTAGTGCCCTTTTCTCTGGTATTGTTGGATAGGTGGAGTGAGAAACTAGGCCGGAAGTTTAGAAAATCGGTTTGCTGGGGCTCCTATGATCGTTTTGGTTGTTATTATAGCTCTGTAGGATGGGTTTTCGAGGAGCTACTGTTGTTTTTTCGACACCGCACGCCTCCCCGTAAGGCGTTCAGTGTAGGCTGCCCAAGCGGTAACCCAAGTTATTTATCGTTCCGTTTAAAACTTTGCCTTTCTTTATAGGCTTGAATCTCCTCAAGCTTTGGTTTTCACAGAGGTTTCTTGGTTGGAGGCATGATGTTTAGCATGTTCTTGTGATGATAGATCAACTGGGATGTGCAAACCCTTTCCAAAGCTAGAATACTAGATTCGGTGAACTCCCTGACACACTCCCGGCAGAACGAAATCGGACACCACGTAAAAGTAGGTCATCTGTCATCGACAGCTGAGTGCCTGGATGCCAGATGTGCTAATGAGGTATCAAGTGACAGGAGGGCATCCACAGAGTTGGACGGACGGATTCCTGAAATTCCTGTGGAATTCTGGGAATTCTTGCAAATCGGGCGTAGAATATACTATTAAGCTCGCCCCTAAGGCTTCGCTAAAAAAAATCGCTGCGGGAAGGACTGCAACGGAGGCTAAAGAAAACAGTCCCTTGCACAACTCTCGAATGTGACGTCGTAATTGATATACATAATGTCCACTGTGTAGCATAAAACAGAAACACGAATAACAAAATAAAGAAACATTTCAGAGTGGGACATTCAGTTGATTACAATTCTTCGATCCAAGGGAATCTTAGTTGTGAGATTGCCCTTTTATGTCTACTTTGAATCACTTAACAAATTTGATACCAATCGAAAGACTTCAGTGGGGCCATGGTCCTTGACCTCATTTGGTCATGACGTCATAGATGACGTACGTCGCTTGGCGTCTAAGTACTAAGTAAGTCATGGCTGCTCAGAGTTCCCCTACAGCGTCTCGAGGAGACCAATTACTATATCTATGAGACGTATGAGATCACAACACTGTCCTTCCCTGGCGATTAAAATGATTCATTCCTCCATTTTGTTTCATTTGATTTCACCAGAAAACAACTTCAAAATCCGAGGTTTAGAGCTATTCAATTTAAACCTAAATGATCATTGGGTGAGATAGATGAGAAAGAAGCAGTGACGTCTCTGGAGACCAATTGTGAAGGCAACCGTATTCTACTGGCAGTTACGAACTAAGGATTCTCCAACTTTCTATTTTCTGCAGACGATTCTTGTGGGAGACAGTGGCGTGGGGAAGACGTCCCTACTGGTGCAGTTCGACCAGGGAAAGTTCCTGAGCGGGTCCTTCTCGGCGACAGTCGGGATCGGTTTCACAGTAAGTTTGCACACACACACACACACACACACACACACACACACACACACACACACACACACACACACACACACACACACACACACACACACACACGCGCGCGCGCGCGCACACACACACACACACACACACACACACACACACACACACACACACACACACACACACACGCGCGCACACACACACACACTCTCTCTCTCTCTCTCTCTCTCTCACACGTACACACACACACACTCACACACGCACACACACACACAAATATCTCTGGTACACACATCCTAGACATACAGAGAATAAGTCTGGAATGCAAGTATTACACATCTAACACAGTTGCCACACACCTGAAACACACATGTAGATAGTACGTTTGGTAGATAAGTAATACACATACACGCAACATATATATAGTCGATTCTTAACATATATATAGTAGTGTCCTCTCAAAATCACCGACAAAGGCGACAGTTCTTCAATCGATATCTGCTCGCACGGTATTACGATAGGGTGATGGCGTGAGGTATTTTTATGTGTGAAAACAGACCTAAAAATCAATAACGGCATTCTTTTCAAGATCAAACTAGATCTGGTCGGGTCAAAACTGATTATCACTGAAATTGGCGGCTTTTGTCGGTGATTTTCGGGGAGCTCGTGACTCGGACGTGACCGTTTTTACACCGGCTGATGAGGCCAGGGGAAAAATGTAAGTTGTGTTTCCGGTTACAGTCCTGAAGAAATTAGGGTTGGTAGGTAGGAATTATCTCTTCTTTTTCTTCTTTTTTTGCTCAATACCTTAATGTGCTAACAGAGTGCGAAATTCTGTTTTGGATTTCATCACATAGTTGTCAGATCGAAAATTTTATGCCCCTTGCCAGCGACCGACCCCAAAAAGTCTACTGTCGGTGGTTTTTTGGTAAGGTCGGTCGGGTAACAGGCAACACAACATTTCCCCCTAGCTAGGTCTAACGTTATGTGTGTGGCTGTGAAGCAGGCGTTGCTTACATGATAGAATGTTAGAGTGACGTGCGATTGACTCGATTGTGGTTGAGTATGTCCTGTACATGTTGTGAACGTTGTGAAGACGTGAATTGACTGATCGATTTGTTGATTTACTTGGTAGTTGGGTACATTGATCGATGGAAAATCGATAATTGGAGAATAGTCAATAGTAGAAAACTTGTTCCCAACACGCCAGGAGACAGTGACTGGTGACCTTGATAATCACTTGGACCGTTCAGGGAAGCAATGGTAGGTAAAGCTATTGATATGCTACCCCGAACATCTCGAGAGAAGCTCAAACATTATTATCTATCTACGTCCAATGTTACTTACTGTTCGACAAACGTGTGCTGCATTATTGAAACACAATACATATGTGTCTCTTGTATCAATGATAGTTCAGAAGGGTTCTAATACTCTTGCTTTGGTCAAACAAAGCCCTGTGCACTGTCTACGCATAGCAAAGTTGTAGATGTTTCCATCAACGTGCAGTGAATTTTGGTACCGCTAGATACCGCTTCTGGATGTGTGTAGTGCTTTATAGTAGTCAAGAGCGTCTTCTGCTGCTCATTTGACGAACAGCAGTACGACATAGTAAGAGTCTCAGTTTTATCTCGTTCGTGCACTGACAGGCAGGACGTAGCCGATGTAGACATGCTTACGTATTGGTTCGTATCCAGCTAGTGTACTTATTCATTTCATAGGTGCTATCTACATTAGAGTCATCTATTGACCGATTATTCCACTGATATCGATATTGACTGCTTGACGGCCGTGTTTAGTGTGATATTTAGAGTAGTAGCGAATCTGTGAAATTGTGTAACAGCTCCACCTAGCTGTCTTCGTCTGATTCACACGAAGCTCCTACGTAGATGTCGTGTTTGGAGTTATATTTTGTGATGATACCGCGAGGAATATCGTTCTTCGTTGTGGCTATGCCGTGTAGCATTCCCATCACTTGACGTCCATAAGATAAGAGTTAAAATCTTTCCCACACCTTTCGATGAAAGGGCGTTGCCCTTTTCTGTTTTCAATAGCCCTTGGGTCACACAGTTGTGCAAGCACTATAGCAAGTGGCTGGTGGTGTGTGTTCAACTACTATACTCTTTGAAGTTTCTGAGTTATAAGTAGAGAAGCCAATATGCTCAAAATTTCAAAGTCTTTGGTACGCACTCATCCCTAGTACCCTCTACAGCAACTATTGAAAGTCATTGATCAGAATTACGTAAACCTAACGTTTGTTTGCTTTAAAAGCAAGTTAGGTAGCGTGGACGCCAGACGTCAAATATGCTCTAGCTCTCCGTTTCAGCATATCTTCGTGAGCCCCGTTCTGAAAGACTATCCATTTTCTTACGTATACAATTTGTATTTTACTCTAAAACGTGAAGTTGTGAAATCGCAGATTTATTGGAAATCTTGTCTTCAATCCACATATGACGTAAAAATTAACACTTATCAGTGTCTTGTGAACTCGTCATTAGGCTCCACAGCACGTTATGGCTGTACATGTTAGAAACATTTGTACACGACGCTAGCAGGTTAAATAGGCACAATAAGATAACATAGGGATTATGAAGATGCCTAAACATTGGTTCGTTTCATATGCATATCGTGTCCATCTACTTTTGTGGTAGGGTATGTGCGTTTATCAAGGGTATGTTTTCGAACTGCATGTACATCACAAAATTAGTCCACGTATAGAAATACTCATGAAATATGGTTGATAATTATTACAACCACATTAAATAATTCGATATAGACGATTTTTGGTCGTTCTATGGATTTGAGTGACGTCACCATATCACGTGATATTCCTATAAAGCTGGACATTTGACATGGTTATCATGGATAATGATAAAGTAGAGGAATCAACCTTTTCAAAAAAGTAATTCGCCCTTTGTCCCTCTGTTTGGTACCAAATTGCTATTTTGATTGACCTGGCCCATGGACTACATTGGCCTGTCTCCGAAGGTGTCACGACATGAAATCTTCTCAGGGACACATGTCAAACCATTTACATGTTCGCGTGTCGAGTGGTTCACTGTCCTGTCAATCTTCATTGGCATGTCTCATTTGTGCAAACTTTCTGCCTTTACGCAGTTAATGGATGAAAAGCCTTATTGCACATTTTTGTCCAGCGACAGGCTTAGTACAGGCCACAAGAAGACATGTTTACAATCATACACATATTGGTACGGGTATTTTAGTCCGGCATATAGGTTCGGCTTCTTCTTGCTTCTTGGACATGGTGAAAATGGAGGATTGTACATGGATTTTGCTATAGTCGGATGAGGAATATCAATTTTTCAGGGCTACGTATACATCTAAAGTGAGGGAATTTAACTAGATAGGTTATCATATCTCTATCATTGATACACGTGTACTTAGTACAATCCACAATTAAGGGCGCTACATCTTCTACCGCATTTTGAGATACAAAAAGTTAATGTACTGTCCCCGCGCGCAAAGCAATATGCAGACGGTAACAGTAATGTACAGCCCCAAGGTATCTTGTCTATCTGACAAGTCAGATGCCTAAAAGGCGCCCCCGGCGCCATGGGTCCATCCAACACCGTGATTTCCCTCTGAACGACACCCTGTAGCCATTACCTGTCGTCTGATACGTCCGTCAATCACACAGATACAGACATTCTGTACCGGTAACCGCTCGTGGTTGTTTGAAAATGCGCACCTTTCACGGTGCGCGAATTTGCCGTCGATTTGCGCAGCTACTGCAGAACGAATGGACATTTTACAAGGCATTTCCAAACCATGGGGCTCGTAGATAACGAAACATTTGTCGGTGAATGCATGTCTTGGTTTACATCATTCTAGGTTGTCAGGGCTTGCCTTGGCCTGGTAATAGTGCTAATATTTTAATATTACATATAACGTTATGTTAGGATTTGACATTACAATGAATTTTGAATCCTTAAACGGAGTCAAGATTATATTCTGAATCCAATGGTAGAAGCCTGATGCAGCAAGGGTCTTTTAGTTTTTACACGTTAGAAACGTCGTTGAAAAGTAGGCAGAAACTGCATCAAATCGTCAGTCTGCAAATGGAACATTTACCTGTGGTACCGTGCTATTCAAATCACATCCATAAAGTACTACAATTGAATGCGTTTATATGATTTTGGGAAAGCAGAAAAAATGATTGTTGCCATGGCTTCATAACGTTTACATAATAGTATCTAGTAGCTTTTAATTGAAAAAGAGCAGCATAATTTCCTCTCCTATTTCTGGTGTTGATATTAGTCATGTTTCAACAGTTCGACAATTTGCTGTCCATGTGACACTTGTGACGTCACCCCTTCCCAACATCCACTCCGATTCTCCACCTCCCAAAAATCGTAATGCATCAGCATATCTTCTAAATCACCGGACCGAGAGTACTATAATGACGAGAATGATTTAAATCTTAGTTGATTGCCATCTGCTCCTGCTGTTTAAACCAGGGATTTGTAACACTTTCAGCCAGCTTTAATCTTCCAGTCCCAACTTCGTCCTGACGTCACTGGTTGACGTCACTGTCAAAATTGTAATGAGGCTGAAGAAAATATATTGTTGTTGTTCGAATATGTGAGTCAGGGCTTCGGGAGTAAGGAATAACCTATTTCTGTTTATTCTTTAACTGTAGTGTCGCGTCAATAACTGAAATCTCAGGCGCTGGCGATAATTTACATGTTTTTATGCTTCTATGTTCACCCTCTCCCTTCATCCTACCTAGCCTGACTAGCCGTTAACGTGGGTACAGAAGCCCATGAGAAATGAGAAGCTAAAGTCGCTCTATATGAGCACGATGTAAATCCGACAATACTATGTATTTTGTCAGTTGTATGTAGTTTTTTATACTCAAGGAAGATACGCTACTTACTTGTTACTTACTTGGTAGCTAATGGAGGAAATAGAGTATCCAAGTACTTAGTAACAACAACCGAATTTCTGATGCCATCCCTGTCCTTGGTGCTGAAATCTCTGCGTAACAACACCATTCCTGTCTATACATGTAGTCCTCACCACCATCTACATACTGATAAGACGCACTCAGTGACGTTACGGCTAAGCTTATCTATTCTTTTCATGTAAATAGTTCTGTGTTATCGCACGGTGGGATTAGTAGTCCCATTCCACCGCGCAGCTAACTCGTTCCTGAGGTATGTTCAGTCCCCGTGGATCGCCGTCTTTCGTCACGAGACTGAAGTAAACACTCCCGTAATGCTGTGCAGATTACTTGCCGTAATGAAAAACAGATGCATGGCATTTTCTTTCATTTCGAAAGATCGTTGATAACACACTTGTTACTCAGACCGCTTGACGCTATATGGATATAAGAAGCTGCAGTCATTTCAGGAATAAACTTGTATACATTTTTCATGACGCTTTCATCAATTTTCCAGATAACTTAATCCCTAGCAAGGTAGGCGTGGTGATGTCACGACCGCATCAAAACGCACGTGAGAACAGACAGCCATGTAGTGTTGCCATGGCAACCGACGTGATGGCTCCCAAGAGATCCTACTTTGTGGCTTATGTTCCTTACGTTAGCCTGAAAAGGGGTGATGAATATTTCAGTGACTAGACTTTTCTCTGGCAGCAAACAAACATCACAGACTCTACGGATCGGACCTGATTTTATAGGGCGTACACTTTCATTTGGAATCGTTGCATTGCAGTAAAGTTATCACGTTCGAGGCACGACTGTCCAGAGTGCGTGCACTTTTCGCGTCTCATGATGTATGGATTTCTTTGTAGTTCACATCTTGGACGTATTTCTCTTTCTTTCGCATCTCAAATCGAAAGTACTCGTAATTCTTAGCACCAAGTACATGTATTCAAAGTATTTGTTGTAAATATTCAAGAACCTAGCTGGCCATGTGCATATCTTTAGAATGAGAACGGCCTAAGTAAGAATACCTATCCATGCTACAGACAAAGGAAAAGTTACGTTTTGACTGGGAGTTGGCGATTTTTGTAAAGAGTGTTGAGTTAACAAAAATACAAACTCCGTCGGTATAGCTTTTCCCCCTTTTCTCTTACATGTAGGTCTTGCCATCCTTTTACGTTACGTGACCTCACTTCTCTTTGCCTCTTTCTTGAGGACCACGTCCCTGACAGATTTGCTCTTCAGGAGCGAATTTCTCACGTCCATGGAAAATGTCAACGATGTGCATCTCGGGCAACAGTCATTGTGAATAAATGTTCCATCAGCAAGTACGTGGTGTGAGGCATTCCATCTCCCCTCCCCGCACGCACGCTTCACATACTGATTATCCCGGAGCGACACAGCCCCTAATAGTAATAAGATGTTTTCGTGACACTCGCGGTCTCAGCTGAACAGACAGGATATGCGAGTCACAAGGGTAAGTCTTCTCCCTCGCCGTCATTATCTACCCGCGCCTTATCATCGCATTTCTGTTAATGTTCTTTTTTATGTAGATCGTCTTATTTGTGTCCCAACATAACATATGGTAGAGATGACCCGGCATGCCAACTTGATGATATCACTAGCTGTTGACACAATAACGGAAATCGTGACCCGAATGCGATGCCATGAGCGAGACTAATGAGTCAGTGTTTGTTTTAGCACGTGTTTACAGGTTGCTTCTTTCTGTGTGAGTATGGGGGGCGGGGGTATTTTCATTTGCACAAGGCTTGCAGCTTTTCCAAATTAAATCAGTACGTCCGCGATAGCTTCAACCCTACTGAAAAATTTAGAGGTGAAAAAAAAAGGAGCAGGCTTCCATTAGAATGACTGTCAGCAGTAATACAATACCTGATGATATCTATACCAACGCCACGCCACTCTGAGATGGGAGTAGCACGCCTAACATGGAATGGAAACACTACAAGGTCATAAAGGTGACGCGCAATATGTCATCGCTGAAGCTCCAAGTAGCCAGGGGCATCAGATAGCACACCGGGGAAAATTAACAATCAACAGCGTGTTCGTCACCATCGCAGCCGCTGTCAACGAAGCGCGAAAGTTTAACAAAAATGTTCTCCTGTATCCAAAGGGAAGCGAGCAGCAGCATTATGCCTTACGTGACAATGGGACATGTGAAACGTGTCGGTCGCATAGTGTCTCGGGGGAACGCCTCCCAAAATGACCAAGCTATGCAATGGCTGTGAAATGCAATTTCTGTCTGTGATCGACTTACCAAGCAGTTCAATAGCTAGCCACATCGCAAACCGAGAGTCATGAATGTACGAGTCACATGTATCTTTAAAAATCACATTGCCAATACATGGCCACGACGGTCGGACATCTGGCCACATCACTAACGAATTCTCCATTCCACTTCAGCGCCCTATTAACTGTGAAAGGGGACGAATGCCTTTTCAGAACAGAACCAGAGACGCCCGCTAATTGGGGATGGATTTTTAGGCGTCGCACAGGCGAGCTTTGAATAAACATGTACAATATTACTACATGTCATTTGTGGAACCTCGTCTTGGCCCTTTTCAACTGCACATGATTGGGCGCGGCTGAATTTCGAACGTAGTTTTTGTATAAATCTAACCGTCTTCGCTCATTTTGTGCGCGTTTAAAGAATTGCGCTCTTATTTCACTAGGAGCCCCGATTTGAGACGTACAAAAAAGCTGGAAATCGCACAATTCAAAAGCGTATGAAATAAACCTAGACGTAGGCAAAAACAAATTAGACTGCCTTATCACTTAAAAGATGTACGAAACGAGGGAGAGGAAGAACAAAACAACACCAAGCCATGTGTCTACTACATGTATCTCCGACGCCAGGAAGACACATGCCGAAAATACCACCGTGAATTTAGAGCCAACTATGGTCAACTTGTCACACCCCCCACCCCAAGTGGTATACTCCAGAAATTGGAGAGTGGCCTGTAATTAGATATGAAAAATTAGAGTTGCCAAAGGCACTAAGTGAGGAAAAATGAAGGTGACTTGGCAATTTCCGTCGTTTCGGCCCTTATTTTTTTCCAATTAACTCTCGCAGCTGCTTTCGACTGACCACTTCTTAACCAGTGTTACTGAACTACAACTCGGACAGTGTACATGGGTGCCTTAGTATCCATACGAATCTTATATAGGTTTGTCCAAAGTTTAGATTTTTTTAAAGAATAGGTAGTTTCAACATAATGTTTCGTCGCTATTTCTTATACCAGTTCGTATCTTTTCTGTAGAATTCGTACGAGTTTTAGAGCAATCTCATACCGATTCTGATATATATTCTAATTGAATTTGTCAAATTTCAGAACATTCGTATATGAATGCCTAGGCACCCCTATCCCCATGTGTTAGATAAAAAATAAAGCTTTCACCCGATTTACATATTTCTTAACGTGCTCATGTATCTTAGAAACCATTTACTGTTAAACATCAATTGTGTTGCACACATCATATTTTGTCCAGCCCACTTTTCGCGATTGACTCCCGTGTCAGTTGGACAATGAAGAAATATTGGCGTCATCAAGCGTTGCGATTTCTTTAGCTTTTAGAATGAAGAAGGGGTGGTTTAAATATCACCTCTGTAATGACATCGTGACTACAGACGCAGCCGCTTGATAATGTTCTTCTGGCATAAGTGGTACCGTGAATCATTACAGTAGGCTTGAAATGTAACTACACTGATGCTAACAAGGCTGTGTGCGTCAGAGTAATGACGGTTTGACGTCTATGCCACAGTATCGTATCTGCAAACAATGACAGAACAAACTTGTAACTTGTAACATTTTTGCGCGTTGGTAATTACAGATTATTGAGTTACCGAAATTGGATGTGTGTGATCTACGGCTTTATAAAGTGAATATAATCCATAGCATGATCATATATGATACACACAAAAAACACAGAACTTTTAAAGTGTACTTTTTACCAATGAAATTTGTTTGAACTATTAATTAAATTTTGGTCAACAAATGAGCGTTGAAACGGTCTGCACCTCAGTGGAAATATTAAAGTGTCTAGCCTTTTGCTGGAAAAAAGCCCGGCCCACACGACGGAACGGCATACTTGTGACATTTGTTGTTTCCCATGTCGGTGTTTGAGTAAGCATGAGATTGGGACTAGCTAATGACGTAATGCACACAGTTATGTAAACACAGTCCTCGTGGAGGGTTCGATCCGCTAAGTTTTCACATCGATCTGCTAGCATGGCATGCAATGCGTAAAAGGAGGGTGAGTACATACACTCAGGCAAACCACTTGTTCCGTCCGACATACAAAACACGGACGGATAGTTTTTACCCCTCCGTGTCTCATGTTTCTGTATCTTTATAGCCGGTATACCCGCCCTTCGTCTTAACACACCAGCTTCGCAGGTGCTCGGCGCAGCAGCAGCTAGTTATATTATAAACCGAACGACTTGTCACTCCCAACCTTTGCACATCTAACTGTAAGTGTTTAAAGCTATCTAGTGAGATCGCCTCTACTACACTTGGTGGCAACTAGTTCCACTCTAGGATGGTTCTGCTGTACTGTAGACGTCGTGTTTGAAACACCATAGAACCCCATTTTGTTTTATCTTTTAATTTCTTTTTTTAAATTTTGCTTTCGCACAGACAAGGACGACGTGGCACTGCACTCACTTTTTTATAAATTATATCAACAGTGCCACGTTCAAAGAGCAATAACCCATCTTAACCATTTTACACCTTGGTGAAGTGAGGAAAGTCGTGTAAAGTGCCTTTCCCAAGGGCACAACATCGGTGGCGTCAGGGGATTCGAACCCGGGACCGCTGGGTTATGGGCCGAGCACCCTGCTGTTACGCCATACGAACCCCCAGGGGCTGTTGACTCAGGTGATTAGACGTATTTCTGGAGCGGAGGACGTTTGTTTTGTGCTTATGTATAATGTACATTTGCGTTTGTGGATTTGTCCACATCCACACATATATCCATATGGTTGATGACCCTGTACAAATATTAAGGGGCAAACCAACAGAATTCGTGTGTGCAGTTCCATTTGTTGTTCTACTTTAGTGCTATTACCCGTTTAATTGCAAATCCCCCTACGATCATTTTTGTTCCGTCCCAAAATTTCTGCCCCCTCCCTCAGCACAGCTAAAAACCCTCACCATTCAGCATCGACACGGTCTGCGACCACAAGTCTTGCGTACGTCCCAAAACAACATTGCCCCTTCCCGCTCTGATACACAGTTAAGAGCCTAGCCGTGGCGACTGACGAAGGGTGTTTTTGCTTGATATTACATATACTATCCCTTAGTGTATGTAATATCAAGCAAAAACACCCTTCGTTAGTCGCCACGGCTATTAAGAGCCTGTCCTCAGTGCCTGGGATCACGGGATTCCATGAGTACTGGTTGCAGCTATGTAAAATCGCGGTACTGGATGTGTTTCAGTGTTGCCGAAAAACGTTCTTTCCTCCTGAGATATTCTCATGGCAGAAATCTGTTCTCAAAATCATCATCCTGTTTTAGTTGTGCTTAATTTTTAGGAGAAATCTTGAAAAGTGGACTTACGATCAGCAAAATGCAACACGGGGGTTAAAATAGTCCTATCTACAGCGAATATTTACTTTTACGATAATCTATCAGGCTAGAAAGTGATAAGAAAACAAAAATATCGAGATTCGAATTTTTGGTCAATGTTTAAGTTCTGCTTGTATGAAGATTCTTATCAATGTAACGTTACATTTCTGCTGAACAATGTGTTTCAAACTTGCCTTACTTTTACCGCGTAACCTTAAAAGATAAGAAAATGTTCTGCGTAGGCGCGACGCCATTGTTCGACATGACCCGAACACATGGGCCATAAAAATGTAAACAGTTTCTGTACACGCTACAAGCTGCTTTCTGGCGCGTAAGGCATCCGCAGGTGTGTTTAGTGACGTCAAAAATGTCAATGAAAGGTCGGCCATCTTGTGCACCATGACGTAGCGGTTATGCTGGCTCTGGAGTGGTTTACCATTATTCTGATGTCGAAGTTCGTACTTTCTTGATCTTTAACAATCCAAAATACTACTCGGTAAAACCAACCTCCTTGGTAAAACTTATCAAGACAGTGTAACAAGATGATTGTCATACCGAAACATACCTCCATGTATTGAACCGTGACGCGGAATAATACAGGCTTAACGGTATTTACATCAACTTACTTGTAGACTTTTTTGTAGTCAATTGTAAATATCACGAAATTAAACAAATTAAAGTAAACAATTAAATCGCGTAAAAAATTGTACTTTTTAGACCCAGAAGAGGTGCCGAATTACAACAGAAGCGTTGCACTTTAAATAACAGTGCAAAAACTGAGGAAAGAAAATCGAAGTCCGGTCTGCGCAGTACCCCAATACTCACCCTCCCTGCGGGCAGCTAGTTGTATCCGTGTGCAGCGGGACAGCGGGCCGACCAGACTTGGCGACCGGAATGGGTGGCGGCGCTTAAAGGCCCCGGTAGCAATCTCCATGCGTTCGGGGGGACTAGGATGTCCAAGGCGGGGAGTAAAAAGTCTTCTAAATCAGCAAAGCGACCCACGGCAAACGGAATTCCGATTCTGCCACGACAGGGCAGCCTACAGGGCGCCAGCGAGTTCTACGACTTCGCCTGTAAGGTCTGTGTTGAATGACTACACCGCCAACATTCTTCTTCTCTTTGTCAATCGATATAATTGCATTTCAGCTGCTATATTGAGTGTCTGACTCGCACTTGACCGTATTTTACTAGTGTTATGGTGTTCTTAACGACATTTGGCTTTGGGAGCATCTGACCTGCCGACATGTATTAAACGTCAGTGTAACGCCCATTTGTGTAGATCCTATCCCGCTCCTCTGTTGGCGGATGTTGGTTTGTATTCATGTCGAACGTCCGTCAACCTGTTTCAGGCGACACTTTACCTCAGGGAGTTGCCTCGGTAGGATGTTTACTTTACCCAGAGTAAAATTTCCGTCACCTGTTCAAAAACACAACTTTTTTTTCTCGTCTAGGGCTATTTCGGGATCAATGTCAAAAACAACATTTTGCTTTCACAAAACTTAATGTTGCGTTAAGCGGATGTTGACAACATAACTTCGCATCAAAGACTCGAAGTTGCTGTAGTATGCCATGTCACGGATCTTTGCTAACGACGTACGTTTGCCCTCCGTCCCGCCTTAATGAAAAACAATCCGGTTCTGTTGACGCTGTGGCAATCAAGCCACTCGACTGGCGGTGATCTCACGGTGCCGTGCCGCGTGACTGTGGCCCGGATAAGTGGCCATGGTGACCAGACCTTTTCGTTTGATCCTCCCGATTGTTATTCATGTTGTTCTCTCAAATCAGACCCAACACACCCGGATAGGTTTATTAGAAATATTTCAAAAATTCGCCAATGCGACTGTCACATGAAGACAAAAACCACGACCTTTTTTAATTAAAAGGAATCTATCTTTCATTCAACAGCTTTGTCATTCAACTTATTTACCGCATGATATTTTGATTCTCACATAGAGCAAATTTCGAGACATTGCAAAATTGAAATCAGAATTAGCCTTCGCAAATAAACCTGATCAGTACATTGATCAAAACTTAGGAATAGTCCAACATTTCTGACGCTCTCCTTGCTGCTTAAGACATTTTGACTATAGACAGAATTCTTTTTTCTTTTATTGACTCATCCAATCTGTCAGTGTTCTGCAGTAATGTGTATTGCAGAGACTAATCCCAGGCACTATTATGCATGTACATCACAATGACAATCAGAGCCTGTTATTGTTATGCTAATACATTGGAAAAATCCCATGATGTTTAAATTTTCATCCATATCTATTACCAGTAATATATCCCAATCAATATTTTTACCATTTAAGTGGAGTAAAATTTTATTGAGGAGGCAGAATTATTGAGGCAACATGTGGAATGTTATGATAACATGGTGGGAAAAATATTGGCGCATGAAAAATGTATTGCTTAACCACCATCATTAGTCTTCTTTTCATTTCTTAAACAGCTTTCAAAAGTAATGATCATCAAGACCGTTCAACTTCAGAAAAACTGAGATAACTATAAAGTATGAATCATTAGGTAATTGTTGCTGATACAAAAAAGGGTCTATGTGTCAATCCTTGCTTGATATGATTAATTTGGCGTTCGTGATTTGTGCATTTGGGACAGTTTTTCCCGTTATGCCTGAAAATTGTCTTGACGACTCGTGTAGGTGATGCTGATTGGTGACTCGGGAGTGGGGAAGACTTGCGTGCTGGTTCGCTTCAAGGATGGAGCTTTCCTCTCCGGATCCTTTATTTCTACGGTGGGGATCGACTTTCGGGTGAGCCAAGAGATGGTGCTTTCATGTATGGTGTACAAGGATATATATTAGTGTGTGGTGCCATACAAAAACCTAGAGTAACTGACAGAAATGCCATGTTTTAGGAGACAAGAAGCAAACTGCATACTATCTACCTTCACTTGGTACATATGGCCTGAACAGTCGATGCTCAGGTTTGTTTTCACCTTTACCGTACCAGTATAGCGCTAAGCAGTCAAGGGTACAAGGTTGATGCACAGTTATTGTTGCTGCATCATCGGAATTAAGAATGGTCAGTTATCAAAAGGAAAATAAAAAAAGTGCTAAGATAATCCTAACATGCCAGATTTCCCTGAAGTACTTTGAACCATAAATGTGGCTTAAGAAAATGCCTGTTATAAGAGTATGAGACAAATTTCCATATACAGTAGAGACCTTTATCAGCCATGTTGAATTAATGGTTATACATGAATTACTTTTAAGGGTTCTCCTACAGATGACTACTTCACATACAAAAGTGCAGTGTGATAACATGCTGTGGTTAGACTGATAAAAGCAACTTTTATTCCTACTCAAGAGAAATAAAAGTGGTATAGCCAGACCTCATTATTAATCAAACCTATTAGATTCGACTTCAATAAATAGCAGGGGATGACCATGTGATTTTTATCAAGGGCATATGAAGGAATTCTGAACTGGGGAAGGTAGCAGACATAGATGTTACTGATGTAAGAGGCTCTAGCAAGAGAGTTGCATAGTGTTCCTAGACCCCTTTCTGCTTCGAAAGGGTAATCTGTAATAGAATGTCACCACGTATGAAACATCTCTATAGAGTAAAGTGATACTGACTGTGTAGACTTTGAAATGCATGGTTATTTTTCTATAGATATTGTGCAATTGTAGGAAAGAGGGCAGGTGGTTGTTCCATTGGCTGAAAGCAAATGAAAAACATGCAGCTGCCACCTGGGGCCTCCTTGAGTTAACACAAAAGCCCTGAAGCATGAAATGAGCTAAACCTACATGTAGATTAGGTTTATGGCCTAAATAGCAAGATATGGGAGGCAAAACCATGTCTTTAACAGCCCTGAAAATCAGAAGCGATAGTCAACAGTAAAGTGGGATGTATGGATTGTATATTCCAAACTTCACAGATACACGATCTTGTTTGCATCTAAATTGATGTCAAATCCTGTAATGTTGGATAATGTTTCATGATTACCTAATCATGGTAGATGATAGTTATTCTATCAACTTATCTCAAATTTTGGTGGCCTATATCTTGAATCCATATGATTCTACTTTATTTCTGTGGTGTGTGCAAATGGGGGTGTTTCGGTAAAGGTAGGATCAGAATATGAAAAATAGCAAATTGTATTTTGAATATTCCCTTTTGACATGTGTGTAATACACCAGCTTGATATACACATCGCAATAGTTGCTATGATTATTTGTCATACCAAAGCTATGTCCTTTAGGAACTGTTTGTCTGTCAAAGAAGCCTACTGTGTCCCAGGGCATAGTGAATTTACCAAGAAAAGGACCTGGTGCTTTGTTTTCCAAGAAAAAGTGCTTTGTTGTCTAGTAGCTGTTGACTGTAACAGTACACTTCATATTGCACAAGGGTATCAGTTGCAGGCCACACTTGGTCTTCGATATCATCATGATTTATGTTTGCAAATCCCTTTTAATGAATTATGCATGGTATAAGAATGTCAAGGAGTTCCAACTGTAATACCTGATGCTGAGATCTAAGCCTTTGATCCCAGTCATTCCTGGTTTGTCCCCAGACAGAACTCCAGGCATGCAAAACCATAGACGTTCCTACCATTATTCATTCTGAGCAACAATTTCAATAAAGTACAGGTCGATCCAGCAGTTCTTTTCTAAATGGATCACTTTTTTCAAACATTCTCCATAAAAGAGTGCAACCATCAAGCCTTTACCACTGAGTATCAGTATAACTAACAATGTCTATTGGATCATTGCTTTATCTTTTATTGGGTGTTGATGTCTAGATAGCCATTGTGTCATATTTCAATTATTTTACCAATTTTGTCAAGTCCTAATGCACTGTTGGAAGGTGATCAAATTTTTATTGATATTGAACTTGCTATCAAAAGTCCTATCCTGCATCTTTCCAGCTGAGGAATAGATCTGAGAAATAGAAGAGGGCACCATCATTCTTGGACTATGTTATAAATGCACCATCAACTTAAATTTGGTGCATGCTGGCTCATACAGAGAGCCTCTGATATCCATCAAACATTTGACATCTGGGTCATTTTCTTGGTAAAGGATGTAACGTTGCTGAAAATAGACATATTTCTTCAAACTCTCCAGGATATGGACGTGTGTATGAAATTATAGACCCGGATTTCAGCACCAAGGACAGCGTATATTGAGCCCAACTAAATTATTCATATAGATAGACTGTACATTTATCTAGTCATATCTAGATTGAAGGGTATAAGCACTGTTATCAGACAAAGAAACTCAATATGGAAGTCCTGGAAACAAAGCTGTAATCTGCCCTGTGCATAAAGCTCTTACAAACAACTCTAACAAATGACATTTCTAACACAAGCTATGGAAGCAAAGTGGTCATTCTTGACTTTCTTCATTCAAAACCTGTCAGAAGGAATGAGGTGTTGCAATCCAAAACATGATAGGTTGCATCCTTGCATCATAAGCTCTGGTGTTTTAGCCTTAAACGTTGCATTTTAATCATGATTATCCATTCAAGGCTACCTGTATCATACAGTTTAACATCTTGTCTCCTTTTTTGTCCAGTTTATCATTTTTGCCCTTCCACAACGTCCTTTGCAGAGGGAAAAGTGCAATTGTATGTATCCAGAACAGCATAAGGTCAATCCTTTGAGCAAAAAGCACACCAGCATGTGCATTGTCAGACTCTATCAGGTGACAACAGCTGCTACTGGTGTCATTGTTTCTACATTCAGACTCTGCACTGAGATTCTTTCATGCATTATTTTCATGCATTCGGGTCCCCCTAATTTTGTGTCTTTCCATGAAAACTTGTTTTGAATTATTCATCAACTCAGGATGCTTCCTCAGAGCCATCTATTCTGAAAGTGCCAGAATTGACAATGACCTACTTGTATTCCTTAGGGGATAAAGGGTCGAAAATCGTTCAATGTACATGTGTTAATGCATAAGGCATCTAAAAAAGGCACTTTTCACTGACACTACTGATTGAAAGAATGCAGATATGTGCATACACATGTATCTTTAGAAGACGTTTATTTGATATTTTGATTGCTTTACTGTCTTATTGGTCCAATAATTTTTGACTTTTTTTTACTTCAGTTCTTGTTGCATACTATCAATCAATGATATGAAATAGAATGCTGTGCAACAAAAATGGGCATCCTATATTTTGGGTCTTAGTGAAATTTTATACCAGTTACATAATGAAAGCTCATCTGTGTTGGTAGTTATAAACATGATACAGAGCTACTTTGTTCCAACAAAAAAGCTATCATATCATATTTTTGAATGTCCTATTGCAATGTTCTTCAGAATTTTCTATCTTGATTTCAAGAATTGTTGTACATTTTCTCTCATATTTTCATGCATATTTTGATATAATAGTTCCAGAATTTTTTAATCCTAAGGTCAGAGATGAACACGATATTTACATTTGTATGGTATCAATCAAATCTTTAATTTGTAAGGAATTAATATCTGCATTTCTGGCAAGCCCAAAGTTGTAAAAAAATCTGATATGGAAAATTTACCAAATAGATGTTATATACCTAGGCACAGGTTTGGCCATTAAGTGTATTTGACAAATGCCATGTTTATTCAGTACTTAGCCTGATATGTCATAAGATAAGCAAGTTTCCATATGCTTAGCAACCTACGTATGTTTGATGCACTCAGAGCCTTTAAAAGTGTATCAATTAATCTTTTTGACCTTGCATTTTGTTAGAACTTTCAATCCTAACACAATATATATTCTCAGTGGTAGAAATACTTTTTTTCAGTGTTCTGCAATATTGCAGAATGTCAATATTTTTTTCTGCAATTTGAAAATATTTTCTGCAAATACACAAGACACCTTCTCAACTTGATAATGCCTATATATACTTATATTTACATCATATCTAGCTTTGCAACATTGCTGTTATTCTTTATTCTCACTCTATCTTTAATTTTTACTAGCAAAATTTGAAACAGGAATAACATACATGTGCGTGAAAAATATTCAACTGAATAGCGAAAATTGCAACAGCAAAAGCGTATCTATTCAATATTAAAATAATGAAAAATTCAAAATAAAGAAACCTCATGCAAACCTTGCCCTCTGCGTAATTTTATTTTTTATAAATTTGAAAAATTGCGATCGGTTTTAAACATCGGACTCCGAGTTCGAACAATCGGCCCTCAAGACGGCCCGGGGATGTTATTGTTTTTCACGTGGGCGCCCCTCCCCACTGTCTCGGCACAGGAAGAAATGTCCCGCCTTCTCCACGCAAGGCGGTGCTCTAGATCTATCTGAGTAGTTCTCAACTTCATCGCTGCCATCTGGGCTTGAAGGACCACGGACTTATGTAGCAGCCACCGTTTCGTTCCTTCTGTCATCGCGCCCATGTCCCGAGTTCAGGCCCCGAAGAAATCGCGTGCTTGCGACATACTAGAAACATCCGGGAATTCTTTTCCCGACTTTTGCCGACCTCGAGATCGTGACCTTGGAGATTAGCGAGGGTTGACGGAAATGCACGAATTTGACATTTTCTCACATGATTCGTCTCCGAAGTTATCACTGAAAGGGTCGAAACCCCCCGAAAAAACTGACCTCAAGTAGCACCAGGCAGTCGGAACGCACCGAAACGCCGCCATCTTGCGCGGCGGTGTGGGTTTCAGTTTATATCTACAGCGCCGCTAGTAAGTCTATATAAATTATAATCTCCTGAATTGAGAGCCATTGAATCCCGAGTCTGATTTTTTTTCTTCTGCAAAATTGCAGATTGTTTAATTTTTCTTCTGCAATCTTGAAAATCTTTATGCATTTTGCAGATTGCAGACGGGTATTTCGAACGCTGTATTCTACATGTAGCTACCAAAGTACCAGAATTAACCATAGTTGTTTACACTTTTGTGGTGCTTACATTCTAAGTATTAAGGCAGCTGACACAGGCCTGACGATACTAATTAATAATGATTGTTTTCGTTGGAAAACAAGTCTGAGTTGCCAATGTAGCTTTAAGTCAGGATGGTGTATTTTGCATTCTTACTGTTTCTGTCATAGAAATGCACCCAGACACATTTATACATGTAATTACTAGGATTTTGAAGAGATAAGATGTTATTTACACTTCACTCCAGTTTCCATATGGCTCCAGTCCGAAGATTTGAGGTTCAATTAAATCTGGTTTGAAATATTGGTTTAGATTTTATATCATGTGTCTTCTAAAGTGCAGTATCCACTTATCAATCTAAAATTACGGGGTATGCAGCTGTCGTAACACAGTGTGAATGTAACAGCATGAATTTGTCAATGTCAAAACTAGCTGTAATGTTTGACATTTTGAAATCTAGAATTTAACCTTTAGCGTACTAAGTTAGTCATTTGGCACCAGGTTTGTATTGATTATGGTGTTAGGCAACAAGTATACGGTTAAATAGCCATTATAGCTATTTTTCAGGCTTCAGGTTGGCTCCTTCATGATTACATCCTATACTGCCTACACCTATGCAGCGTACATGTAGAAATATGAATCAAGATGACATATGGAGGCGTACAAGAGATAAAACATGACAAATAGCCCTTCTTGTAAGAAGTAATAGCAACAGTGTGATAGTGACCAATCTATAATTAGTGCAACATGACTAATTATGAGAACTGTGATGTGCATAATTATTTCTAAACCTTCAGTTTGTTTCATTATTACTAATTTCTTCACTAAATGTACATAAGCAGGGAGAGCACAACTGAATTGAGTACAATTTGTTACATTGTTCATTAAAATACATCAATGAACAAAGACAAAACTTAACATTGCCCTATGCATGAAGTCCAGTGTTAAAAAGCATCTCAGCTTTCATGAGGTGCTTGCTTCAGTTTAAATGGTAGCTATTCACTCTAATGTGAAATGAATGCAGCAAAGGATCAAAAGTCACTGTCTCTGTTACAGAGGGGTCAGTCCGCAATGGTTATAGTACACTTGAGTCGCAGTGTTCTGACTAACGAGGAATAATGGTCAACATGAAATGTGTGACCCAAGACGAGACTCTCTATCGATTAAACCATTTCTTTTGGACAGTGCTTGTACCGTGTCAGTCGCCGGGTATTTTATGTGCCTTGCACAAAGAAGGATGGTATTCGTATGCACACAGCACACTTGGGAATTCAAAAGAAGCTGATGTGTTATCTGATATGGGTAGAAAATATTGCCTATGCTCCAAAAAATTAAGACAAGAGTTAAGGAGGCTTATCAAAATCAATATGAATTTTTAGAGGACCAATATCTCAAGCAGACAAAGATATGTGTTAGGAACATACAGCACATTACCGTTATTCTGGATTTTTTTATTGTAGCCACAAGGTTTGGATCCCTTATTATTTTGTTATAACACAAAGAATTGAAGGAGTATATTACAGTATGCATACTCATTTGTCAATCCTAGAAAAACACAAATTTGGAAAAAAGCACATCGAAACATCAGTTTGCATGTTTAAGTCAACCTTGAGTGTTGTCATCCTGCAAACCTTTGTTGTTGTGTAATCTTCATGCACTGAAGTATCAACTTACGTTGTGTGGTGCAATTATATTTGGACATATTTTGTATACTTAGGAACATACAAAACCACTTTGCCATTTCAAAAGCTTAGTATAATTTTCTTTTAAAATTTTCAAAGAAGACTATGTGTACAGCTTGAACTTTAAATGATAAATGGACTTAACTGGGAAATATAGGACAGGTCAGTGAAATAGGGAAAATGCAAAAACAGTAATTTTATACAAATCGCCACAAGATAAGAACTTGCATAGGCTGCCTTGATGTAAAAGCCTTGTAACAAGCCCCTGGCAAACAACCTTTCTGCTAAATCAAGACATATTAACGTTACATATATAATGCCCTGTTATATAAGCAGAGGTTGCCATTTACAGTGACTTACCATCTGTGAGTCATTAAGATCCAGCTAAAGACTGTAAGACGATTAATGTAAGAACAGCCATGGTTTATTTGGGTGATGGCATGTATTCAGGCACCTCCAGAACTGACCTTTGCATACACTGTACTCCAATCTGCATTACCCTTCAAAAATGAGTTCCTCCCCCCAACTGTCAGCCATATCTAGATATGTACCCAGAAAGTGTCCTTCAGATATTCAACAGGAAATAACATAATTTTTCTACTGGGCTGTTTTGTAAGTTTTTTTTTTTTTCAAATACAAAATGTATGATCAAGGAGGTTTTATATATTTGGTATGATTCATTGAATTGAAGTTCATTTCAGGACTGAAAAGATTTTGGATTTGTCCAGGCATATGTAGTGTGCATCCTAGACCTTTACTTTTCATTTGACATTTCAAAGACAATTACCTTCATTATTATACTATCTATAAGTCACCAGAAATGAATGCACGCAAATCACAAGCGTCATTAAGTTTGTGATGTCTAAAATTTACAAACATTTGATTAAGATTCTGGTGAACTGACAGCACTAAACCTTCTCTCTGCTGTCACTAATGAAAATTGGTGTGTGAACTGGCCCATAGCAAATCCTGGCTTGCTTCCAAAATGGCAGGAACTTAGCTTTCAAGGTGAGTCCAGGACCTCTCAAATAACATGTAGGCAGTGAGAAGACAGGAGAACATGGGTTTTCAGAGCATGCTGAAAATATGACCTACACTTATCTTATATATCATAAATAAGAGTAGGTGTTACCTGGTGTGCTTGGTCAAATCATTACAAGCGTATACCTCCTGCCTTCATGACCAATGTAAACAACTGGTTAAAACATTGCTATCATTTCATTCATTCAACTCATAAATTTACAATGTGAGATTTTCAAATTGTCTAGTGTGCTGAAATATGACTGGCTCATTGTTATGTGCATCCAAGGAGTTATGAAAATGTAGAATAGGCGTTTGAATTGCTTGATTTCTGATCCGTATATGTCCTTGGTGCTGAATGCTATTGCACGGTTGTTCCTGCAACCATAGGTAAGGCGCATGCTAATCAGGTCAAAAGTTCGGATCAGGTCTGATCATGCAGTTCAGCTGGATGACTGCTCCTCCTGTTTCCTACCCTGTCTTATGTATCACTTCTCTGCAGATGTCAAGAGAGGGTTGTATCCCATGGGTCCGGTAACATTATGCAAGGCAGGAAATACGAGAAGGTTCAGAAGACTTTTGATGTTATATGGAGGTCAAACTGCATGAAATACAGCGAGGAAAATTAAATCTCTCAATTCCTATGGGGTTCATCTAACAATGGCAGAATGTGATGATGGCACAGTAACATGTACTCTTTCATATCATGATATCCGTAGAAGTCAAAGAAAATGTTCCTGTATTTTAGAGAAACTAAGATGTCGATATAACAAGGCTAAAATATTTGTTTATCGAACAAATTGAACTCTTTCAAATTTGTTTAGGTATTTACACTAGCAACAGCAAGAAGAGTCAAATACTGATTTAATAAAATAAAGCAGCAGTTAGGGCAGATTCAATTTTGCATCTTCAATGGATGCACATGGTTGCAGGAAACATTATAACAACATTCAGCACCAAGGACAGAGCATATGTGTATGGAAAGTTATCAAATTTTGCTGTATTGTCGTATGAAAGGTGTGTTCAGCCATGTTGCCAGAACACATTCAGCAGCGAGTAGATATGAAATTTTGTAATGATCCCTTCACTCATGCAGCATGACAAAACTAAGAATCAGCATACATTGTCTAGAAACTGAAAAGGGTCGTCCCCAAACAGGCCAGCCATTCAGGGACTGTGGTCCACATGTCATGAAAGTATCTAAGAGGAATTCCATTTTTTGATGACTATTCCTACTTACAGTTAAGAGAGAAAAGCACTGAAACAGATTATAACCACTAAGACATACCTCACTTGTTCTGGTACACAAACTGATATTCTCTGTTGTCTGTTATACAGTATCTCTGATGTGTACTGTTATCATGTCCAACTCCTGTATCTGCCTGCATAGGTCAGTTTCTTTGTACTTAATTCCAAAAGTGAGACCAAATAATCCATACAAGATGACATTTTGTTATCGACAATATCTTTTACACCTAAATGTAGGATAGCCTTGTAGTATTGTTGTTTGATGGATGTTGCCAAACATTGTACCATGTACAATTGTTGGGCAATAAAGTTCATTCGTTATACTAAAATCAATGAAGACAAGTCATTAGCAGAGTGTATCTCCCAGTGAAAACCAATGTCAGGCCCAGCAAAAACATTTTCAATTACTTTCCTAAAAACATTAGGGTCCGTCGGTAGGTAGGGATTCTGTTTATTTTCTTGATTTTTAGATTTCAGCCAAAGTGATGCAACAACTGAAATGTACCATGTATTTTCAACATCATATTGTAACTATACAGATATAGATTGCACAATGGCAAGAACAAGTATATCAATAAACTGAGCAAAAAGTACAATGTGTGCTACACATTAATATTCTGACATCAACTATTCAAAGCCCTCATCGGTGTAAAAGTGTAAAATACTGAAAAACACTCAGATGTCTGATGAAAAAGTTTTGGTCCCTTGTCAAAGACCAACCAAAAAAGGCTAGGGTCGGCAGGTTTTTGCAAGGGTAAACAGAAACACAACATTTTTTCCTAGGCCCAACCAATTCTTCAGAACATCACGACCAAATTTGACCAAGTGGCCTGTCGTGACTTGGCTGAGTTTCAAGGATTTAATCTGGAATGGCAAATTATAGCCTTGCTTAACTCAACCCCCATTTGGCAAGTCTGTTCATACAGGCCATCGCTCACGGTTTACTTACTTTGAGATACTGCCTTAGACTGTCTTATAGTCCAAGAGTGTGCAGAATTTCTAAGTACATAATGTGTATGGGAGGAAACACTGTGGTTCAAGAACACTAAAGGGATTTCTTGCTAGTGATGTAGGTGTATGCATAACAAATGTTGTGGTTTGTTTGATATTACAAATGACAGATGATATATTGGTGAAATAAGCTAGTCATTCTGCAGTTACAAAATAAAAGTGAACGATCAAAATTGCACTGATGTTTCTTTAAACAGTTAGCCTGGGTACCATCCTCTGTAGATTTCTGCTGGCTCATTCTTTTTGATTGCTAACCACGGATACAGTGGTTGGTATCCAGACTATCAAACAGTAGCTTATCTGTACTAATTGCATCATTATTCAGGTAACCTCACTGAGCCATGCTGGTTTTATACATAGGCAACTTCCTACCCTTTGGTCCCTTTGGTATTTGGAAGGAAATTAACAGATTTTCAGTAGATCCTTGGTACCCAAATGAATTTTGAGATTCAATATTAACAGGGATTTGAATTTAATCAGTAATGTTATAGTGTTCTTATCCATGTGAAGCTATTCAGCATACATGCACAATGGCTGTCTACTCTGATTAGGCTGTGTGACTCGGGTTTAGATTATTAGGGAACATCTGCAAAGCAGAGGGGACGATGATAATGAGACATGAAGTCTTGAGTTTAACTGATGATAATTGCTGTTTCTCAAGAACATGGCAATGAGGAGATCAATCTTCAGTGTTTAATAAACATAACAAGATGTTCCTAAACACGCAAGGCCAATTCAGTTTCTTACTTGTTGGATCTGCAGCTTCATTTTTCTCTTATTTGAGAAAAATAAAGGAATAAAAAGATCAGAGTCATGAACAATTCAGGATATAGATTTACCAACAGTTGAAGAAAGTTCTCATGTTTGCTGCCACAAGAAAGTGTGCCTAACTGTCTTGTAATTGTTCTGTAATTGTTCTTTTTTGTACTGATACTGCAAACTTTGAAGTCAGTATCTGCTTTAGAATTAGAGTGATATAGTCCCCTGCAAACTTGTGTGATAAAATGGTAAAGCAGTCATCCTCAATTGAGGTGAAGCGTGGTGCTTTTGTATGATATAACATCATTTACATCATTCTTCTTTTATTACACAAGATTTGTTTAATTACCAAGATTTTAGTTCATAACAATGACTCATCTACACAAAAGATGCATAATTGCCAAGATAGCAACAGTTACAATTAACTTAACATTCTAATTTGGAGCTAAAATGTGCTGTCGGTGAGACACAGTGTTAATGACTGATCGTTACATACTCAGGACTCGTTACCGTCCAACCATCTCATTAATCAGAACGCCTCTTACAAAGGGCACGTCCTCACTCCCTGCGGAATGACAGAGAGTCGGAGTTCTGTTCTCCTGTGTGGTGTCAGGTTCCATATGCCTTGAGCTGCTGAAAGCTGCCTGATTAATCAGTTCAACCTTTTATCCCCAGATGAAGCACAGGCTGGTTGCTGAGGATTCTTATGAACTGACAGCACTTAATTAGGGCTTGGTGATGGTAATGATGGCTCGGCAACATCTCTTCCCAGGATAATTAAGTTGATAACAGCATGCTCTGGTAGCGATTTTGCGGAAAATTTAATTTCAGTCAATTTAGTAAGTAGGAAACTGCATTAGTGTATTGTACTTTTGTCTGAGTGCCAACGGTAGTTACAAGTGTTGTAATATTGCTGACTTTTGAAATGCTCTCTACAATATTTGACACTTGATTTTTTTGCCTCCAAGTCCCAGAAATAATCTTCACATTCCGTGGTAAATTTGCAAAAGCTTAATCATCACAATCAAACAAAAAAGACTTACCTACTGTAAATATAATTTTCTCTTTCTTCCACATACCCATCATTGATTAGGATTGTGCTTCTGGCTGCAGTCACATTTAGTAAATGTCACAGAAGCATTCCCCTTAGAGTACAAAATGGAGGGTTAGTCCCCGATTCCATGTAGAATCCCTTTTTCCCACTCCCACACTCATGTTGGTTCATAAATCATTCAGTATGCCAAATGTTAGTTAACCTCAGTGATAGGAATATAGATGACAAATATTTGAGAAACTGACTGATCCCATGCATAGGCCGCTGTGTACTAGGGGACTCCATATTAATAAACATGGTGCTGAATCAATTAGAATTCTCAAGACACTGTGAGTCACAACATAATCCACTATAAAGGAGATATTGGGTGCTCAATATCATGACTAAAGCAAGAAACGTGAAGCTTATTCCCAAAGAAATATAGTAAAGTACATTTTGCAAGCATTGTGTTTGACAAATATGCACATTGATATAGACAAAGATTTGAAATGTTTGCAGATGAGAAAGTATCAAAAATTCACAGGCAGACTTAGAGATTAACCCAGATCAACTGTTTTTCCTTGTATCAGCTTATCAGCCTTGGTGCTGATTTGCCTTCCATTGCTCAAAAACTGGTTATATTCTTTACAATGCATTGTATCAACACAAAACTTGCATCATAGTTTTCAATAACTTTTCCATCCCCAGTGACCAACTCTTCTTACCTGACAACAAAATCTTTTTTGGAGGTCACCCAACTTTGAAAGTCAAGAAGCTTTGTGTTGTGTGAACATGCAATATATCAAGCCTAAAGGTAACAAATGTTGGACTTACACTAAAAGTTCAGGATAATCCTGAGCTGTTCAGAAAGACACTGGTGCAGTAACCATCTACTTTGCCTTCAGGAGAATGTGATGTGATTGATTCACCTTCAGCCTTGAAAATGTCAGAGATACACGGGCAAATGATCCGGCCGTCTGCCTCCTGCAAACAGCCATTAATCTTTCCCCTTTAAAGGCACGTGTTGTAGAATCTCACTGATCAAAACATTAAGATAAAGTCCCAGTTTTTGGTCATCTTTCTACATCCTAAGTTGAATCTACCTTTATTACCATGCACGGCAGTATTCACAGCATGTGAATACAACTTTTTTCTGTGGTGAGAACATATTGTAATATGCACACTTCCCACTTGAGTTGTCAGCCATTTTGTCTGGCTGAGGAGTTTAAGGTAGGCTACCAAAACTAGGTGACTTCTTACAGCTTGCTATTGCAATGTTGACCAATGTTGAAAAGGACACGAATATGTTGAAAATTAGTTGCAAATGTCAATCTGAATGGAGGTTAAATTGCAGTTTTGGCGCCAAATTTCTACAATATGTCACCTTTAACCATCTGTAGATTACTATTTCTGAAAGAATAGGTAATTTACTCGACAACATCACTCAAAAGTATCATTGCACAAAAAATCGGGCTATCAAATGTTAAGCTTTAGACCTATGAAACATACATGAATTGATAAAATACCAAATGACAAATGGATGTTATGATGATTGAAATGAACTAAAAATTGTTGCAGCATCTGTGGTGCTGATTTGCCATCCATTCCAAGAAAGACCTCTGGTTTTCCCAGATGTTCTCTGTGATTGATACTGTTCAAACACAGAGAATATTTATGTGCTATTCATAGAACCTCAACTACTGTCTCTGTGCTTAGAGATAAAATCTGTGAATCCTTTTTCATTCACCAGACGCCCACACAAGCCACGAGTTCTTGCCAAGAGAATAGATAGATACCACTTCTTGAAAAAGGATTTTCAGTGCAGTTTGAGAGGATCAATTTGAATCTTAAAAATCTGTTGAATGACCGATTTAATGCTTTTAAGGGTTTACCATCACTTCACTTATTACTATTAGTTATTCTTTTTTTAAAAATCCAGGCGCAGGAAATGATGGCCTACCTTTCAAGAAAAGAACAGTCATGGTCTGCACTTACCCTTTAGCTCTCAATATTTCTAGGAAACAAAGCTGATACAATACAGCACTTTAGTTTCCTTTGGGGGAAATACATGTACTTGTCTTAAAGTAGTGCCTATCCTTTTTATCGTTATCCACTTGTCAAATACAAGCAGTGAGAATTTTTGAACCAGAATTGATGACACAACTTACTTGCTTGCTACTAAGTTGATTACTTATAACATTACACAATATCTTTTGTAGTATGACTAGAATAGTTTTCTTGACTCAAGTTGTTAAGAACTTCCTTTTGTGGGATTAAGAGACTTAATTATTTATAGCATAGAGAGCATTTGTCTGACTTCAGGCCTCCAAAGAATTCCGCACACATCCCCAGAAAAGGTTAATGAAGTGGAATAATCTTCTCTTGGGAGCCGATTTATCCAGTATTCCAGATGTGACACTTCCATATGTATCAAAGCAGCGCAGTGATAATGTTTAACCCAATCATTCGTAAAATCTTCCAGCCATATGCAACACATGTAGATTTTTAATGATGATGATCTTTATTTGCATTTATTGTCCACATGGGCTAAATGCAGTTACACTACTACATCAAAAACTAAAAGGTAAAATATCCAATGACAGCTGTAACTAGAGAATTTGTTTCACTCATTACCGCTGGAGACACAATGTCTGTGATAGTTCCAGAACATGTTAATCTTGATTAAGGGTTTGGTGCCTGTATACTGTCATTAATTGTAGTCTTAACATAATCTTTGATAATGAAGTCTGTAGTGTTTGTTTTAATACCAGGTACAATCAATTTGTACCTACCTGCAGCAGTGAATAGTCACTTGCTTGCTCCTTTGGGGGTATAAAATGAATTCACTTTGTCATGGCATGCTCTAAATTTATATACTATGATGTGATGTTTTATATAATAAGTTGCACATATTTCTTTGCTTAAGTACAAACAATTTCAAGAGACTTGAAAAGATTTGAATATATATTTAGATGTGACAATTCTCAGAAGGCAAAGATAGGTAAATACATATTAAAAGATCACTTTGTCATAATCATTAAAGATACTGAAATACACCATTAGCCCTATTTAATTGTAACAAGATATTACAGATTTACCTCATGCTAGCCTTTAGAATTTTAAGATTTATTTTCTATTTTGTAGTTGACTGTAAAAAAGTCACTCTACTTTTTGTTTGCATCAATAAGCTTCTATCTCAGGGACATGACCTCCCTCAGTCCTCTCAGATGCAGGATCTACAAACTTTTGGCAAGTTCTGAGAGTTTTTACAGCTTTTGGCAGCCACAAATGTGGCACAAGTAATGTACTCTAATGCTTCAGGCCAGGCATTATCCACTGCAAATTGTAAGTGCACGTGCGCTATCTTTCAGTCGACACTCTGAGCCTAAAAGGTTGTCAGACAGCCTGGGCAGTGCTGTGGAGAAGGGGTTGAAAGGGCTCGGATCTGTTTCTCTTTCAGAGTGGAATGCGGCTTTGTAAATCCGCCTGCTCCATGCTAATGCACCTCTGCATTGATTTTAGGCCTGTCTGAGCCGTACCAGCATCGCCAGGCTATAACAGCGCAGTTTCCTTCTGTTACGTTCTAGCTAACAGTACATCCATCAGTTTTGAGGTGATCTTGAAGGTGGTTTGGAGTTGATGATATGTACCTTTTAAAGGTTAAGTGCAGACAGCTCACTGCAAAGTTTGTAAACTTGGTTATGAAATTCCTGGAAAGATTCATTCAGTATCAAACAGAGGCACAAACTTTATTTGCAGGCCTCTTCTGTACCAAAGGACTATGTCTTTTGATGAATAAAAAGGCTGGAACACTATCTCTTTGAAGGAAGCTAACAATGTCGACAATGACAAAAGTTGATGACAAAAACAGACATTTAACCTTCTTTAAGTTTAAGATTGAATATAAACTGTTTATGACAGTTGCCTATGTGCAAACTACTTTGATCTTTTGTTTCCATGAATCCTTAAAAGTCAGAAACTCACACCTCTCAAAGCCAAATCCTACTAAACAACTCAGTAGTAGGCATAGCAGAGCTCGATGACATATAGATGTCAGGGTTCTGAAAAATAATGGATAAAGCTCTTTACAAAGCTTCAAACAGTACAGCTTGTCAATTGTACAGGACCCTCAGCTGTTGGACAAGCACAGATGCCATCTTACAACCTCATCCCTGTTATGTAAGATACTGTAACAGCTGTGCCTTCAACATAATATAAAGCTTCACTCATAGTTGCTGTGTTGAATGTAAATTTTCTGTAGGTCGTCTTCAGACATGAGATAGAAATGGAGATTACAAAGTAACATACTGATGTATTTCTGAATACAAAGGGCAGATTCGGATTGCTGAAGTAAATTATGAATCAATCTTAAAGTTGTTTTTTCAAAATCTGCCAGTGTGACTGGAATGTACTGTTTAAGATTAACAGCTGTCTACCTTGGACTCATCTGATTGGGGTAACATTGACTGTGATAGATTATTTGCTATGATTATTTTGATAAAGAAGACCAGTACATTTTAAAAGTATGATTTCTATTGCCTCAAACCATCTTTGTTAAACTTTAAAGGTTGCTATGCTCTTTATGTCTGTTAATGTCATTGTCACAGCTTCCTGATATAAGTTGAAGCTCCAAGTTTGTTGTTTTTGTTCTTATTGTCGTACCTTTATCTAAACTTGAAAAACTTGCAGTTGGTCTTACGACAGCTTCTCATGTAAGTCAAGGGGTCACACAATCTGAACTGACAGTACACATTCAATCCTCTTCAGCTATCCCACAAAATAGCAATTGTCCCCATGATTGGCCCTCAGGTAATGTACAGTCTGGTTAAGAAATCTGAAAAAAATAACCTTACTGTTCGCTGCAATTACTCATTCAACCCGTGTAGACAAGCTCACAAAGCTTAATGGCAGGCTTGTTCACACTCCGCCGACTTGCATTACTTGGTAGATCAGTCTTAATTCTGGGGATCACAGGGTTGATGGGAAGCCACACACTGGTGAGCACATACTGGGAATGGGCTTCTCAACGTTATGTTTCTAATGAATGTCACCTTGCTACAGAACATGCCGTTAATGGCAATGTGCTGGAAGGTCACGCAGTTGGAACTAGGTAACCTGATGTAGCCAAGAGTGGGTCATGAGGACGTATTGATCCCTGTGTGCTACATTGATAGAAGATTGGTAAATCAGTCTTTGTCAGCAGACTATGGGAATGAACTATCAGGCAGTGTCAGGATTCATACATCCTTTTACAGATATGATGGTAGGCTGGGCTGCAGCTGTTGATTTTTTCTAGCACGTTTTTGGACTATAACGTTAGAGCAAAAATTGGATAATACGTAATTAAGTGAAGAGTATTATCTATGTCTTAGACAGTATATTAGGCTAAATTATGGCCATGGGTGACAACTTCCACATGGCATGTACTTTACTCCACGTTTTGAAGTGCTTCGTGCATCAGATTCTATGTTTTAACAGAAGTTCCAACTGGCTTCCAGGCAATGTGGTATATAGGAAGTCAATTGTTCTTCTTGTTCACTATTCATACCCATCATGTCAGAGGATCAACCAATTACTGGTACATTGATGTCATCGATATCACCTAATCCATTTAAACTCTGACACTTTACGTCACAATACATTCATATAGTTAAGTAAGATTGATATACTCATAATTATAATAGATGTTTTGATTGGATGTTCGAAAATAAGGGCCAATTTCCTCTGGTTGAGCATTCTTCAACAACATGTGTCTGTGACAACTGTTGATGGATGTGAAGTGAGATGAATAGAAAGGATCATTTGAGTTTGGAGGGAATGATGAATGGATGATCAATGGAATGATGGAAAAATGGATGGATGTTGGAAGAGAAAGTGGGCTGATGAATGAAAGTGTAACACTTTAAGTGCAGACACAAAAACAAACATACTGAACAGAAATCCACAAATTCATACAATTCTTCAAACAGATTAGTCAATCACTAGTAAGACTATCTGATGCTGAAATTATGTAAAATGTATTTACATTTTCATTCTTTTATTTTTAGACTTTGGAATTGAAAAAAAAATGGAATCCTGACTTTTCCCTCTTTTCTTTACAGAACAAAGTTGTCAATGTTGATGGTGCTAAGGTCAAACTACAGGTAAGTGTGCTTTTCTTCCTGTACCATCCTTGTAGCCATGCTGTGGTCCCTTTGGTGGACCCACATTTATTAGCTCCATAAAATAGACCCAATTTGCTGTAACTGGGAAATCCATGTGATCTGAGCCTTGAGGGCAATCCTTGCTACTTTATTGGGCACTGTTCACATTGGCTTATCATAACGTGGCAAGACATACTACCTGTCATATTCAGAAGGTACGCTTCTATCACCACCAAACACCTTGGCTCAACATGTCGTTGCAGATGGGATAATAGGATTCAACATGGTTTGATGGAGATACTTGCAGGAGGTGACAGTTGCCCGTTATATCACACACCTGAGCTCTTGTGATCCGTACTACTAAAGGATATTACAAGAGTGGTTTATTGCCTGACAAGAAGGACTTACTTCAGCTGAAGCAATAAATGTTGTCCTCTTATGCTTTAGGTTTTCTATGAAAATATTACGGCGAAGTTTACGTAAGCCATCAATAAATGTCACAACTCAAAAGTGCCGCAAGCTTTCTACTTTGTGACAACAGCAAAGAGCAGCATAGTGGGCATGATGTTACATAATGGACTTACCGTTTGCTGGAGATTTACAGACATTTTTTCCTGTCAATATCAATTTCTTTTTTTCATGGAAATCCATTTTGAAGCTTTATCTGCACAAATTCTTTAAACTAAGCTGATTTTTCAAAGCTGCAGCCTTAGATGTTATTTTGGGGGACCTGAGGTTTACTGACAATAATGCATTTCACTGCTTTTTAAATCCATGGTCAATTTAAGTTTCCATCATAAGGCCTTTAGCAGGATCCCTTAAGTGTCATAAATGTGCAACCATCACTTATTGATATTGATATCAAAATCATGGCCTCTCACTTTTATGGCCTTGCTTTATTTGCACATTATTGAATTGTGACTTGTCACTCAGATAGAGGGAGGCCATAGGTCTAAATTGAGCCCACAAACTGATTTTCAAATGTGCTGAATGGTTTTGGTTGAATTTTAATGTACTTCAAAAAACTTTTATTTTCAGCATTAATTTCAGTTCTTCCATTCTTCTTCTGATATATCTTTTAATAAATACATGTCACTAGTTACAACTCAAACAACATCATTATAATTCTTCAGGGCTCTAAATTTCTTTTCGTCCGCACCTAACTTAAAATTTTAGGTGCACAGAAATAATTTTGAGTGCACAGCATAGAATAAAAACATCAGCAAAACGTAATTTTACAAATCCTCCTGCCTCTCAATTTCATTCTGAAATTCTATAGCTAACTTCAAAATTTTTAAGTAATGTATTGAACAAAGTACAACAAAGTTTATATCACTTTTTCTGATAATTAAATTTCAAGAATGTTTTGTACACTTGTGCAATATTACATCTACCATATAGCCTACAAAAATATCTAGGTGCACTGGTGCACCCACAGTCGACATTTAGGTCCAATTTTGGGTGCACAAATGTGCACATGCACCCAGTATTTTGAGCCCTGTTCTTTCATGTGTGAAAGAATTTCCTGAGACATACTGGTAGGATTGACACCTGCAAGGTGGCTTGCTGTTATGAAGATACATATAAGTATTCTGCCGGGAGAAGTGACATTTATTGATATTCATGCCACGAGCCATGGAAGCGAGACAAAGCTGGAAGCTATATTGCCTTCTCCTCCTCTGTGGCCATGGGCAGATAAACTCGGATCACTGCAGAAATGGGAGGGTTCATTCTGGGATTTTCAATATTGCTAACAGTCAATTTTGGCTTCTGCCATTTTCCCATGGGGATTAATACACAAACATGCAGTAATAAATGGTCAACATACAGTCACTCTTGATAGTTTGGTTTGCATCAACAGAAACACGCAATTGTGGCAAATGGAATGATGTAAGATTTAAACAAAAGTGCCTAATTCTATCAAGTGTCAAATAATTAAAAGACGTTTTAAGTAATAATGCTTCAGGAATTGTAAAGTGCATAAGAAAAATCATAACACAATGGAAAACTGTGACATATATCATAAAGTTGACCTTAAGGACAAAAACAGGAAATTGTTAGCATTGATGAGCCACCAGCTATTACAGATAGAGTTTGAAAAAGTACATGATATAATATAAAAGTATAGTATTTTTCTTTTTTTGAAGCAGAAGTATCAGTTTCAATACACCACAGAATATTTCCTGAAATCCAATCATCCTCACAAATTGGTTTCATTTGCCATTGGCGATTCATAAGCCCCCGTCAGCTACAATTCTCTTTGGATTGGCAGAAACACAAACTCCTATACATCAAGATGTTAACTCATGACAGTCTCGGAAATGGTCAATAACTCTCCTCATTGATTCCCATAAATTCCGGGAAATGGCATTTGGCTGCCCAAGGATAAGGTTGCGAAGTCCAATCTGAAACAGCCTATGAACGTGGAGCCTGAATGTCGTCGGAGAAACTAGAGAAGATTGTGGCTGTCTCAGAACTTTTGCAAAGCTGGATACTGTTTCTAGAAAAAAATTGCCATTTCCCAAGAGCATCAACATGGGCCTCTGAGAAACTAAAAGTTACCAAAGTTTCAAATATTGAGATAAAGTTTAAACTGATGGACTTTATCTTGCTCAAAGACTGCTGTGTACATTTTGGGTTTCAGCAAAAGATGGATGATAAATGTGCATGGATGCTATCTCTAGCTTGAACATGCATGGCATACGAGTTTTTGAATTTTGCAGAATGTACCTCTATAGACCTTTAGCACGAATCATAGATCACTGACAGGAGGAAATATCTTCAGATGTCTTATTCAAGGACGTGCATTCAGTGAAGGCTTCTCCAAGATAAGTTAAGATTTAAACCACAAATACTGGTGACAACATGAAGTACATTTTCACTTCTTGATAGCAATCACTTTTTTGCCAAACTGACATCTGTATTTTGTAGAACTTATCCAAAACTTATCAAGCGAACTTACTGTGTAATGCTTTGGTCCCATTTCCAATCCGAGGCCCGACCGGCTAGCTTGTGGGAATGAAAGATATGATATAAAAGATAACAAAAGACAAAAAAAGTAAACAATTACTCCTAACGATATATTGTGTATTTCCTTGATACGCTTTTTCTATCTTTTTGTTTTCGCAAACAGCCCGGTTTGGCCCTAGCTTGGAAATGAGACCAAAGTATTAGGGAACATCCTGTTTTAGGGCAAGATGTTTTCTTTTTATGCACATGTATAATAACAATATTGTTGTTGTTGTTGTTTACCTGTAGATTTGGGACACTGCTGGACAGGAGAGGTTCCGCAGTGTAACACATGCTTACTACAGAGATGCACACGGTGAGACCGTAATTCACACACATCAATGTAGATCCAAGTGTGTGCTAGCATGTTGTTAAGACCATACTGTACCCTACACAAGGGCCCACACCCCATTGATAAATGTATTGAACATTAACTTGTCCAAAATCAAGCTGCACAATTTATTTGGCTTCCTTATCAATAATCTTATAGAACCTGCAGATACACAAATAAATGCATTCACAGACATAAATTTGCCATCAGAATTTATGTCTGCAAATTCATTTGTGTCAGGATCTATATCTGCGAATGTATTTGTGTATCTGCAGGTTCTAAAATATTATCGATAAGGAAGCCAAATAAATATCAGAGATTTTTATCATGTATTAAAATTCTATTACTGTTTTGATACATGGTATTTCTTTTCCTCCCTAGCTCTGCTGCTTCTATATGATGTCACCAACAAGACATCCTTTGACAACATCAGAGTAAGTGATGGGGACAATAAGATAACCTCTGGCTATATTTGCTATTCATGTCCTTTCTTGAGGTTGAGCGAGGACAAGCTGTCGATGGGTTTAGTGTCAGCAATAGTCTAGATTAAAGGGAAGTGCTATCCTGCTTGCCTCTAATTGGAAAGCACTTTTACCATGACATTTGCAAATTTGTACTCTGGTCGTTTGACTCAAACCCAAGCAGACTTCGTAATGACCGTTCCAACCTAACAATTCTTAACATATTTTGGTCCATTGGTTAACCTCACCATGGGTGCATGGCACACAGACATAACCTGAAGAATGCAGAGCAACTTTAAGCATACATGAATACCATCCATTTCTATGATTGTACATTCTTTGAAGTGGCCACACAGCTAAATGTACCGTAGACTCTCTTATGCATTTCAACATTACGGCAAGTATGTATCATGTATGTATGGTCATAAGAAGAAATGCCAGTGTGTTATATAAGGTTATCTTGGATATGGCTGCCTGCCTGTATCATCTCATGTTATCAACTAAACAATCTGGGCTGGTCCCTAAAATCCATCTCAACCTTGAGGCGGTATATTTGTGTCAGCATAAGCCGTAGCAACGCCTGCATGGTGAAGCCGTAAATCTAGGATATTTCTCTTGTGGGAAGCAATCAATACAAAGGCCAACAAGGTGGTCCGTGCTTCTTATTACAGGAGAGTCGTGCTGCACACTCCCACACGGCATCCAAATAGCCTTTCGATTTTACCACAACAGTTTCTGAGAATCCTCCTGTCAATGACCTTGGAAAAAGAATTACAAATACAAAATACATAATTTATTGTTAAATACTTATTTAATACAGTTGTGTTAAATGTGCCCGTGTGAGAAAGAGAGAGTGTGGTTAATCTGTTCATTTTGCTGAATATTCTGTTGTATATCTTTTTTTCATTTTCGAGGATTGACTGTCCCTGGTGCTGAAAGTGTTGCTACTGTTGTACGGTGCATCCTTTATGGAAATTTGCTGTTCCTTTCACACATTTGCTTATATGGAGTATAGAGACCCTAAAGACCAATTCTTATGAAATGAAATTTGATATACTGTATCATAGACATTTTAGCACATTGCCAATTATGCTATGATAGGAAGAAATTGCCCATTTTTTACCCATTACAACCTGTACCTGTCTACACCACTTGGGGTCCATTTGTCAATTTGGTAATCTTGAAAAGTGATGGTGGGTCACTGAAAGGGCAGGAAGTCATTTGAAAAGGTTTTGCCTTTTATAGTCATCAACATCAACAGGAAATGTGTGGGAGGGTGAGGTATAACTTATCAGCAATCTTACAGTAAGGCTGTACACTAAAGTATCTGGTACCTGGCCTCCAAATACACATGTACGTTATGGTCTATTTTGTCACAAAACAAGTGCTGTGCAGTTTAGCTCAGGTACATTGTCTAAACATTTGCACTCTGCTACTCCAAGTTCACTTGTCCAACTCTTTATTTCTGTCCAGAACCCACGTGCTTGGCCAAATCTGTTGAGGAGCAAATATCGAAAATTCATTTCCTCCAATTCCAAAGGAGCTCCCCAGTAAATGTCCCCCTGTGGTTATACTCAAAGTAGAATTACAACTTTTCAGGCAGTCTTGAAACAGCACGATGGAAAGTTTCCAAGCATATTTCTTAGTTTCCCTGTCTGCCTCCAGAGATACAGTAAGCTGAAACAATTTGATTGTAATTTGCTGTGTTCATAAGGGCATGATGTCTTTCCTATTACTCTCTATAAATTTGCTGAATTCACAAAGCTTGCTGGGAGCTAAGGCACTGTTGATTTTGTTCCAGGTCTCGTTGTCTATAGTCGTTCCGAATGCAAAATTGTAGAATTTGGACGTCTTGTCTTTCTTTTTTCAAAGCTAAAACTATTTTCAAAATGTTCCAATTTTAGAATGAAATGATATGGCTAACATTCAAACTTGCATTGACTTTGCTGTATATTCTTGAAAAATGATTGACAGCAAAAAAAATGAGAATCTAGTGAGTCATGTTTACCAGCATATCTGTGAGCCCTTCACTGATTATTCCAAAATGATAGAGAATAGTCATGAAGTCATGAAATTATCCTAAAATCAACCGCATAACGTGCTGTAAAACAGAAAGTGAATTTTCTTTATTGTTTGACTCAGGCACAAACACGGGTAGACATCTGAAAAGAACGAAAATATCTACATTTCAAATGTTTACATTTCGTTTTTAGAATTTTTCCCCTTCCCATCCGGTTTAGTTTTAGAGTCTTCAAGTTATGCAGTCCATAAAATCAGCCTTTTGTGGCCTAATGCCCACTTTCAAAGATCCGAAATAGATGCTTCTCTATTGCACAGAAACTCTAAGCAATTTGCCTGTAAATTGCAGTGTGCAGGCAGGCATTTTCCCTGCCAATTATGAAGAAGCACAGTGGTTACTACACCGACCTGCCTGCCAACTCACCCAGTAAATCAGCTCCAGCCTCACAGTACCGAACATGTCCACCACAATGAACCCTCCAGGTCTCCCAGGTCCTTAAAGGTCATCGCAATTATTAGATTTTAAGTCATGAAGCTTCATGACTTTCAACATCCTAAAACTTTTGAAATATCATCATACAATCATACAGCCTGGGTACCATCTGACTGTTATCAGGGCTCTTACACTCGCTACTCTAGGAGCCCTAGTAGAAATCAGATGGCACCCAGGTTAACTTACAGTCAAAACTGACAAAGATGACCACTCAGGGAGCATGGAAAATCTGGTCTATGTGGACAGGTGGTCACTTTAGACAGGAAAATGGGGAAAATCATCTAAAGGACCACAAAAAAAGTATTCACAGTGGTCAGGCGGTCCTTATGTAGAGGTGGTCACTTGTATAGGTTTGGCTGTATCAAGATGATAAGAATGGGTCACTTTGAAGCTACATGTAGAACAGCAGTTAGCCTCTGCCTTTATTGGAGCATCACAGTAATATTTTTCCACAAGTCAGAAAACAGATGTTTCCAATCTGCATGGCATATACTATATAGCATTTCAGATTTCATATCTCCACAGCACTGCATTGAATTTCTATCTAGAGAAAAGGAAATATATTTTTGACTGCAATGAATAAAGATTTTTGATCACATCTATAATATGTTGTGTTTCCTACAGGCCTGGCTTAGTGAAATCCATGAATATGCACAGCAAGATGTGGTTATCATGCTGCTGGGGAACAAGGTAAGACTATCATGGAATGTGGTAAGTAGGCAGATAATGACAACTGATGTAATAATGAATTTTGCAGAAAAAAGGGATTAACATGTAGTTGTATGCCAGCTGCTTAGCACAAAACATACTAGTAATTGGTAAAAATGTATTTCAAATATGTTTTTACTTTTTTTCATCAGTATAAAAGATACTTCACACAAATGTTGGATTATCCTGAAAATGGAACCTCACTGATTTATGCCTTTTTACTCTGACCAGGCTGACATGCAGGCAGAGAGAGTTGTGAAGAGAGAAGAAGGCGAGAAGCTTGCTAGAGTGAGAATTTTGAACTTCATAACCTTCTAAAATGCTACTTCACGTTTGAGGGGCAAATGGTTTGAACAACTAACCATACTTAGGGGTAAATGCATGTCAAGGTCATGGCAGGAAGAAGGTCTAAATATTCTCTAATTGCCATTAGGCTATGATCTATTGCCGTAAATGGGATCTGAGTGTCCAATTGTTGCTAATTCCCATTACTGAGCACTTCAGTAAAGGGTACTCCTGGACATACTATGGTCACATTTCCCAACCAGAACTTGGTCGACTGTCTGAGGAGACAAAATATTTTATTGTTTATCAAGAAATATGCATAAACTATGCTCTTAAATGATTTTTGGTACTTTTGTGTTTTTGTTGTCTTTTATATCATACTTTTTGTTCCTCAAGACTGCCGGGCTGGGCAATAGATTGGAAATGTGATATTAGCATTAAGGGAGTCTGAAGAATGTATGATTTACTTTTATGTTTTCTTTTCCAATATTTCCAATTGTAGAACAAAAGTAAATCTACAGTTTTTTGAAACCTTAACACAGAATACTACAGAAGTTGACACTGATCATGAAATACTTGGCATTGTAGATTTTTGCCATTAGCAACCCTGTTGAAATATTGACAATGGTGGCTTACACTTCAATCAACTGGCATCCAGTTTAAAAAAAGGTTCACATGGTTTCAAATTGGAAAGTCTCCAGTGATCTCCCACATAGACTCACAGGGATTTCCATACATAGTTGATGGCATTCGTCCCCGATGAGATTATCCCCAGTTCTGCCATTACAGTAATGAGATTGCTGGGGAATTAATCTAATACGGGAACTACCCGCAATGTCACACGCAAGGTCATCATCTTCACACCATATAGTATAACACTGATGTTAGCATGGATGCTCTTACATCCTAGATTTCTGAGTTTTTCAATTCGGCAACTTCATATCAAATCGTATTCCCCAAACCGACACATGTATGTATCCTACCAGGATATAATTATAGATTTGCGGAATTCATTCGTCTACTTCTGGATAATATCATATTATTCTATAGCTACTGTAAATGAAAGCTAATGCCTGTCATCTGCAAGCGCCCTTTTGCTGATGTTTGGTATAAACAAAAAAAGCTCCCTCATCAAAGTCAAAATACAGAAAGGATACTTCATATGTTACTAACATACTGTTGAAAGCCATTTTGATTCTACACATCCAGAGCCCCAGATGAATGGCCTGGGGACATTCCCAGTACTGAAAGGATAGGGAATAAAGTACCCTATACCACCTACAAAAGCCTTTCATCAATGTCGTGAAATGATAGACTGCCTTTGGGTATCCATTTGTGCATCATAAAATGTCATGTCAAAGCTTGCAAAATCTGGTGCTACTGTTACGATATATGTTGTGCTAGCATGTGGGATACCAAAAGGCCTTCAGATTGTAATAAAACTGACCACACTTTGTACAATGTAGCGTCCTAGATGTCCTCTAGATTTCAGCTTCTTTGACATTCGTATGGTGCAGGCATGACAGCTATTGATATGTATATGAGCTACTGGTTGGATGTAATCCACGTGTAATGGGGTACACATTATCTCCCTTCTGAAAATGGCAGGTTATTTTGGGTATGATAGTCTTCCAACCCACCCCTTAGTTGTTATTCATAGTCTTTTCCATAACATCATTACTGCAATTACTGATAAAAGATGTGTGCTCATGTGGAACATTTTGCTACATAAAATAATCTTACTCGCTGAGTGCATTTTGAAAAAAAAAAACTTCATGTAGACTGATAGGCGCTTCTTCATTTATACTAAAAATTATAGTAACTTGCAGAATGCTTTCCCTGTACAAATATAATATGGTGGAGACTTCTTTTCATATACAGCTTTTGTTTTGCTGTCAACCGCAGTCTTTTGACAGCATATAATGTAGCTCCCTTGGTGAACATAATTGGCACTCTCTGGGACATAGACTCATCGCAAAATGAATCTAACCATCTATTAGTGGGAGGTCAATCGTTGACAGAAAATGAGAAATCTACAATTTGATTGCCAAAATCCCAGGGGATCAGCTATAGCAGTGGAGCAGAGCTGTGACACTTATGGAAGGATTGTGATTTATCCTGGAGTAATTGGCTGGTGACATTGTAGGTTCACCTCATGGCTTCACATGGTTCACTTTCAATTTGTTTGCAGTCAGTGTCCACTCAGAATATAGCTGACTCACACCAGATTAGTAACATTTTCAAAATTTATTACGCTCTGTATTCTGATAAGTAACCTTATAAATTACATTTTTTCCTCAAGGAGGAGCGTAATAAGAAAACAATTGCTGTGACATATCAGAAAACAGAGCGTAAAAAAACCTAATCACAAAACAACAACAATAAAAACGATTGTCCCTCCATCAGAAGTCTGCAACAAGGCTAACTCATCAGAGTAAATCTAGGTGATCTTTGAACTTTCAAGCTTTCTGTGGTATAAAGCAGTCTTGGAAGAAATGGAAACATGTTGCATCTTGTCCATATCTGAATAATATTTTTTCTTCGCACAAATGTACACAAAGAGTTGACATTGTAACTGTTAATGATGAAAACAGAGCACTGACTCATTGTCTAATGTCTGACAATTTTCATGACTTCCCGGCAGCTGAAGATTCTTTTCTGAGAGATAACCCAGCCCCTTTATGTTAAATATTTGACATGTTAATTAATGTTATGTTCTCTCCAGGACTTTGGGATTGCCTTCATGGAAACAAGTGCCAAGACAGGACTCAATGTAGAGCTGGCCTTTATGGCAGTGGCAAAGTAAGTTCTCTTCTAGATTCATGCAGATTGTCAAAACTGTCACTTTGAAAAACAGTCTGTGGGTTTGAGAGATCTCTAGTGCATTATACTGGGGGACGTTGGGTTGGAGATCTGTTTTGAAATATCTTTTCAGTGTGTCGGTACCCTGGTGGAATTATGTTCGTTTAGATGTTATATCTATATAGAATAATCAGGTTTCTGTAGATTTGTCAAGATGTGGGTACGATGATTTCTGGTTGTTAGTACTGACTTATTCCTCTTTTTCCTCACAGGGACCTGAAATCACGGAAAACCAGGAAACCAAACGACCCCAAGTTCAGCGTGACAGAGTACGTGGATCAAGAGAAGCAGAACCAGGGCTGCTGCTCCTGAACCCTCACCTTTCAACACTGACACGGAACAGCCCACTCTACTTACCCAGGAGTTGTGAAATATAACAGTTTGTCCTTCAATGTCATATAGCACATTCTGCTCTCTAGGTTTCATAGTAAAGCAAAGTATACCATGTTTTTTTTAGCTTTGTAACATTGGAATGGTTTACAGCCACCAGAGTTGTTAATGATTATATTACCTGTTATCCATGAAAGTATCAATGACATGGATGGGAACATACATTCCATATTTGGCCACAAGAATTTCTGTAAGGCATAGTTAGAACAATACTACAATATGCAGGGAACAAGAACAGTATGAAAACAGTACAGTCCTTCCTTAGGTAGCATACAATCTGTGGAAGTTTAACATAACATAACAAATGGCAGGTCAACAAAAAAGTGAAGAGCTGAATTCAGACCAGGTTTGCGTTGGTTTAGTTTGGTTGTAATTTTCCTTTTGTTTGTATTTCCTAAGTTGTTTGTCTTCCCATTGGATCACAGAATTCATGAGAATGTAAACATTTTATCTATATTCAAGAAATGTTTAATATGAGCATTATAAGTATCGTAATCATAGTAGAGTGCCAGAAGAGGTTGACTTTATTTTTCAACAGGGACCATTTAGTTTGTTTAATTGTTACTACATTCATTTGGTTGAAGACATTACATGTAGTTTAAAAGATGGTTTAAAGTTGAAGGATGTAATTTGTCAGCCTACTATTTAAATCACTTCCAATGTATATGTGCAAATCAGTACATGAATGTACACGATTACTTGTCTAATCATAGAAGATAAAAGCTACGCAACCCCACAGAGAAAAATTAGTATGCACAAAATGCGCCAAAAACCCACACACGTATGACAATCTCCAGAATTTCATTTTACAAGATTTAGTTGTTTTTTTCTTCTTTGAGATGTACATGTATACTGTTTTCAAGTTTCTTTGTAAAATCACATACTACTTGGAATCAGAATCATGGAATATTGTGAGTTCAAAAATAAAGGGTTTTGAAACAGATTTACATGTACATTGATCTCAACTCAAGAGAAAAGCTATAAACTAGGGGAGATGGTGGCAGTGGTTTAAAAAAATGGAGACAATATTGTAGCAAGTAGCAGTGGCTATAAATAATTGTCTTTGCTCTGTATGTGGACTTTGTATTTCATGCACCACACAGTGCGCTGTTGTGCAAGAGGCTAGTTGTCATGCTGCAAAAAAATGTTGGTCTCATGCATGCATAGTGCTGTTGTGCACTTGTTGCAGTATGACTTCATAGCATTGATGCACAAGGGTATTTCTACTATTGTGCAACCATGGTCACTGCAATATTGTACACTGGTTGCTGTTGCACTTTGCTATAGACCATTGGTGCACAACAGTATTTCTTACTATTGTGCATTCAGGTGTGCATCAGAATCAGTGAAAAAGAGAAGCTGTGCTCTTGTCTGATACTCTAGTTGTCTTTTTGCCCATTTGTGGAGTCGAAGTGTGAGTCAGGTCCTAGCTGTTGTACATAGTCTGTAGGGTACATTCATGTATATAACATTATATTGGAGAGTTATAGATGTTTATTGTGCAACTCTAGTGGCAACACAAATTTATTGTAACCTCAGAGATGAACTTTGTGATGATAATCATGTCTCCAGAATGGTTCAACTTCAGCTGACTTTGTCATAAGATTTGAATTTTGCAGAAATGTATATTGAAGGTTCGCCACAGAATCTTTGGACTGGGATTGATATGAATCATAAAAAAAGATTATGACCATGCAACTGGAAAAATATAAAGCTCAAGAGTACTCTGAATAGAAAGCAATCGTTAGATTTATGCAGATGCTTGATCGTGACCACTCTATCTTCTGGTTTTGCAAAGATCAGTCCATCATTCCACTGTGGAAACCCTGACAGAATTACTAGTAGTTATTTGATGTGGTTTCCTTCCGTTTTGCTTCCAACAAGACATCATCCAGTGAACCATGTGACAGGGAATAAAGTTTTGGACCAATGGACTTGATTTGTCTTGTGAGCTTTTTCATCTGATATCGTGTTAGAACTAGGAGTCACAGGCGTGCTTGATGATTTTGATCAATTACAGAATTGTTTCAATTATAAACTCTGAACTCAGCAAAAACCTCACTTTCTTCCTACTGCAAAATAAAGTCACAGCAAAAGTAAATGGATTTACAGACAAGTGCTTAAGTTCGCTTTAATCAGCAGGAATTGTGAACAATGTAGACAGGCAATCGGAATGGGGGTTAATGTTACCATTTACAAGGTTATAGCTGCATAGAATAAAAGTTGGGTAACTGTTAACGTTATAACTTACAAAGGGCCCCCTATACCCAAGATATACAAAATGTATTAATACTGGGGCTGAGATTATTGGCAATGTTAACGTTAGTGAAAATCCTGTCGTGTAAACATTACATTGGACGGGTTTGTCTTGACCCCATAAATTCATGTCACAGCACCCTAAATTTAACTACATGTACAGTAATTGACTCGGAGTAGTAAAATCACTGATGTATGTGTGTGTGTGGGGGGGGGGGGGGGGGGAGGGCGTCTCGTGAACAAGACGTCCATGTCAAACGTAATTCTGGCGCAATTTAGACCATAGAATCTTCTTTTGCTGCACATTGAGAACGGCTCCTGAGCTAGAGTTCTTACATTTCCTACCTCAGCGTGCTGGATTAAGACCTATCGTCATTAAAATGTGGACCAGACAGTACTAAGGTTGCTGGTGCTCTCCTTGGTGCTGATGCCTATTCCTATTGCATGGTAAAAAGCGCCGTCAGGCGGGCGGCCAAAATCATTATTGCAGGTAATATAAACCTTCATCCAGCAGCGAAAACAGCTTGAATCGCTAGATGTCCCCACTGACACGTGCAGATCATCTAGATAACTGGCATACTTTGACATTATATCTTCACTACGGATATAAGGGTCAAAAGCTACAAACTTGTTGACTGAATGAACCGATGAGTTTCTAAGAAAAAAAAGTACAATTCACACAAAATAAAACTGTTTATTCGTTTGAACTGTCATGCGTCTTTTATTTCGTTTTAAACGTTTCTTGTCGATAAACTCTCACGGTTTGTGAAGTGTTAAGTCATGATTACACTCCCTCTTCTTCAACCAACGAACCCTTTTCTGCTATGATCATAATGTACTACCACAAATCCTGCACTAGCCTGTCAACCTTGTTTTTTCCCCACTGAACACATAAAAAACACATCTCACGTTGGTGGAAAGTTTTGTTTTCTGTCACATAGCTATATAGCTTAGTCTACATCTACTTATTGGGAGTGAGTTACTCTTATTCAACCCTGTAATTCCTCTAATGTTAGGTCATGTTGACTTGATTATACCAGTATGGATTATATACGCTCGCACATCAATTTCTCGCACACCATTTCAGAGAAGAAAAAAAAAAGGTTTTGGACCATACTGTAAATCGTACAAAGCAGCTGCAAAATTAGAAATAAATTGAAAAAACAAATCAAACAGTGGATACTACTATCGTTGAATGCTAAGGTCAATTCCAAATAAAAGAACAAAAATTATGGATCTATCATTTGGTATACCATACCAGTCATTTGTTAATCCTTCAAGACCACATACTATAGATTTCAAAATGAGGGCAACTTTTTGTTGCCACTTCTTTATTCGCGCACTCGCATCAGGTTTGGGGTTCCCAGAGGATGTCATCCATATAATCAAATAGACATGGCCTTATATATAAAACTGCCTTACAAATAAAGGACAAGTGATGACACAGAACATAACTAACTGGACAACAAACTTTATTTACAAACTTTGGAGAAACAATAAACATGGGACGGTCTACATCCCAAAATATCTCTATAAACAGCTAATGTACTAACTTTTCACACAACAAAAACAAACGTGTTACAGTTTTGTCTAACATTATTTCAGAGCTGCTCATGATTATATGAGTATTTTAGTCATGGTATGGTCATCATGGTAACATTATACCCACCACCCATACTTACTTGCCAAGATTACTTTGCCAAAGCAAACTGCACAATAGTTAAGAAAACAAAACAAATCAACACAAAATAGAATTTAAAAAAGGCATTGAACTGAACTATTTCATGTCAGTCCATACAATTTTTTGGCAACCCTGTCATAATTAAGACGTTGTCAAACTTCTGTAAGTCATAGTTAACTTCTTCACTCGTAAAATAACTAACAATTACACTAACAAACAGTGCATAGATGTGCTGTAAGAAAGGATAGAAAACCTTACTCATGCATCATATATATTATGTGCTTAGTGCTTTTAAACATACCCAGTCACAATGCAAGCACCTGATACTCTGTTAGACGTTAAAAAAAATGTGACAAATTGATATTTAAAGCTATATACTTATATACTAAGCTACAAAATTTCCAACATGATGTGTAGGGCTTTAGCATGCAACACAATAGTGAGAGTTACAGTTAGTTGTATTCTAAGGAATGTCTGAATACTAGTAACATCAAAAACATTTTCAAGCTGAAGAGCAATGCCTGGTATATTAGCAAAAAAATGAATCAAAACATATTCATGCTTAGTATGTAAATCTATCAGTATCTACCTATTCATGCTGTTTTTTCCTGATAGCTCAGTTCGCTAATGTAACAAGATTTCAGCTTTGACAAGATCCCATACGATCAAGACAGGAAAGTTAAGACACACTTGCAGTCATCTGTTGTACTAAACAACTGGAATGTGAACAACAGAAGGGAAAAGTTGAAAAATACAAAAACTGATTGTCATGTAATATTCTTTATTTTAGCAACATGATAAACTGTAATGTGTGCTTGTCACTACTCTTAATATCGCAATTCAACATATTTTGATTACTGGTCAGAAACTGTTCCGAACCACACTAATTAAAACAGCGTTCACATTTAAACAGTATTTGTTTGACATTCTAAGATGACATCAATATCAAAGGAATCATCTTATTTTGCAGTAAGTTTTTTTTTTAATAAACTGAACAAAAAGAGTCAAAGTACATGTAAATGTAAATAAAAATGTGCCAAATCTAGAGAAAACATTGTCGGTTTAGTATTTAAGGGTATGTTAATAACACCTGACAATTGATCGTAACATGGCACAATTTTCTACAGTAAGACCTGTCTAAACTCTTCCCCATGTGATGTGCTGGGCAATTTTATCAGAGTCAGCAGAAGATGGAAGCTCCCATGATGCAACAGCTGCAGCATTTAAAGTTGTTGTGTCCTCTGCTGGAGTCTCCAAGACTGGAACAAGAAGAATGACAAAGGTAAGATTTCATTTCAGAGGTGCAAGCTTTCACATCTATCTGGAAACAAGGAAATTCATTTATGCCCACCAATTTAATTATTAGACAGACTCATATGATCCATTCATACTGGGAAGGACCCCTACTCTTTTTGATAAGTGTGATGGGTTCTTTTACATGCTTAAGGTGTGGCTCTCCACAAACACGGGACCTACTGGTATTCACCAGTGAGTGAAATGAGGAAAGTTGTGCCTTTCCCAAGGGCACAATATCAACGGGACAAATCAGGGGAACCCAGATTGGAACTCAGGACCTCTTGGTTCTGGGCCAAACACCCTGCCACAATCTTACAAAGGAGTGAATCATGCATGTCCAACTCCCAGGTTGAAAAGTTTGCCTTATATGGCAGACAATGCCTTCACTACCGGTACATACATACAGTATACGAAAGATACACTAGCTTCACCCTACCTGCCATCAGCCCCTCAGCTCCATGCCTGACCGGCTGTAGTAGTCCTGAATCCCAGGCTCCATCTGCCAGCCGCCCGACCGCAGCTCAATCAGCTGCAGGAGCCTGTGCCGGGCTAGAGGCGGCGTCTTGAAACTCAGGAACCGGTCACGCAGAAGGGCAAACAGGTCCTCCATCTTATCTGGTACTGTCTGATATTAGACAAAGTTTGATAATCTTTTTTCTATCATCTTTATTTGGTATTTTTTAACAAATAATAAAATATCATAATCTTACCTTTCTGCTAAATGAAATATTTAGTATAGAGCAAAAAGATCAGAAATAAGAGAAAGAATACATGAAGAATATCAATGAAACAAAGTCTGACCTGATCAAGACTGGGTCCCATCTGAACCAGCAGATTGTACAGACAGTCCACCTAAAGACAGGGAAAAACATTATCTAAATTTGTATTAAATGATTAAATGTCAAATTGAATATATCATCAACAATCCACACTGATTGACTAGGACGATTGATCTGGCTCTCAATATTGTTAGATATACAACTCAGGTGACTTTCTTGTCATACCAGTCATACTTCAAATACAAAGTTGTCACTACACATATCAAGACTTTACCACATGTTTCAAGGAGAAGGAAACTATGCTAAACCTCCTCTTACCTGCATCTCATTCTTGAGTGGCCCAGGTAAGGCTAACAGTGACAGGCAGTTAAACACAGAGTCTACCATGGTCATCAGGGGGGAATCTCTCACCTAAACACATATACAGACATACATGCAAGTGAGCAATGAATATCTACATGTAGCTGGTTGAAAGCATACAACATTGGAATAAAATCTTCATGATAAACAAAACTCTACCATTTTCCATGATCTTTATGTACAACTACGTAAGGTTTACTTGTATCTGCTAAAGATACGACTATCAATTTGGGATGGTGATAATGTGGCAAATTTTACATCACCAGCTCTTCATGATCATTAACAAACTGCAAAGTTTCATTTGCATTCTTGCACTTGACAACATCTTATAGTTATAACGTTGTAGAAATATCAAACGGCCCCTTACCCTGATGACATGATAGCAGAGGCAGAGGAATCTGACAAAGCCCACCCATGCCGACACAGACTGTTCATGGAGCGTCTCAGCTTCCATCTCCTGTTCTAACAGCTTCAGGCGCAGGTGGCTCTGGAACACTCGGGTCGGCACACAGTCGTACTGTTCCTTCTCCACTTCAACCTGTATGTGTTCAACATTAACCTTTAGCACACTAAAGAAGCTGTTTGGCACCCAATTCCCTATTGGTTACAGAGTTAGGCAGCAGGGAGAAGGCTAAAGACAATTAAAAAAAGCTACACAATTCTTTAATTTTTGATGATAGCTATTTGGAGTTTCAAGGTGTCCCTAATTCATTGCTGTCAATCATTTTTGGCTTTCAGTTTTCTTATCACAGTTAAAACATGTCAACAGAAACATTATTAGCTAATGTAAAGAATAAAGTATCAATTTTGCTGTTTACCTTTGACATGACACATCTATCATACGTGATATAAGTTTCATTACAGCAGAAGAAATGAATGGTTATCATGTATTGTTATAGTATTTCTCCACCTATTGATTCTCTTCTTTTCCTTTAGAACTTATAGTCTTTAGCCCAATCATTCCTTCTTTCTTCCCAGCTACCTGAATGATGGCATGACATAGCTCCGCCCCTGTCCTGGCATAGTCAGGCTCCTCCATGGCTCTCCACATCAGCACATTAAACACCTGGCACAGGTCCTGTTTTCCCAGGGAGGTGGGGTCTGAAATAAAGTACAACTCCAGTACATGAGCTTCATAGGATACCAGACAGTATTTCAGCAAATGCCTACAAGTGCCCACTCTGGACATATCCACACTCTACAAATCTCAAATATATTGATGGGAATATGTTCAGGGGGCCTTCTATTTATAGATCTTGAGTTTCAAGTCAATTCATTGATCTTAAGTAGCATAAGTTGTGAATAAAATCATACTCAGTGATGGACAAAGCATTAGTATTAAGTAAACAGTGAGAGAAATACATTGTCTTGAAGATAAGGGTAAAGTTAACTGCAGTGTCTAACTCAGTTACCTTGAAGTGCCTTTCTTATATACCACTGAGCTTCCTCTCCAAAGCCACCAATGTCATAGTTGCTGATATCAACTGATTCTGCTGCTGGCAATCTCCATCCCTGATCAGAAGACCTGAGATTTGACGAGGTTGACATCTGCAGAGGAACACTGCCTGCCATGTTGTCCTGTTTATCACTTGCAGGGGGGAATCTCTGGGTAGTCATCTGTTCAGTAGGTGGCTTCTTTACACTTGTGGTCCCTGAAATCAATAAAATATACTGGTCACTGATCAAAATTTTGAAACTTGATTTTTATAAACGCATGCAGTTGTCCTTTGGATAAAACTTTAGCTGCAAATATAGACATACAAATGTTATGAAACAGATCTTCAATCCTAATCTCCAAGCAGATCTTCCAGCAGTGGAATTATTATACAAATTACAAGTATAGGCAAAGACACACCATCATTATGGACACTGTATTTGCCTATATAATGATTCTACCACTGGAAGGTCTGCTTAAACATTACTTCAAGCCTGCAAAAAAATTATGATTATATCATACTTTTTTACTATTTCAATGAAGCAACCCAGTGAAATAAAAAAAGAGAGGTATTTCTAGTTTTTACTGACCACTTTGCCACAGATCATGGTACACGTACCATTTGTTAAACAAGTTGCTGGTTCTCTTCCAGCGGCTGTGAGGACATCAGAATCCCCACTGCTGGATGAGTCAGGTGGTGTGGTACTGACTGGGGAACTACTGGCACTGATGCTTCTCTCTCTTCTGGCTTTAAAACACAAATCAGAACAATTAGTATCATTCAAAATCCGGTTTGAAGGGCACAGCAATAACTGAAGATGATGACACAAATACTGATAACAGAAAAGAAACAAGTTGTTTCTTTTCTGTTATCAGTAGTCAAGTAATCAACAGCCATATCAAAAGTTGTGCATGGGTGAGGGCTTTAATAGTGTCAGTAATCTAACAAGGCACAAATCGTTAGGTAGTTTAATTTGGACATTGCTGGATCAGTATGCTAGTAGACTCCATTATACTAATCTCCAAGCAGATCTACACGGGAGCAAAATTGTAATGTCACCCAGAAAATCTTCAGTAAGCCCCGTAGGACTGAAGATTCTCTGGCTGACATACTATCTAACGCACGTGTAGATCTGCTTGGAGATTACATTACGCGACAATCCATGGCCATGGTACAACATTTATCATGTTTATTGCTGTGTCTCTTGTAGGTTAAAAAAGTGAAAGATTGTGAAATGGTGAAAAACAGTTAAAGACGCAACAGAGGAAAATGGTAAATGGAATCTAGTTAATTAGCAAACAGGTGCATTGATTGATAAATTAAAGAGACCATTCCTTACTGGGATCATTAGCATTACATTGTTAATGTAGCTATAACTGTGTCATGAGCTATCATACTGTACAATGTACATTTACAGTAAATTTAGGAACAGGAAAGCCTGGAAAGGTGTTTTAATTTTCAGACATTGAACAGTCCCTTGAAGCAAGTTTCTGTGGAATGATTTCAACACTGTGTAAAACTCTGTGGCTATTGTTGTAGGAAATGCTCAGCACCAGGAGGACAGTAAGTCACTTGGGTGGGTCTCCTGACTGTCGGCTTTCTCATCCCAGCCAGCTGCTTCTTGGCTATCTCCATCTTTTCTGTCTCGAAGTCCTTGTCAGACTGGTCCCTCTTGACCAGCTGTTTCTTGATTTTGTGCACAAATCCGTGACGCAGGTCCAGACCAGGAGAGGGCTTGTCGTCCATTCTATATGGCTCTTATGAAACTTGAAGCAGAAGTGGAAATCCGGGATAGGCTTCAAGGAGGGAGGGCACTAGTATTGCTCTACTGATAGAGAATAACTACTAGTAGCAGTAAAGACCTAGGAGCACCTAAAAAGACAGAGGAAGAGGGGAAAGAGTAGGTTCAATATTAGCTTTTAGAGCCGCAGTAAAAGATAAGCAAAAGACAAAATAGCAGGTGTTTTTTTCAAATTAGAGTAAGTGGCATGGCTTTATTTCCATAGTACATGTATTGGTAACAGGTCAACTCGCCCCAAGTCCAACTCGCCCCAACTATTTACGACCAACTCGCCCCAATTTTATATATTAATCAGGGCTTATCAAACTTGGTTTTATATGCATATATCCTACTACTAAATATTACTTAACATGCTAACAAAGCTTCGTGACTCTAATCCTAACATTCTCTTCTCTGTTCGGCATTTAACGCCGATGAATGCCGGGGGCGTCGGCGGGCTAATGTAGCGAGCGGCCCGCCGGGTTCACCGGTACCTGTGCCCGCTCGCTGTAATCTCAAGCATGGCTCACTGCTGACTCAAATTATTATTCAAGTACATGCTCCAAGACGCCTAGTTTCCTAGCACATAAAGTAAGCCAACAGTATTTCGGATCGCCATGCTTGAGACTATAACTAGCGGCCGTGAACGGTGACATGGCGGGCCAACATGCCGACCGGGTCCGCCAGCGAATCCTGAGTTCGTTGCTATAAAATACGTGCCCAGCAACAACTAGCCTGGATGCCAGACCCCCAAACTCTGAAATATCTATCACGATAGATATTTCAGAGTTTGGGGGTCTGGCATCCAGGCTAAGCAACAACAAAAATATGTTGAATAAGAGTCACGAGGTTTGTTGACATGTAAAGTAATATTTAGAAGTACGAGTCATGCACATAAAACCAGTATAAAACCAAGTTTGATAAGCACTAATTTGGGGCGAGTTGGTAGTAAATAGTTGGGGCGAGTTGGACTTGGGGCGAGTTGACTAGGATTCCATGTATTGTAGGACCTGTGCCAATACTTCAGCCACTCTTGTGATCACTTATGTACCAACATTAAGGATGCTGGGCTAATGATTTCAAGTAGGAACAGGAAACTACTGTAATAGCTAGCCTACTTGAAACTGATATCTGAGGTAAGCCTGTTCATCAACATTATTTATGACGTTATCATCTTGCTAGAAAAAAAATTCATTAATGCCATTTTTGATGATTACAAAATCAAGGGACCTGGTGTGTCTACTAGTATGATAGCTGTACCTTTGCAAACTATAACTTTATAAGCTAAAAAAATGTGGAATAGCACCTGGAGAAAACATACCTTATTTCAAAGCCATAATCCAAGTGGTTATAAATCAATGCAACAGTATTGATGGCCTTGTTCATTCAAGCCCTGCCCTGTACCTTCTTCCAATACATATGTAAAGACATGCTAATTCACTGTATAGGTGCCAAATGTTGGAACATCACACCTGGGTGAGACCGTGTTGACAATATCCAGCATTGTCACAAAAATGACAACAATAACAGGCCGGAGCTGACAGATCTTATTCTTCAGACATGAAAAAAAAAAAAAAATCATCTTAAACTACTGAAAAAAATAACGGGAAAAGATGCATATTCAAGCACTTGTGTTTATTTTCCTTCTGTCAAACTCATTACAATCAAGTGATACAACTGAATTGAACCTCCTTCGGGTTTCATTGAGGTTTCTGCATTGTTTATGTCACCATGCATAATCAAAAGAATTGCAGGTAATAAGTTTGCACTGGGGTGCTAAATACAATCAATCTATTGACAAATATGCAACTTGTCAATGTGATAGATAGCCAAAATACAGGAATCCAACTTTCATTTAATAAATTTGGCGCCAAAGAGGGAAAACGTACACCGAAAGAGAAAAAAAGTAAAGCACACTCACTCCTATAGTTTACTGGAAGAAAGTAGTTTGTTTATAGGAAACACATTAAGTTGGTTTCTGTGCGTGCCAGCACAAGAATTCTAATTGCATTCCTAGCATTCACATGTTTGGGGCTTTTGACAAAACAGTTACATTGGCTAGAATTATTAATCTAAAATTATTGTTCCATTTACTTAAAGAAAAGAAACCCAAGACGTCCCAAAAACAAATCACACTCACCAAGGAGGTTTCACTCACCGTGTACCCACAACACAGAAGTTAGACGTGTTTGTTGTTGTTTTCGCCTGCTGGCTCCCGACTGTAGACAAAGTACAACACGCCTCCCAACACCAGCAGGATCAGCAGAATGAGCGGGAACGCCTCCAGCAAGTGATGCAGGTGATAGTGGACGGGCATCCCGCCAAAATTATTGATCAAATTAAAGCCAAAATTACAACAGAAGTACTGCGGGAAATATAAACTTGTCAGTCCCGGAGTTCTGGCGGGAATGTCGGTCCAGGATCGTTCAGGAAAACCGTGAAAACAAGCCGGAACCGCCTCCCGGATTCCAGGACTAAATGGTCTAGCGGTCAAAGGTCAGTAGACTATTACATTTACTGAATAGATGTCATACTTTAACAAAAGTATACAACAAAGTCGTCGAAAAGCACAATACCGATACTTGTAAGCTTTAGAAATCTTATCTAAAACACTAATTTCTTCTCTAACACTAGTTTTGTGACAAGTGTTTATCTTTGTAATGTTATTCAACTCAACGATGTACCCTATTTTGAAGAGTAAAACAGTCCGTCCAAGATGGCTGCCGTTTGATATAAAAGTGCAGGTTTTCCAAGGAAATTCCTCACAGGAAGCGTGAAAATAGAGCAAAATGCCTTCCACCAAGCTAGAAAACTTCTTTATATACAATTCCAACTTTGGACCCAGGGAGGGTGAGGTAAGTGCTTTGGCTTTTTGAAAGGGAGACATTTTCTATGAATGAAGCTAGTGGGGAGGGGGGCGTTTTCTTCGGATGGATTTTCTTACGATTTTTGTGTGAAGTCTTATTGTTGTACCGGCAACTCATGGTATTTGCAAAGCCACCCTGACGGTTTAGATAAATCCTACACGTCTCAATGGAAATGGAATGGTTGAAAACCGACCGTTTGTCATAGAGAGGGAAAGCCATGTACAACTTGTTTTCTGGTACCCAGTTATTATAAGGCTGATGATGGGCAAAAACTTATCATGACTATAAATCTAATCTAGTAATCAATGATCTTGTTACATTTTGCTTCCTTCAGGAACACAAGAAGATCCTGTTCTACCACCCTCCTGATGTTCTCCTTGACAACAAGATCAAACAAATGGGTCTGTGTGAGGCTATAGTCACGTTTACACAGTAAGTGTAACGTTATATAATTTTTTCTATTATATTATTGTTCTAACATCCTCCAGATGTTCTCCTTGACAACAAGATAAAAAAAATGGGTCTGTGCGAGGATATTATCACGTTTACACAGTATGTGTAACGTTATATAATTTTTTGTATAAATAAACAAATACAGTTTAGATAGCTTAAATGTAACACAGAGCCCCATTTATCCCCATACTAAAATACCTTATATATTCAGCTGTGACAAATTAAAAAGGCATTATTGAAAAGCAGATTTTCTTTGACTATCTATTTTTGATACTGCACTTGGCCTCTACGATGAATCAGTTTTGATATGTATCATATGTAATTCTTTTCCAGCACGTTTTCTCCTGATCACCCCTGCGAGGCGTTACACACCCAGAAGACGAGACAGCTCTTCTATCAGCCAGAGAAGGACTTCTGGATGATCATGGTCTGTACATTTAATCTCCATTTTTGTACATACGCGGCCAGATGTCTGTTGAACTTGAAGGAGAAAAGGAGATGGAATATACACTTACAGCGTATTGACATCACTTTTAATGTACATTTTTGTTTGTATGCAAGCTGTTTGTTGGATTTAGTTGTTACCATTTCCTAAAAAGGAGAAAAAGAGAAGCAATATACAGTGTATCAACATCATTGTACATTGTCTAGAACTAGTAGAAGCATCAGCTCCTATTTGGTGTTGTAAGCAAGGTCTATTGTCCTCAGAAAATACTGTCCAAGAAATCATCTTTCAAGTTTCAGATATGCTGTACTATATCATAGTTGTTCTGTTTCTCTTACAGACTGTGACCATCCCCTGCAATGAGAAGACAGGAAAAGATGGTCAGACATACATAGAGTATCATGATGAAGATGTACAGGTGAGAAAACTGTTATGTATTGATTCATCATCATCGTTGATTACACTGTACTATAATTAACACACAACTGATGTAATAATGATATCACCAAAAGAGGTGTATAAAAGCATTATGATGAAAAGACTTCTTATGTGTATCTACTTTGAATTCCTTGGTAATGATGGCAGATTAAGACAATGTACTCAGATCTAAAAGAAATAACTGTCTTTATTCTCCCTTCTCACACAGGATTCTGTATTTGATGCAGTACTTAAGACGTCTTACAAAATGTTCAGGGTAAGGACATTTTTAGGATTCTTTAGAAGATAGGTCTTGTTGTTGGTGACTTCTTAATATTTCAGTACATTGACATCTATTTTGCCTCTGTGGATGTGTTTGTGTACATGTATTTATGATATGCGTTTCATGTGTTTGCAGCTTTTCATGGGTACCTTTACTAGAATACTGGAAAGATTCAATGTGGAAGTCTTGAAACAGAGATTAGAACACTTCTTTATCAGAGTGAGTATTGGCTACAATAAGTCTGTATGTTACCTTGCTCATAAAATGATGCTATTTATGATTTTGAATTTGTTGGACTAACTGACTTTTCTTACAGTTTCAACATGGTTAAATGTCAAATATGCCTTTTATTTTCTCAGTATCTCGGCACTCTGAGACTAGCAACAAGTGACATTCTGGATGTATTCAATGGCAAGTACATCTTACATTTACTTCATATAATGCATTAGTTTTTCTCCAGGCTCTACATAAGTCCATTAGAAAATGTGCAAACCTACTCTTTCATTAAAAACTTTCTTTTATGACTGCTGTAGGAATCCATTTCCTGCCTTTGGACAAGAACATGTACCTGAGGATACAGTGTTTTATCAACTTGACAGAGGCAACATTCAGGTAACATTTTGTATTAAATTTTTTACTTATCCATGATCAAAGGCATTTTATCATTTTATAGATTGCAGGTAGAATACACACAATAATTCAATACATGTAGCTCAACTAGTATTAGCCTCACAGTTTAGCTCCTGGTTTCATTTAGTTGGTAACTGGGAGACCCCAATTCAAATCTTGGGAAGGGTATCTCGGTAGGGGTTGCACCTGTCTTTGGGAAGGAAGGTAAAATGGAGTTACCGTGTTTGAGGAGGTGACTCAAGCACCTTAAAGCAACCCCTCCCTGTAAAAATATGCCCTGCTACTGAATCAGCAAGCAAACATGCTAACCTATGTGCTGCGACTAGGCATTACAAGGTGACAAACAACAGCAACAATAATTATGATGTCCTTTTTCATGTTTTCCAGCCAGGTGAAATATACAGCATTCCTGTACAATGACCAGCTGGTTTGGTGAGTACATAGGCTGTGTTAAAGTTTTTGTCTAGATTCTTACCATTATGCAAACATTCATTCCCTTATCATTACCTCTCTAAGTGGTGAAACTTACACAGCTAACTATCTGTATCGTATCAAGGTTAGATATGGGTAATCAGCATTTATTGATATTTTAACAGAACAGAACATGTGAAGACGAAAACCTCATTCTTTTTTTTCCACCCATAGGTCTGGTTTAGAGCAGGATGACATGAGGATCCTGTACAAATATCTGACCACCAGCCTCTTCCCCTCAGCACTGGAATCAGAGGTAGTTGTTTTGACACTGTCATGTAGCAGTATCTTAAAAGAAAATACAAAACAAAAATGATATCTCTATCTATAAACTGGCCGCATGAACAGTCCAACTGTGTTCTTTAGGCGTATTCATTGTCATCTGTAAAATTTGATAGAGGAGAGTACTATGTTATCATATAAAAGGTATGAATCTCAAAGTCTTTTGTAATTCTATTTTATCTACAATGCATGTAATTTTCTGTCATGTTGCTGTAACAGCATAATTATTTTCCAGCTGGGTGGTAAGGAGTCCCCTAAAGGTGCCGCCCCCACACCCATCAGTGGATCTGCTCACTATGGCAGGTAGGACAGTTGTAGATTTAGAAAACTTAAACTTTAGGTCCAAATATGGAGCTTTTCAAAATGAAATATTCTGTCATTTCTAAGGTTAAACTTAAAATACTCCACATTTCTTTTGAGAGGGAAGCCTGACCCTACGGCTTTGAGACTTCAAAATACGTTTATAAAATGTCATGTACTTGGATTTGTTATTTGAACCATCGTAATTATGATTATGTTACAGTACAACAATGACATGTTTGGACCGGTTTTCCATAATGTTGTACCCTTACATTGTTACATCTTAATTGATTGTATTACCAATATTACCAAGCAATATTTTGAGCTTTGTACACATTATTATTACAAAGTGTTGAAAGGTTTTTGTCATGTTCCAGATATATCACTGGCCCTCCTGACATGAAGGACCCCACTAACCTTGGCAAGGTACCTAGGATATATGTCAACACTGAAACGTCATATGAGGAGTTGTACCTCATTGTGTACAGGGTGAGTTCTAGAAACAATAACATAACATTTTACCTTACATCTTTGCATTCTGTAATATGGAATGTAAAGAGGCTACCTGTATTGCCTTTTTTTGCTTGCATGCCAAAGGGCATAAAATCTGTCTTATGTTGTTGTCTTGATACTCTAAGTATCCTTTTTCTTTCTGTTCCAGGCCCTGAGTGCAACAATATGTCTGATGGTAGATGGTAAGTCCTTAGACCATTTCATTGATAAATATCTTCAGGTGACCAAACACTTCCGATAACTAAAACATTGTTCAGCTACTGACTCACATGTATGGTGTATCTGTTGAAGCATATTTGAATTTCATTGGTTACTAAAAATGTAAAGAATGACATACACCAGTGGCATGTTAGTACATCAAGTGTATATTCAAATGTGTATGTTCATAATGTATGACATAGGGAAGGCCTTTTTATACTCTCAATGTTGAAATGTTGTTAATGTTTTGAATCATGAATGATGTTGCTTTTTCCGTAGCCTCAGTTGCTCCTTCCTTTGACCTGTACCAAAAGTTGGACTCCTTCATCGGCCCACAACTCAGTAGCCTGGGGTCGGACATCTCTGAGCAGTATGCCAAGAAAGCAAGCAGGCATGTCCCATTTTATATCATGTACATTCCCTTATGATTAGATTCTATCCATGCAGACAAGGAATATATGATATTTTTATCCACTTCTTGAATCATTGATGTCATCAGTTTGAGTTATAAATGAAACTTTCCATCCGTCACAGTCCATGTACATAGTTTTTTATGTTCCTGCTCTTGTGCCCCCCTCCCCACAGTTCTGATCCAGTGTTTAAGTACATCTACTTTAACCATATGAACCTGGCCACCAAGTCTACAGTCCATACTAAGAAGTCTGCCACCACCTCTCTCACCAACATCTCGCCGGACATCATGCGCATCCTCGGGGACATCAACGCTGACTTCTACAGGCATGGCGCATCACGGTCAGTGATAGAGGCATACAAAAATAAAGCCACACTGGTACGGCAATAAGGTCTTAATCATAGCAGACCAAACACGGTTGTTTTGGTGAGGCTCAATCTGTTTTGCAGCAAAAGACTAGATGGTACTTCTACTGTCTGCTGCTGACCCTATATAGTTAGTGCTTTTGGTGGGAATTTTGCCTCATCAATATGGAGCATCTGAGTTTAATGGTACAAATGGAGGGGTGAAGTCTTCACCTTGTGTTGAATGGTGTTGCTTATCCTGCAGTGCTGAGGAGGACGGTGAGACCATCATGAAAACCATGTCTGACTGCTGGGTGGTGGGGAAGAAGTCCGACCAGCGAGAGTTCTACGTGGTCCTCAACCAGAAAAATGCCAACCTGATTGAGATTAACGGTAGGAACATGGTCATTAATGTTCAGAACATTTGTCTGTACTATATATGACTTATCCAGTTACTTGAGTAACTGTCATTTCGTGATGACCTTCATCAAATTATAACCATTAGTTGCTTTTCAACTTCTTTGTGGGACTTAAACAACAATTTTCCTTTTGTTCTATTTTCCTCCAGAGGAAGTGAAGAAACTCTGTGCAACAAACTTCAACAACATCTTCTTCCTGGACTAGAGGCACCACAGCAAGGGCTGATGATGGATCTTATTAGTCCTTACTATACAAATGGACTGTACTATAGCTGATACTGATAGTAATACAATCAATGTATTGTTATTTTTTTATTTGTACATTTCAACATGGGAGAATTTGAGGTGGAGTCTTTTTGTTGAAAAGTAATATACAATTGACAGGAAATGTGAATACATAACGTATCCTTGTATGGTAATTCATTACTAAGGTAAAATATAGCGTATGCCTTCAAAGATTTGAATGTACAATTGACAGCTCCTGTTACAACAATGATTTTAAAGGTAATATGGTATTATAAAGTGTTATTATTATGTGTTTGTTGTAAAGAAAAGGACTGATCTGTAGTTGTTAGTATGTATGTTATCAATGGCAATTTTCTCTAGTTTATTAAATCATGCTGCCAGCTTGCTAAAGATCTTGAGCAGCAAGTCAGTAACATCACTGCATAGACTGATCTTTCCTTTGTTTATAAACCTGTCTTGCATCAGAAGGTTGTACACCACTGTCAGATACAGTCTAGAACTGAACATGGCAATTTTCCACAGTTTTCCACTGCACCTAGCAAAAAAGAATTATGTTTCCTGTCCATCAGTGGATGATGTGAGTTATGTAGTGAAAATATTTTTACTGGACAACAAACTACAAAATCATTTATTTTAGGGTTTTATGTCAAAACAGACTACTAAGCAGCGTCAGTAGTAACGTCCTCATCATATCAACACAATACATGTACCTTCACAACGGTCATTACTACAGGTGCGGGCAGAAGGACCCCACAACAATTTAGGGGCCTAAAAGATTCTGGGTCCACATTCGGTTATATATCTTCCTGCAAATCCAATCACCTGTTTGCTAAGCAAAAGCCCACACACAAAATATCATAAAAATTCATTAAGTCATTCAAGCTACCAGTTATTTAAGGGTTAATGACCCGCCCCGAGGTGTATATGGTGTCATAATGCCTGGTCATGTGCTATAACCACCGAATAAAACCACCGGGTGAGCGAAGCGAACGAGGTGGTTTTATGAGGTGGTTAATGGTTTATTCTATTTTGTCATATGCTTACAAAAGATTTGATTTATTCTAAGATAGTAAACATTTTTGGGAACAAATCAACATTATACGAATGTTAACAAAAAGATACCCCCCTCTATAATGGGAGGAATGATGATCACGGGTATGTTATCCTCTACATAATGGGAGGAATTATGATCACAGGTGTGTTATGGCGATTAACACATGGGCAATGGAGGCTTCTGATTGGTCGACACCATCTGGCTATGTGATACTTTTGTTTACAGACCAATAAACGCCTTTGAAGTAGAAACTCCATATTTGTGGAAGGTATTGCTTTAGTCGCGGACCACGGCGACAATGTCGAAAGGATCGGGGAAGTGTGTAGCTGCGATATTTCCTTTCAGAGATGGTGCAGGAGCGCCCTCTGGTATCTTGAAAGTGAAGTGTTGCATGAGCGAAGTGAAGAACAGGAAGAGCTCCATCCTAGCCAACTGTTCACCCAAACAGATACGCGGTCCTGGAGTGAAAGACGCAACACCCAATGATGAATGATAATCATCTCTCAAACAGTCTCGAGCAAAGGTCGACGTTTATTTTTTACACACTGCAAAATCAGCGTTGGTTCAGGTGCAAAAATTAGACAAGCAGTCAATTTCGCAAATGTTAAGCAAAGGTACCTTCATATAACTAAAGTATACGATTATTGACTGAACGAACCTGCAGAAAAAGGCATGACGTGGTCGTTTTTCTTGTACTGTCCCTTCTCGTCCAGGAAGCGGGCGGGGTCGAACTTGTCGTGTTGAGGAAACAGCTTCTCGTCGTGATGGACGGACCAGATGCTGGGGATGACGATAGTCTGCTTGGGGATGTGGTACCTGGAACAACCAAACAGGCTTCTGTGAGGTCAAGAAACACTAGAGAAGTTTTTTTTATAGCTTGATAGGCCCATAAATCTACTCTAGCAGGACACTTGACTGCTGTCCATCACTAAGAATATATCATTCTTAATGAGTTTAGACAAACCATTGATTATCAACCATATCTGCTCATACAGTTTTACCATTGCAAAGAAGCAAGGAGAAGTCGAATACATGTAGTTTATAATTCCTGTAGTGATTTGACAATGTATAGATGTACAGTATCTGTATACTGTTCTTTTGTTGTGACCAGTGGGTATATGTGTACAATAAAGGTCTCCATTCATTAACTAATATTCATCAGGAACTGATAAATTACACCGACTTGAGGTACACCGTAGACTACATGATCTAGGTGAATAATGAGGGACAGAGATGTGAAGGGAGCCATCACGAGTCGAGACTGGAAACGATCGGCATTAGTAACGTCCTTCCAGTATTGTAAAAGTGAACGTGATAGCCGCAAAGTAAAATTATTGGTAGTGTTATTCTATTTTTTTTCTGTCACATCAGAGAATATCAGGTTTGAATTTGATGAGCATACTCAATCCTCTACCTAAACATTCTGGTCAACCTATTCAGTCTAACATCCTACCCGTTCAGGGTGGTGTCCTCGGATGTGGTGTGAGGCACGTTCAGGGGAACGATGGTCGCGAATCTGGAGACCTCCGTCAGGACTGCTTGTGTGTAGGGCAGTTGGTCACGGTGAGCCATGGACGGGGGCTGCCCCCGTCCCAGCACGGTGTCTATCTCCTGCTGTACCTGTGGTTAGAGACAGGACGTCAGGGTCTGTACACGTACCTGTACAAGGTTCTGTGGTTGGGGCAAGACTGTTGGACACATACCCATTCTGCCATTGCCAGTGCAAACAAAGTGACAGAAAATTACCTGTACATAAATAACCGATCCTGATCATGCAGAAGGACTTTATGAATATTAGATATAACTGACGTGATAACAAAAAAGCTCAAGTGCTGTCTAGAAATGATCACAGCGTTTTGATAATTCCAGTACAACATCGTCGATTGGATCGATATTACAGGATTTGTGACCTTTCATCAATGTGTTGGGTGAAGGCACAATATTAGATGTTTCTACGTACCTTTCGCTGAATATCCGGGTACAATATCATCAACAGGCTTGCCCATCGCAGGGTGGTGGTCGTAGTTTCGGTGCCCGCTATGAATAAGTCAAGCACTGTCGTAACCAGCTGATCATCGGTGAAGGTACTGTCACTCTGGTCCTGGGCCCTCATCTCTAACAGATACGAGTCGATGAAGTCACGGATGTCGTTCGGATCGAAGGTCCGCTTATGCTCCTCGATCTCCGCTCGGGCAAAGTTGATAGGGCGCTGTGATATCTCAATCACCTGGAAAAACGAAGGACTTGAATTCCAGCAGATTTTTGGCTTCTCCTACTAATGACACATGATCAATAATGTCCCTTCGGGTGGAAAATTGGTGTGATGTAAATAGCCTCTACCTTCAACGTATGGACACTATACCAACAATCCTACTCCAAATCCATTTTGATGGCTTGGTAATGTTGTGTAATGACCCTAAAAATACACTTTGTGGATTTGTCTTACTTTGCTTCCACTGTCCAGAACACAGGCCAGGAAAGGCAGGATGTTCTCAGGCATGGCTAGAAAGTTGGTTCCTGCAATGTCGTCAAAGTCCTGCATGAGCTGTAGGAACTCGGGGTTGTCGTACTCGAAGCGATGTGCGAAGACCAAGGAGCTGATGATGTTGGTAGTTGCCTTCTGCAGCAGCCTGGTGATGTCGAACGGTTTGTCGCCCATGTCTCGGATCACCTCGAGCAAGGCGGCGGACTCCTCCGACAGTTGGACCTCTAGACTTCGCTTCCCGAAGCCGAAACTCCTCAGAGTTGTTAAGGCAAACTTTCGCTGCTCTTTCCAGAGTGGACCGGAAGGGACCATAACGATGCCTGTAATCGAAAAAAAAAAAACATTCGCGAGAGAAAAGACAGGACAACTCCTTGCACGAAAGACTTAGACAGGCTGGACGATTTGACAGACTTTCAGGAATGTGTGCAATAGTTCTGTTCTAAATTTTATTTTGGCCGCGAGAGCCTTAATTAGCGCTTTAAATCTTGACTGAAAAATTCAGACGGCTCGGCTGGACTATATTCGACATCTGAAACTAGATTCAGCCTGTTGTATCCAGATCCACCGATAAGCCCTACAAGCTGTGCACCCAATAGTCATGACGTATACTTTTACTAGTTAACGGGCACGGTAGATCTCTTAACCACACGCCATCAAATGGTGACTCCGTGCACAAGAAAATCGCATACCTCCCAGGTTTCAGAATCAACAGACGCACCTTTTTTCTTGGTTATCTTGTTCAAGACCGCTAGGTGGATGGGTCTGCTGGAGAACACCTCGGACTGCTTCACCAGGGCTTGTCGGATGGTGTCATAGCCGCCAAGCACCACTGCATCCTGAAGCCAAGCAGTGTATCACGGCACGTATTTGAAACACTAAACACTAAACACCGGCGCCGCAAAGGAGGCTAGCACAATGTACGGTCAAACAATTTCTAACCTTAGGGCTTTTATTTGGTGTGACTTAAATTTCATACTAACCAGCATTCCCATACGGAAGTAGGTAACGTCCCCATATTTCTTCTGCCATTCCATGAAGTCCAGGTGGAGATTCTTGCTCTGCGGAAAAACGAAAATTCAAGGAAGTCATGGGTCAGTTTTCTGTAACGTTTTCTGTAATGTTGACTTTGCTAGAACCAATGTTTCACAGTCACTACAATAAGTACTTAAATGACGTTTCTGAGAGGAATTCGAAGGTACATGTCCTTTTTTTGTCGTATTGCCATGCGGTTTAAGTGTTGGTATGAGTTCCCGGTGTTGTTCACATAGATACATCTATGATTATGCTTCCATGTTTTCTGATTGTTTTCATGTTTTATCAGCTGTTTGAAATAGCTATCAGAGTTTGGAAAGCATAAAGTACGTCTGATGTTTACCCAGGCGAGACTTGGCAGGCTCCCAACGACGGGCCAGGTCCACGGCCCCGGCGGGAGGTTCTTGGGGCGTCTGGAGTAGTAGTACGTGACGAGTAGGAGCAACAGGAGCACCAAGGTGACACGGATGTCCAACAGGTCCAACACCTGGACAGCTGCAGACATCATTCTTCTGTCTGTCCGCTCCCCCACAGCTCTCAATATGTGTCTGAAACGAAGGTGGCCTGTAGTTCAATTTATTATGGGAAAGGGGAAGACTTAATTGTATTCGTAAGTGACACTACAGTCGCACAGACGTTCACTGAATCTATTTCTAGTGTCACTGTGAGGTAACCTCAGCCCCCCCCCCTCCCCAAGTGGGTGGCAGTGCAAACAGTTACGCTCTGAGTTACGCCTAAACCTGAATGAATGTGAATACAATCTTTCGACTTCAAATGAAGTGTCCACGTCGGGTCCTTGGTTACAGTGCCTTGGTGGTTGAAGGTCTGCCTCTGCAGGTCGGCTAAATATATATAGTATATATAGCCTTTTTTTAAACCCATATCAACAAACGGGATTAAGGCTATAGCATTCTGGCTCGCATTGGCCGTAGATTTTCCGTCCCACCAGATGCCAACTAGGTACACGTATGGAGCGAATACGCTCCATGGTACACGTACCTGCACCGTGCCACGTACGTATTGTCACAATAAGGTCTAGAGCAGGATTTGGACTCAACTCTGTCACAACTTAACTAAGTTAGCGGGGGGTTTATACCCAGACCGCTCACTACTTAACTAAGCTTTCTCACCACAAACCAAGGCCACAAGGTCAAGGGTTCCGTTGAAGCTCTGTTTATTCGCTTGAAAGGCAACCACACACAATGATAACTAGTACATGGATACAACAATAAACCTAGATCACACTTTTGGCGGGAGCGGGACTTTACCCGCGGGACGTGGGGTTTTTCCCCGAGATCACAATTTAGAACACAACGCTCAGTACCGTTCAATACAATCAGATCCAATACAATCCAACAGCTAAACTTGATCACAAAATGGGAACTTACCAACGACAGTAGCTTGAGACGACTAGTTACCGGGACGGTAACGTACAACAACGACTAAACAACTAATATCCGAAGTTACGCTAACTGTTACTCATTAGCACCGCGTGGAGAGAGACCCCTGGCTGTAGACCCAAGACCCTCAGACCTCTGCTGGACTCCCCGACTCTCGACTCTTCGACTTTGCCTGGAGTTCTGACAGATATAGCAACTAGTAATTTACCATGGCGCGTGTTTTGGCGCTCTATTGGTCCGAAAGTTGCAAAGGTTGAGGGCGCAGGGTCATTGGTCAGGGAGACTATCTCTCACGTGGCTCTGTGACGTATGGCCAGTGACCAGTCGGTGACGTGCTGACAGTGACGTCATCGTCAAAGCAAAAGGGGACAAATCGTTACTGTTACAACCATCCCCGCCCAAAAGAGAAAAATGCGTCCCCGCATTTAAAAAACAGAGTACCATCACAACAACGAAACTTAGAATTTAAACAAAGAAGTCTAACGGTACCAAAGTTAAGGGTCAGTGTAAAAAAAAAATTAAACAGATGCACCACTTTAGTACTTAACCGTTACAAAGGAAGAAAAAAAAAAAAAATTATTTAAACAGTGGTTTTTTGCACCACCGGTGTGCTAGTTCACTACTTAATGTTACAAGGTAAGAAGAAATACTTAAACAGTGGTTTCGCTCACCACCGGCGTACTAGTTCACTACTGAACAGTTTCAAAGTAAGAAGAAATACTTAAACAGTGAACACAAAGGTCCCATAGGGTACAAAGAAAACACCGGGTCGTGACATGGCACTGTCAGCTAACGAAAATACACAGAACAAAACAGTACATACGAGGACATAGTCTCAAATGAGAACTACGGTTACGTTCATCATGGTTGTAGCACGGATTAGTTGGGAAATACAGAATTACAACATCTTCAAACATAGTTTTGAAAATAGTCCCTTACAAAACATCAATCAGCTAAAATCCTAACAGGTGCATGTGTAGCATTTGATGGTGACAATTCCGAGCGCGCTGACTGCAAGGACTGGTCGGTTTTTAAAACCAGTCGAAGGGACCACAGGTAGGTAGGGGAAACTGAAAGGCGGCCGACAACCCGAACCACAGACTAAACGAGGTATCTCCCAGATGGGACCGGGTCCTCTGAACGTCGTCACGAGTAAAGTTTGACTACGACGCCGTATCTCACGGTCTTTTACTCTCATGTGTTTCCTCTCATGTGCTATTTACAAGGGTACATAGAAATTACAGTGCGCATAAAAAACAGAGGTGGGTATCCCCACAGTTTCGTTTCTGGGGACCTGGACCCCGGAGGAACCTCTCTGCCAAAAACCTACAAGACAAACGCGTGGACTCTCAGCCAGCCCGCACCACGGAGGTAGCGAACCCCGGTAAACCCGTATGCCTAACCGCCGCCGAACCTTCCCCTGGTGAGGAGGGGGTGCTTTGTCCCGCCTGCCAGCGGAAGTCACGTCCACCTTACCCAGGTCACGTGTTGTCAGCACGGGTGGTGGCTGAGTTTGTAGATGGTATGGGAGGCGGGATCGCAAGGTTGCGCCTGGCCTAGGTCGTCCCCCACTGGTGGGGGGATCTTACCCGTCATGGGCCACAACCTGGCCCCGCCCGGAGAAGTCTGACGTGCGTGGTTCGGCGACCTTGGCACGTACGTTGACTGTTCTCCCTTGATGTTGGACACATGAACCTGGGTTTCGGTGGGAAGCGACATACGCTAAACAGGCGGTCGGTGGCCCCGTGCTCCTCGGGTAGGAGAGCAGCGCGTTGGAAGGCAGGGACTAAAGGTAAACAGAAAGGGTGCGTACTGCTAGAGCCACCACCTAAATTTGGTTTGTATAACACGACGCAAACCACCGCCAAAAAAAACTATACGGTTTGTATAACACGACGCAAACCACCGCCAAAAAGGACGACATTTTCAGTCGCCGGGCTTGGATTATAAGGGCGCAAACCGACGCCCGTAGGAGGACGACACGCAGGTCGCCGGGATTCGATTATAATGGCGGAAACCGACGCCAATACTACTAAAGGGGTGACACTTTTCAGTCACCGGGTCCCGTATTGAAGGGCGCGGAACCAACGCCGAAACTTTATCGAGAGGGCGAATATCGGAGTCGGTCAGACCAGGGACACCAAGGTCAGCCCCGATCCGAGCGCCGGGCCTCCAGTCTGCCCTATACCTGGATGTAAGAAACAGTTTGCACGCCTGAACTGGTCACCCTCGCATATCAACACATACACAATAACACACTACATAAAACAACCCTACAAAATCTAAAAAAAAAAAAAAAAAAAAAACCAAACAAAACAAGTTACATAGGCTCTCAATGTCTTTCAGTGTTCATAGGATTGTCCATGGGTACGTCCCCAGCTTAACGGCTTCGGATGGCGCGTGGCCGTGGTGATAGAGCTTAAGTCCGATCAATCACCACGGTGACAAATGCATTCTCGGTTGTCGACGGAACGCACGTGACGGCGTTACCTTAGTCCGAACGGCCGTCTTGGCGCCATTAACGCGACAGGTGTGGTGTTTCACCGGTGGACGGGAACGACAGCACTTCACCGGGGATGACGCAGGACTTCACGGTCGTCGACGCTAGGCACGTGACGGCGTTACCTTAGTCCGAACGGCCGTCACGGCGACGTTAACGCGACAGGTGTGATGTTTTACCAGTGGACGGGAACGACAGCACTTCACAGGGAATGACGCAGGAATTCACGGTCGTCGACGCTAGGCACGTGACGGCGTTACCTTAGTCCGAACGGCCGTCACGGCGACGTTAACGCGACAGGTGTGATGTTTTACCAGTGGACGGGAACGACAGCACTTCACAGGGGATGACGCAGGAATTCACGGTCGACGACGGTAGGCACGTGACGGCGTTACCTTAGTCCGAACGAACGCCACGGCGACTACGTACAGATGGGCAGTTCCACTGGTACCCGGCAGGGCAGCAGTTTACAGTTGCGCGGGGGTATCAGCTGGTTGGCGAACCTGGCGGACAGGGCGTGTGATGCGATAGTACAGGAGCCGATGACGTCACTGACCGGGCAGGAACTGTTGTCTCAGCCTCGGTGTCAGGAAATGAGGTCATCGGTGAACCAGGCCCTGCGGCGCACCAGACCCGCCAGGTCTGATCGTCTCTGCTGCCGGGTCAGGAACGGCCGTCAGCGTCAGGGTTTGGTCTCTCTTGTCGGGGACTGTTGTCGTCGATGGCCGGACGGGAAGTGCCGTCAACACTGGATTCGTCCCGTCAGACTTTTCCACCGTCGGTTCCGGCTCCGGCTAATAATCTGAAACAGAAATAAAATTGGGGGTGTTCCCCTGGTTTTGCCCATCCCTGGGTGGCTGGGGGTGCGTCCAGGCGATGTGGGGGACGTCGTCGACGCCTCCGACGCTGGCCGTCACCGACGGCAGAAACCGGATCCCATATCTGTGAATTAATGGTTATGGTATTGTCGAGGTGGGCGATCTTCTTCTCTCGGTCTCTTGGTCGTCCTGGATGTTGTAGACGTAATCGCGCTGACACGCTGTACTATCGTAAACGGGCCAATATACTTACGGGCGAGTCCTTTGCCCAGGGACTGATTTACAATAGTACCTTATCCCCAATTCGGTGGGGTTTACCATAGATTTTCATGTCGTTAAGTCCTCATGGACGGCACTGAGCTTGGTGTGTGTTCGACAGTACACAAACTTGTAAACGGAAAATTTCTGAGAGATCTTTACTGAGTTGTGTCACATATTTAGGAATGTCAACCCGAGGCGTCGGGACAGCTACAATTTACTCCAAGGCTGTGTCTCACTGTCAGGGTCGGGTATCATTTTTGTGGTAAAAACCAAAAAATAAATATGAGGTCACTCGGGCAGGGAGGCTTCGGGCACATGACCAGGAGTCACCAAGCAGATGTGCGGGGTGTTGCATGAGAGTTGACTGGGGAGAGAAAACAATAGACAAGGCTGGGAACAGACAAGAGGAATGTGATGGAAAACACTAATTTAGGCATGTCAGGAAGGGGTGACAGGGAGCGGCCACGGGGGTTACTCAGTGACTGGCAGGTCCGGAGAAAGTGTGGAGCTGAGGGAAAGATCGCGCCTGACTGGCGGCCAAAGGTCGTAAGAGGGCGATTAGAAACGCTGGACACCGTAACATAGATCGGAAGCGGCAAGGAGAGCAAAGGGATCCTTCGGGAGCAAGGGTGGACGGGTAGAGTAAAACTAATAGAAAGGATGACAGGAGATAAGATGGATGGGGCTGAGAGCCCGAGACGGGATTAGTTTCGCGGACAGAATTACAGAACTGGGCCCGGCCAACACAGGTGTTCCTTACAGCAGTGATTGTGGAGCGTGGGAAAGCTACAAAATATCCCCGAATACTGAGAAGGTTCAATAAAACTTAACACAGCGTCCATTTACTTGTGTTGCACAAGCCGGAACGAAAGACATTTTACTGCCACTGTACGGGTGAAAAGCAAAATCTCAACACAAGAAACCCGCAATTTACTGGCGGAAGGAACAGGGAACGAAAAACACAACGTCTAAAAACGGACAACTGTTCACACACACCCAGGTAAAACCGCAAGAAATTATACACAAAGTTGACCAACGTTACGAACGAAAGCTGAAGTTGCGATCGCTAGAGTCTGCCGTTCGCACCGAAACGGAATAGTCAACGAAATAAACGAACTTCTACCAAATTTAAAGAACGGATACAACCTTCATTGTTACAAAAGAACACGCGACAAACTTACTTGACGGCCCAAAACTAAGACCCGCTAAAGAAAACTTACTTCAAAACTCGAGAATCAGCGGCCAAAAAAGATACACGCAAATCAGACAAATTTTCCCGGACCACAACAAAAAATCTCAACCCCGAGAACCCACCACGAACTCTCACAAACCTTTAAAAGTTACGGGCGGAGCCGAAAACGAACAGTACTACCTTACCATGATAACGCTGCGGGCGAAAATGCCAAAAATCAACCGCTAGAAAACACAATTTCTACGGAGACGGATCGAGGACGAACAGCGCGACCTTATCATAATAACTCAACAGACGGAAACTAATACTCAAACAGGGAGGAACTGGGAACGTAACCACGACACACGACATGACGAAACTTAAGAAACACGAACGAACCATGATAACTCTACAGAAGGAAAGTTAAAACTCAAACAGGGAGGGACTGGGAACGTAACTGTTACGCGCCGATTTGAGGCACAAGACATGGTCACGTAAAAACTCAATAGTCCTCGAACGAAAGGCCAAATCATGCATATAAATGTGTCCTTGTAATGTCAAGACGTTCCTCAAGCCCCTGCAATAAAGCGGGGTATCTAAACTTCTCCAAGAAGCAAGATTTCTCGAGTTAAAGATGACCCATTTTCCAAGGTTTTCCCTATGGTTTAAGTATTACACTCCGGACCAAGAACGCACCATATGGGGGTTTCGCCGCATGTGGTTTGAGGGCGACACTCCACTGTTTCCGGGTCACACTCAGCGTGACGCAGAATACTGGCAAGACAAAGCAAAAGAAATGTTTCGTGTTGATTCTGATGACAGTTGACTGTGTTCGGGCGGGAAGCGCGCAAGGAGGCGGCCCAGTACACGTTTTAAAGTAACGATGGCATTGTATATATTAACTTCTGGCACATGCACTTTCTAGTTATACTGTTAAAACTTTTGGCTTTTATACCCTCCGAATTATAACTTTAAACCGTTCCGTTGACAACGTTAAGATTGCATTATCAAACGGGTTATACCCGCCTACTTAAGACAGGTTTGATACTGTTCTTTAGCAAAACTTCGTAAGTGTTCTATAACATACTTAAAATACTTTTCCGTTTCACGTCTGTACCTATATGGGTGTACACACGCCCTTTAGAAGGCAAGGTTGAAATTGGGTCAATGGAATGACCCAATTCTAAAAGGAAAACTTTCCGTCCTACGTCCGTGCCTACATTGTTGTACACACGACCTTGAGAAAGCAAGATTGAAATTGGGTCGATGGAATGACCCAATTCTAAAATGAAAACTTTATGTTTGACTCTCGTGCCTATATGGGTGTACACACGCCCTTGAGAATGAAGGTTGAAAATTGGGTCAATGAAATGACCCAATTCTAAAAGGAAACTTTTCCGTCCTACGTCCGTGCCTATATGGGTGTACACACGCCCTTGAGAAAGCAAGGTTGAAATCGGGTCAATGGAATGACCCAATTCTAAAATGAAAACTATTCCGTCCTACGTCCGTGCCTACATGGGTGTACACACGCCCTTGGGAAAGCAAGGTTGAAATTGGGTCAATGGAATGACCCAATTCTAAAAGGAAAACTTTCCGTCCTACGTCCGTGCCTACATTGTTTTACACACGACCTTGAGAAAGCAAGGTTGAAATTGGGTCAATGGAAATTCTAAAAAGAAAACTTTCCGCCCTACGTCCGTGCCTACATTGTTGTACACACGACCTTGAGAAAGCAAGGTTAAAATTGGGTCGATGGAATGACCCAATTCTAAAATGAAAACTTTACGTTTGACGCTCGTGCCTATATAGGTGTACACTCGCCCTTGAGAATGCAAGGTTGAAAATTGGGTCAATGAAATGACCCAATTCTAAAAAGAAAACTTTCCGTCCTACGCCCGTGTCTACATGGGTGTAACGTTACACACGCCCTTGAGAAGGCGAGGTTGACATTGGGTCAATGGAATGACCCAATTCTAAAATGAAACTTTTCCGTCCTACGTCCGTGCCTATATGGTTGTACACACGCCCTTGAGAAAGCAAGGTTGAAATTGGGTCAATGGAATGACCCAATTCTAACATGAAAACTATTCTGTTTGACGTCCGTGCCTATATGGGTTATACACGCCCTTGACAAAGCAAGGTTGAAAATTGGGTTAATGAAATGACCCAATTCTAAAAGGAAAACTTTCCGTCCTACGTCCGTGCCTACATGGGTGTAACGTTACACACGTCCTTGAGAAGGTGAGGTTGACATTGGGTCAATGGAATGACCCAATTCTAAAATGAAAACTTTTCCGTCCTACGTCCGTGCCTATATGGGTGTACACACGACCTTGAGAAGCCAAGGTTGAAATTGGGTCAATGGAATGACCCAATACTAAAATGAAAACTATTCTGTTTGACGTCCGTGCCTATATGGGTGTACACACGCCCTTGAGGAGCCAACGTTGACATTGGGTCAATGGAATGACCCAATTCTAAAATGAAAACTTTACGTTTGACGCTCGTGCCTATATAGGTGTACACTCGCCCTTGAGAATGCAAGGTTGAAAATTGGGTCAATGAAATGACCCAATTCTAAAAAGAAAACTTTCCGTCCTACGCCCGTGTCTACATGGGTATAACGTTACACACGCCCTTGAGAAGGCGAGGTTGACATTGGGTCAATGGAATGACCCAATTCTAAAATGAAACTTTTCCGTCCTACGTCCGTGCCTATATGGTTGTACACACGCCCTTGAGAAAGCAAGGTTGAAATTGGGTCAATGGAATGTCCCAATTCTAACATGAAAACTATTCTGTTTGACGTCCGTGCCTATATGGGTTATACACGCCCTTGACAAAGCAAGGTTGAAAATTGGGTTAATGAAATGACCCAATTCTAAAAGGAAAACTTTCCGTCCTACGTCCGTGCCTACATGGGTGTAACGTTACACACGTCCTTGAGAAGGCGAGGTTGACATTGGGTCAATGGAATGACCCAATTCTAAAATGAAAACTTTTCCGTCCTACGTCCGTGCCTATATGGGTGTACACACGACCTTGAGAAGCCAAGGTTGAAATTGGGTCAATGGAATGACCCAATACTAAAATGAAAACTATTCTGTTTGACGTCCGTGCCTATATGGGTGTACACACGCCCTTAAGGAGCCAACGTTGACATTGGGTCAATGGAATGACCCAATTCTATAATGAAAACTTTTCCGATTGACGCCCGTACCTATATGGGTGTACACACGCCCTTGAGAAAGCAAGGTTGAAAATTGGGTCAATGGAATGACCCAATTCTAAAAGGAAAACTTTTTTCGTCCTACGTCCGTGCCTACATGGGTGTAACGTTACACACGCCCTTGAGAAGGCGAGGTTGACATTGGGTCAATGGAATGACCCAATTCTAAAATGAAAACTTTTCCGTTTGACGTCCGTGCCTATATGGGTGTACAAACGACCTTGAGAAGCCAAGGTTGACATTGGGTCAATGGAACGACCCATTCTAAAAGGAAAACTATTCTGTTTGACGTCCCTACCTATATGAGTGTACACACGCCCTTGACAAAGCAAGGTTGAAAATTGGGTCAATGAAATGACCCAATTCTAAAAGGAAAACTTTCCGTCCTACGTCCGTGCCTTTATGGGGGTACACACGCCCTTGAGAAGGCGAGGTTGATATTGGGTCAATGGAATGACCCAATTCTAAAATGAAAACTTTTCCGTTTGACGTCCGTGCCTATATGGGTGTACAAACGACCTTGAGAAGCCAAGGTTGACATTGGGTCAATGGAATGACCCAATTCTAAAAGGAAAACTATTCTGTTTGACGTCCCTACCTATATGAGTGTACACACGCCCTTGACAAAGCAAGGTTGAAAATTGGGTCAATGAAATGACCCAATTCTAAAAGGAAAACTTTCCGTCCTACGTCCGTGCCTTTATGGGGGTACACACGCCCTTGAGAAGGCGAGGTTGATATTGGGTCAATGGAATGACCCAATTCTAAAAGGAAAACTTTCCGTCCTACGTCCGTGCCTACATTGTTGTACACACGACCTTGAGAAAGCAAGGTTGAAATTGGGTCGATGGATGACCCAATTCTAAAATGAAAACTTTTACGTTTGACGCTCATGCATATATGGGTGTACACACGCCCTTGACAAAGCAAGGTTGAAAATTGGGTCAATGAAATGACCCAATTCTAAAATGAAAACTTTCCGTCCAACGTCCGTGCCTACATGGGTGTAACGTTACACACGCCCTTGAGAAGGCGAGGTTGGCATTGGGTCAATGGAATGACCCAATTCTAAAATGAAAACTTTTCCGTTTGACGCCCGTACCTATATGGGTGTACACATGCCCTTGAGAAGCCAAGGTTGAAATTGGGTCAATGAAATGACCCAATTCTAAAATGATAACTTTTCCGTTTGACGTCCGTGCCTATTTGGGAGTACACACGGCCCTGAGAAGCCAAGGTTGAAATTGGGTCAATGGAATGACCCAATTCTAAAATGAAAACTTTTCCGTTTGACGTCCGTGCCTATATGGGTGTACACACCCGCTTGAGAAGGCGTGGTTGAAATTGGGTCAATAGAATGACCCAATTCTAAATGAAAACTTTTACTTTGACGCCCGTGCCTATATGGGTGTACACCCGCCCTTAAGCCGGCGTCAATATTCATGCGAGCGTCGGCCGAATTCGTAGATCGCCCAAAGCTCGCCGAATTTCAAAATCGCCCGAGCATATTTGGATCAATTTGATTTCTAAAAATCGACCGAAGCCCGCGTAATCGACAGAACGTCGACCGTCCTTCGACCGAAAATACCCATTTGGAGCTCGCCGACACGTCGGCCGAGCTTTATTCTTGATTTGTGACGGGGGTTTAAGATGGCAAGGTTTAATTGCGTCAATAGAACGAGGGCATTGTATATAATGTCCTAACACACTTTCTAGTTTACACTGTTTTCAGCTCTTATACCCTGAAAATCATAGCTAAGAGCGTTCCTTAAGAACGTTTAGAATTGCATTATTAAGCGGGTACTATCCGCTAACTTAAGACGGGAAACTCTTGTTTGGAAAAGTTTGTAAGTTCTATTCCATACGTGTGAGTTTTTATTGTTAGGATTTACGGTCGTACACTATAAGGACGGAATGTTTTTTGCACTCTTAGTGGCTTTTGTGTAATTTATACCCATATAACCTACTTTCCAAGCAGAGGTCATGGGGGAAGATTGACTTTTTTTATCATATGCCTCGTTGGTTATACACCCACTTAGGACGGACAATTCTTTTATGTCCGAACTGTTGCGATCCTTTGAAGCGGTTTCAACTTTGCACTCTTAAGGGATTGTTTATATACACTGGTCCAATTTCAACCGTGCATTCTAAAGGGCGTGTTCATACCCCTACAGGCACGGACGTAGGACGGAAAAGTTTTCATTTTAGAATTGGGTCATTACATTGACCCAATTTCAACCTTGCCTTCTCAAGGGCGTGTGTACACCAATATAAGCACGGACGTCAAACGGAAAGTCTTTTATTTAAGAATTGGGTCATTCGATGGACCCAATGTAACCTTGGCTTCTCAAGGGCGTGTGTACACCCATATAGGTACAGACGTCAAACGGAAAAGTCTTTGTTTATAGAATTGGGTCATTCCATTGACCCAATGTCAACCTTGCCTTCTCAAGGGCGTGTGTACACCCATATAGGTACAGACGTCAAACGGAAAAGTCTTTGTTTATAGAATTGGGTCATTCCATTGACCCAATGTCAACCTTGCCTTCTCAAGGGCGTGTGTACACCCATATAGGCACGGACGTCAAACTTAAAAGTACTTCATTTCAGAATTGGGTCATTCCATAGACCCATTTTCAACCTTGCCTTCTCAAGGGCGTGTGTACACCCATATAGGCACGGATGTAGGACGGAAAAGTTTTAATTTTAGAATTGGATCATTCCATTGACCTAATGTCAACCTTGGCTTCTGAAGGCCGTGTGTACACCCATATAGGCACGGACGTCAAACTTAAAAGTACTTCATTTTGGAATTGGGTCATTCTATTGACCCAATTTTAACCTTGCCCTCTCAAGGGCGTGTGTACACCAACTAAGGCACGGGCGTAGGACGGAAAAGTTTTCATTATAGAATTGGGTCGTTCCATTGACCCAATTTCAACCTTGCCTTTTCAAGGGCGTGTGTACACCCATATAGGTACGGACGTCAAACGGAAAAGTTTTCATTTTAGAATTGGGTCATTCCATTGACCCAATGTCAACCTTGGCTTCTCAAGGCCGTGTGTACACCCATATAGGTACGGACGTCAAACGGAAAAGTTTTGATTTTAGAATTGGGTCATTCCATAGACCCATTTTCAACCTTGCCTTCTGAAGGGCGTGTGTACACCCATATAGGCACGGACGTTAAACGGAAAAGTTTTCATTTTGGAATTGGTTCATTCAATAGACCCAATTTCAACTTTGGCTTCTCAATGTCGTGTATACACCCATATAGGCACAGACGTCAAACGGAATGTTTTCATTTTAGAATTGGGTCATTCCATTGACCCAATTTCAACCTTGGCTTCTCAAGGGCGTGTGTACACCAACATAGGCACGGGCGTAGGACGGAAAAGTTCTCATTATAGAATTGGGTCATTCCATTGACCAAATGTCAACCTTGCCTTTTCAAGACCGTGTGTACACCCATATAGGTACGGACGTCAAACGGAAAAGTTTTCATTTTAGAATTGGGTCATTCCATTGACCCAATGTCAACCTTGCCTTCTCAAGGGCGTGTGTACACTCATATAGGCACGAACGTAGGACGGAAAAGTTTAAGTTTTAGAGTCGGGTCATTCCATTGACTCAATTTCAACCTTGCCTTCTCAAGGGCGTGTGTACACCAACGTAGGCACGGGCGTAGGACGGAAAAGTTTTTGATTATAGAATGGGTCATTCCATTGACCCAATGTCAACCTTGGCTTCTCAAGGGCGTGTGTACACCAACATAGGCACGGCGTAGGACAGAAAAGTTTTTGATTATAGAATGGGTCATTCCATTGACCCAATGTCAACCTTGGCTTCGCAAGGGTGTGTGTACACCAACATAGGCACGGACGTAGGAAGGAAAAGTTTTCATTTATAATATAGAATTTTGGGTCATTCCATTGACCCAATTTCAACCTTGCCTTTTTAAGGGCGTGTGTACACTCATATAGGCACGGACGTCGAACGGAAAAAGTTTTCATTATAGAATATTGGGTCATTCCATTGACCAAATGTCAACCTTGCCTTTTCAAGGCCGGGTGTACACCCATATAGGCACAGACGTCGAACGGAAAAGTTTTTATTATAGAATTGGGTCATTCCATTGACCCAATGTCAACCTTGGCTTCTCAAGGGCGTGTGTACACTCATATAGGCACGGACGTCAATCGGAAAAGTTTTTATTTTAGAATTGGGTCATTCCATTGACCCAATTTCAACCTTGGCTTGTCAAGGGCGTGTGTATACCCATATAGACACGGACGTCAAATGGAGAAGTACTTCATTTTAGAATTGGGTCATTTCATTGACCCAATTTCAAACTTGGCTTCTCAAGGGCGTGTGTACACCAACATAAGCACGGCGTAGGACAGAAAAGTCTTTGATTTTAGAATTGGTTCATTCCATGGACCTAATTTCAACTTTGGCTTCTCAATGTAGTGTGTACACCCATATAGGTACGGACGTCAAACGGAATGTTTTCATTTTAGAATTGGGTCATTCCATTGACCCAATTTCAACCTTGCGCTCTCGAGGGCGTGTATACACCCATATAGTCACGGACTCAAACGGAAAAGTTTTCATTTTTTGAATTGGGTCATTCCATTGACCCAATGTCAACCTTGCCTTCTCAAGGGCGTGCGTACACTCATAAAGGCACGGACGTAGGACGGAAAAGTTTTGATTTTAGAATTGGGTCATTCCATTGACCCAATTTCAACCTTGGCTTCTCAAGGTCGTGTGTACACCCATATAGGCACGGGCGTCAAATGGAAAAGTTTTCATTTTAGAATTGGGTCATTCCATTGACCCAATGTCAACCTTGGCTTCTCAAGGTCGTGTGTACACCCATATAGGCACGGGCGTCAAACGTACAAGTTTTCGTTTTAGAATTGGGTCATTCCATAGACCCAATTTCAACCTTGCTTTTTCAAGGGCGTGTGTACACCCATATAGGCACGGACGTCAAACGGAAAATTCTTTCATTTTAGAATTGGGTCTGCTTTCATGAAGGTTGCCTCCAGAGTGCCGAAGCCACCGTCTTCTTTGGGCTTCTCCAACTTTTCCCGGAACTCAGCCCCCTATGTCTCAACTGCTTCTGAGCATATACCACGGCACGAAATCTGGTATTTAAGCATACTTAAACGCAGCGTAAACGTGACGTTTATTCACTATTTCCGCAACTTAACGACCCCTGTACGTCTGCTTAAATTTTGCATATAAGGTGCCCTTTCCGGAAGTACGTTTAGGTACGTTTCTGCACTTCTTCACGTGTATTTACGTGACTTTTCGACGCGTAAAGGCGTCGTTAAGGACAATTTTTAGGTACGTTCAAACACGGAAAGTGTAAGTTTCTTGAGACCTTTCCGTACCCTTTCGTCCATCTTTATCATTCATTTCCGCCACGATTCTTCCTGCGTTTATGTGTCGTTCACACAACTTGAAAGGTTGCTTAAAGGTATACCTTTCCTCGATATTTCCGTGACCTTTTTACGACCTTAACGTGCTACAAGCGTGGTATCTGCAAGGCGTAAAGGCGTCGTTATGGACAACCTTTCCGTACGTTCAGGTACGTTTCTGCACTTCTTCACGTGCATGTATTTACGCGACTATTCGACGCGTAAAGGCGTCGTTAAGTACAATGTTTCCGTCCGTTCCAATACGGAAAGTGTTAGCTTATTGAGACCTTTCCGTACCCTTTCGTCCATCTTTATCACCCATTTCCGTCACGATTTTCCCTACGTTTATGTGCCGTTCACACAGCTTGAAAGGTTACCTAAAGCTGTACATTTCCTCGGGCTTTCCGTGACCTTTTTAAGACCTGGCTTAACGTGCTACAAACGTTGTATCTGCAAGGCGTAAAGGCGTCGTTATGGACAATTTTCCGTACCTTTACGGAAGATCCAACACGGAAAGTGTAAGTTTCTTGAGACATTTCCGTAATCTTTCGTCCATCTTTATAATCATTTCCGTCACGATTTCCCTACGTTTATGTGCCGTTCACGCAGCCTAAAAGACTACCTAAAGCTACACCTTTCCTGGTGTTTTCTGTAGCCTTTTTATGAGCTTAACGTGCTAAAAATACGAGCTAAACGTGCTAAAAACACGAGCTTAACGTGCTAAAACGTATGCTCTACAATAACTTTCCTTTTTCATTACACAGTATCTAATTTAATCCTTTACGACGAGTTAACTTGCTACGGATGGCTTAAACATTCCGAACCCTTACATAGACAGGTAAATATGAATATGAAAGGCAACAGGGCCGATAAAAGTTTAGAACAATTTATTTCAAAGATGATAATACTGCACAAAAACGTGTTACGCCATTATAGCGAGACCCCTCCCCACTTTTACAAATATACACATACAAAATGGAATAAATGATTTCTTACATATGGACTACCAGTTTCATTTAAAAAAAATGTCACCTTATACCAAACATTGATAAACTATTCAAGCTATTTTTTACCCCAACTACTGACTATTACAATGTACTTCCAAGTTCCAACCCTAACTAACTATTACATCGACACCAAAACGTAACCCCTAACACTAACTTTTCTTCCCTCCCGTATCTTATTAGCCTGTATGCCAGACCCCCAAACTCTAATTCTAAAATATCTTTCTTGACGATAGATATTTCTTGGTTTCTTGGCATTCAGGCTAGTATCTTATTAGCCTCTACCAGGCTCCGCGGATCGCTAGGAAAATAGTAGAAATTGGCCAAATAGAGTGAAAAGTAATAATACAATCATTTTGGGTTAAATAACACTTACTAGGTACTTGCGGTTTCGTCATCAGTCGTTAAATTCTAACTTGTACTTGACGCGGTCAACGAGGGATCAGAATCTCACATTGTCGGTTAATTCTCCCTTCACCATTTTGCGCCATTTCCAAGTCCACGATTCCGGTCCCAGTGTTGGGCGAGTCGCCAGGAATAGTTCCTATCAAGACAGGTAGAAAGGTTCCGATTTCACTCACGCCGTTGTTTAACCGTTGTCTCCACTGGTACCGGGTAGATTAGGAGATACAACAAAGTAATAATTTCCCCGTCCCGAATCGCGTGCCCGCATGCCACGTTCAGCATCTCCATCCTACTCCGGATCCGTTTCACCAAATTCTCCTTGGTTTCACCTAGGAAGTATAATCCTATGAAACCGCCTTGGTTTCACCAAGTTGTACAGACTGATGTCCTTGTCCCAGCTTTACATTTTTCCGTCCGGGTTCCTGGTGGTAAGAAAAACGTCGTGGCCATAACTTGCCGTCGTGGGTTGAAACGACTGAGTTCAAACTTCCTTCATGACCTGTCTTCGCTGTAAACAATCTCTAGCTCTGGGATATACGGTTAGTTTGAAAAAGCCACCCTTGCCTGTCATTGAGTAATGCCCTGTCACATGGCATTCCGCTAGTAAATATGGAGATGTTTCATTACCATCTCAACGTACCGCCCCAGCTTGTTTGCGGCTTCACACTGTATAAATTTGCAGTTGAAAAGCAGACGTCATTGCGTTACGCTTTTGACCCGAACACAACAACACTCGTGAGCAACAATAGAAAATACTGTTAGCGGCGATCTTTCTATAAGTTACTTATACATGTAGATTATAAAAAGGAAAACTGCGTGAGAACACGCGTTATTTGATGAGCTTTGATACAAAACAAGGAACAAAAATACACAAATCTGCCAAATGTGCCGGCGGCGCTGTCTCGATCCGCGGACTGGGCGAATTTGTGCGGTGGCCAAAGACAGTATGCCCGCCGACCTATAGATAAGCAATCCGGGGGAATTGTTAGCTCAATGTTCCACGTTGTTTTCTAAAACTGGGAGCACCGTAAACCCAGCCTAAAGGTAACGGAAGAATATCGGAAAGAAATAACGTAGAAATAACGGCGAGGATAAACGCTCACTTTCCGTCAGCTTTTCTTTTCCTAAACAGAAGAGTGGGTTATGTAAACCGATCCTATATGTAACAGAAGGATATCAGAAAGGTAAAAGTAACTGCGGGGGAAAACGACCGCTTTCCGACAGCTTTTCTCTACCTAAACATAAAAGGGGGGAGGTCTCCCCCCTTCTATGTAAACCGATCCTATATGTAACGGAAGGATATCGGAAAGGTAGAAATAACTGCGAGGATAAACGCTCGCTTTCCGACAGCTTTTCTCTACCTTAACATAAAAGGGGGGAGGTCTCCCCCCTTCTATGTAAACCGATCCTATATGTAACGGAAGGATATCAGAAAGGTAGAAATAATTGCGAGGATAAACGCTCGCTTTCCGACAGCTTTTCTCTACCTAAACATAAAAGGGGGGAGGTCTCCCCCCTTCTATGTAAACCGATCCTATATGTAACGGAAGGATATCGGAAAGGTAGAAATAACTGCGAGGATAAACGCTCGCTTTCCGACAGCTTTTCTCTACCTAAACATAAAAGGGGGGAGGTCTCCCCCCTTCTATGTAAACCGATCCTATATGTAACGGAAGGATATCGGAAAGGTAGAAATAACTGCGAGGATAAACGCTCGCTTTCCGACAGCTTTTCTCTACCTTAACATAAAAGGGGGGAGGTCTCCCCCCTTCTATGTAAACCGATCCTATATGTAACGGAAGGATATCAGAAAGGTAGAAATAATTGCGAGGATAAACGCTCGCTTTCCGACAGCTTTTCTCTACCTAAACATAAAAGGGGGGAGGTCTCCCCCCTTCTATGTAAACCGATCCTATATGTAACGGAAGGATATCAGAAAGGTAGAAATAATTGCGAGGATAAACGCTCGCTTTTTGACAGCTTTTCTCTACCTAAACATAAAAGGGGGGAGGTCTCCCCCCTTCTATGTAAACCGATCCTATATGTAACGGAAGGATATCGGAAAGGTAGAAATAACTGCGAGGATAAACGCTCGCTTTCCGACAGCTTTTCTCTACCTTAACATAAAAGGGGGGAGGTCTCCCCCCTTCTATGTAAACCGATCCTATATGTAACGGAAGGATATCGGAAAGGTAGAAATAACTGCGAGGATAAACGCTCGCTTTCCGACAGCTTTTCTCTACCTAAACATAAAAGGGGGGAGGTCTCCCCCCTTCTATGTAAACCGATCCTATATGTAACGGAAGGATATCGGAAAGGTAGAAATAACTGCGAGGATAAACGCTCGCTTTCCGACAGCTTTTCTCTACCTTAACATAAAAGGGGGGAGGTCTCCCCCCTTCTATGTAAACCGATCCTATATGTAACGGAAGGATATCAGAAAGGTAGAAATAATTGCGAGGATAAACGCTCGCTTTCCGACAGCTTTTCTCTACCTAAACATAATCCCCCCTTCTATGTAAACCGATCCTATATGTAACGGAAGGATATCGGAAAGGTAGAAATAACTGCGAGGATAAACGCTCGCTTTCCGACAGCTTTTCTCTACCTAAACATAAGAGGGAGTTATGTAAACCGATCCTACATGTCACGGAAGGATATCGGAAGGTCATAGTGGAAAGGTAGAAATAACAGCGAGGGAAAACGCTCGCTTTTCGACAGCTTTTCTCTACCTAAACATAAATGGGCGAGGTCCCCCCCCCCCCTCTATGTAAACCGATCCCATATGTAACGGAAGGATATCGGAAAGGTAAAAATAATGGCGAGGATAAACGCTCGCTTTCCGACAACTTTTCTCTACCTAAACAGAAGAGTGGGTTATTTAAACTGAGCCTATATGTAGCTGAAGGATATCGGAAAGGTAAAAATAGCTACGTGAGAAAACGCCCGCTTTTCGACAGCTTTTCTCTACATAAACATAGAAGGGAGAAGGTCTCCCCCCTTCTATGTAAACCGATCCTATATGTAACGGAAGGATATCGGAAAGGTGGAAATAAATAAGAGGGAAAACGCTCGCTTTCCGACAGCTTTTCTCTGCCTGAACATAAGAGGGGGTTATGTAAACCGAGCCTTATGGTAACGGAAGGATATCGGAAAGGTAGAAATAACTGCGAGGGAAAACGCTTGATTTTCGACAGCTTTTCTCTACCTAAACATAAAAGGGGTAGGCCTAGGTCTCCCCCTTCTATGTAAACCGATCCTATATGTAAAGGAAGGATATCGGAAAGGTAGAAATAACTGCGAGGGAAAACGCTCGCTTTTTGACAGCTTTTCTCTACCTAAACATAAGAGGGAGTTATGTAAACCGATCCTATATGTAACGGAAGGATATCGGAAAGGTAGAAATAACAGCGAGGGAAAACGCCCGCTTTCCGACAGCTTATCTCTACCTTAACATAAAAGGGGGGATATACCTAAGAATATAACTGCTGTTTTTTGTAAGCTGTAGCATAAACACGGATAAAAGAAGATCAACTCCGACGAAGATAAGTATGGACTATATGTCTAATTTTGCCACAAAGTAGACGTACAATGTGCGCGCGTGCGTTATTTAAAAAAAAAGACTGTAACAGAAATGTTTTAAGTGGGATCGGTGTTAACTGCAAATGGGTGTATCTTAAAGATCAAAGACCGTTTCGGGTATATCAGCTATTCCCCAAGGTTTTAGAAATCGAGACACTATTAGTCCCCAGGAGAGAATATAACTGCTTCGAGAATATATCGGTTACTGATGTAATATAATGTTTCATCTATACGATATATATAAGGATGCTTCAAGTCCATGTAAAGATATTGTATTCATTTAATTCATCTTAACGAACGCGAAAAGGTTGCGGAAAGCTCAAATCTTACTTTCAGCGGCATTTACGGCCCCGTAAACTCTGCTGAAATATTTCCCGACCTTTAATTCTTGTTTCCGTCATTCGGAAAGTTCCCTTAAATATTCGATTTCGTGCCGTGTACGTACAAGCTTACCGCAGCGAGCACAGACACTTTAGGTGACGTATGCCCGGTAGGTGTCGTCTGTTCCGTACTGGGCGCCCAGTAAGGAGCCGGTTACATTTGTTTATTTGCACTGCATGACAAATTCTAAAATAAGACTAGAGATAAATATTAGCTGCTTCAGCAAATATGAACAGGTTTGCGTTTTAGTGTAACTAATCTGGGGAGAGATGAACATAACTGGAAAGGTTACATTTGCAATCAAAGTATTGAAATGCCTGCGTGAATACGTCACTTCATCTCCCTCCCTTGCAAAAACTGACTGTTCTGAAACGGTATATTTTCGCAGATCCATGAAGCTTAGACAAAGATTAACATAATGCAATGTAATTTATTCAGATTTGGAGCTGATTAGCATAAATAATGAGGAAATGCTACAAGCCCGCTATCTTCTATAACAGGACTTTGACACATCTGTAAATAACAATTACAGGGCCTAATTCGCATAATGAATACAAAGTATTAATATTATAAGTCTCAGTTGTTCACACGTGAGGTCAATATGTTAAGTCTAAGGGGGGTTGTACCAATTGACCCATTTAGATACAGACCCAGAATTAAGTACAAAGGCAACATTTTCAAGAAAATGCACGATATTTTACATTAGTAAAACATGTGCTTTTGAAGAAGCTGTCATTTGCGCTGCATAGTGTTTGTGAAGTGCAATAATCCGTCACCATAGCCCTTAATCCGTCACAGTAACCTTTAATTTGTCACCATAGCCCTTAATCCGTCACCCTTGCCCTTAATCCGTCACCATAAACTTTAATCCGTCGCCATAAACCTTTATCCATCAGCAACTCCCTCAAGCCGTCACCAGAGACCCTAATCTGTCACCCTTTCCCTTAATCCGTCAGCCTTACCCTTAATCCGTCGACATAACCCTTTATCCGATAGCATAACCCTTAATCCGTCACCAGAAACCCTATTCCATCACCCTTTGTCTTAATCCGTTATCCTTACCATTATCCCATCACAATAACCCTTAATCCGTCACCCGAGCCCTTAATCCGCCACCATAACGTTGATACGTCACCATAGCCAATAATCCGTCCCCACAACCCTTAATCCGTCACCATAACTCTTAATCCGTCAATCTTGCCCTTAATCCATCATCATAATACTTAATCCGTCACGAGAGCTTTTAATCCTTTAGCATTGCCCTTATACCGTCACTGTATTCCATTATTCGTTAGCATATCCCTTATTTCGTCATCCTTTAACTTAATCCACCATCCTTACCCTTTATTCGTCACCTTAGCCCTTAATCCGTTACCCTTTCCCTTAATCTGTCATCATTTCCCATTCATCCGTCACTATAACCCTTAGTCCGTCATCCTAGATTTTAATCCACTGCCCTTGACCTTAATAAGCTATTCTTGCTCTTAATCCGTCTCCATAACCCTTAATCCGTCACGAAGGCCTTTAATCCCTGAGCATTGCCCTTATTTCATCACCCTAATCTCTAATCCGTCACCATAGCCGTTAAACTGTCACCAGAGAATCGAATTCGTCACCTTTCCCCTTAATCCATCATGCCTACCCGTAATCCGTCACCATAACCTTAATCCATCACCCTAGCTCTTAATCCGTTACCCTTGCCCTTAATGCATCGTCAATGTTATATCTTGTTCTGACCAAACTTTAGGTCTTTTAGGCAATATAGACCACAAATGGCATGACAAAGTTAGGATGGTACAATTGTGATGGGAAGTTTGACTGGATATCAATTTTCAGCTCAACATAAATTATGCACATGAGGCCCTCATTAGAATAATTTATATCTCGGTGTATTCAACTTTCCAAAATGTACCTACAGGTCAAACATTACATATGTTAGCTGTAGCATGGACCATAAAGGGAATACTAGTATAACTTTCTGCAATGCCGGTACCAGTATTAGAGCTTCCACCCGACATCTGCTTGGATTTTGTTTCCCAGACTCTAGTGTGAATTAATGACTTCTCCAGGCCGCGGCAACATGGATGCACCGATGGGGGTATAAGTTACATGACCGGCCTTGTGGTCTTCCGTCTGAGGCAGAGCGAGCAGAAAGGTCACAGCTACAATGGTGTCTAGACGTCTGAGAACAAACAGCATTTTTGCGTTAGAAAACAACTCATTTCCAGCGATTATAGAGATTTCTAACCTCTCGTCGAAAGTCGTGACAGCATTGTGAGAAAGAAGAGGCCAAAGTCAGCACCTCAGGAGCGGAAGTTAAGAGATCGTGAGCGGAAAACGAAGGTACGTAATACAATCAAGTAACCGAGATAGCTGGAAAAGGACAGACCGAAGTGCCACAAAGGCGCGGGAGGAACTAAGGAACTCAAGTAAGGTACTTGGGACTCGCTTTATTAATTTCGCAGAGAAGGTTATGTTTTGCACAGCGTTCGTGTGTGTGTGTGTGTGTGTGTGTTTGTGTGTGTGTGTGTCCGTCCCCGTCCCCTTAATGTTTATTCTCACGACAATTTTTGTCCCCAAACTGAGACACACAAGATTTTTTTACAAAAGTGAACGTTAATTTGCATAATTCGTACTAAAATAGACAAATCGTCTGTATTGCTCTTTTGATCCGTAAATGTTGTCCGTACAACATCCTGGGATATCGAATATCTTCTCCAGTTCAGGTCGGCAATCTGAATGGCCCAATATCATAAAGTGCATGGAAACGTCACTTTTCATATGTCACTGTACCGGCAATTATATCGTCCACATTCAATTAACTGACTTAGATAAGCCATTTTTGCTTATTGTCACAACTATTTCTGTTGCAAAACTGGGGAACATCAGGCCTCCTGGCCTAGGGGACATGGTTTTTAGAGAAAACGTTAGTCTCCGAACGACGCATACCAGCACCTGCACAACACATATTTTGGATTCGTCAATCAAGAACATGCAAAACTAAATGTTAATTTTACAAATGATTATGTAATGTTTATCAATAATGCAAAACAGTTCATAAATCATCTGCATACATTATAGGACGTTCAATCGTGTGACATGTGTAATAAAGAAAACAGGAACATCGCTTAATATCGAAAAATTACAAAAGGAAACGTTATTTTGCATAATTCATATTTAAGATGGGCAAATCATCTGTAGTGCTCTTTTGATTCGTAAATGTTGTCACATGTGTAATCCAGATGACAAAAACAACGTGGGACATCGAATATCTCCAAACGACGCATACCCACACCTGATAAGTACTACAACACATATTTTGGAAACGTCAATCAAAAACATACATAACTGAATCTAAATTATGCAAATAAATGTCTAATTTGCATAAATGATGCAAAACGGTTCATTAATCATCTGCATTCATTGTAGGACTTTCAATCGTGTGACATTAGTGTGCATAATTTATACTTAAAATGGACAAATCAGCTGTATTCCTCTTTTGATCCGTAAATGTTGTCACATGTGTAATCCAGATGAGAAAAACTACGTGGGACATCGAATATCTTTCCCAATTAAGACCGTCAATCTTCATTATCCATTGTTATATAGTTAATTGAAATGTCACTTTTCAGACATCACTGCACCGGCAATTATGTCGTCCGTATTCAATAAATCGGCTTAGATAACCCCTTTTTGTTTATTCTCACGTCTATTCTGTCCCAAAACTGGGCCATGGGGCACACCAGGCCTCTAGGGTACATGGGCTTTAGAGAAAACGTACGTCTCCAACGACGCATACTGGCACCTAGTACCTGTGCAACACATACTTTTGAAATGTCAATTAAGAACATGCATAGCTAAATGTTAATTTTGCAAATTAATGACTAGTTTGCATAAATAATGCAAAACAGTTCATAAATCGTCTGCATATAGTATTTAACTTTAAATCGTCTTACCTGTGTACTAAAAGTAAACAGGAACATCGCTGATATAGAAAAATTACAAAACTAAACGTTAATTTGCATAATTCATACTTTAGATGGACAAATTATCTATATACTCCTTTTGATCCGTAAATGTTGTCACATGTGTAATCCAGATGAAAAGTAACATCGTGGGATATCCAATATCATTTCCAATTCAGGTCGTCAATCTGTATGACCCAATGTCATACAGTTTATGGCAACGCCACTTTTCAGATATAACTGCACCGGCAATTCTCACGTCTGTATTCAATTTATTGGCTTAGATAACCCCTTTTTGTTTATCCTGACCATGTCTGTCCCAAAACTTGGGCACACTAGGGCTCTAGCGGCAACATGGAAGCACCCATGGGGGTATAAGTTACATGACCGGCCTTGTGGTCTTCCGTCTGAGGCAGAGCGAGCAGAAAGGTCACAGCTACAATGGTGTCTAGACGTCTGAGAACAAACAGTATTTTTGTGTGTGTTAGAAAACAACTCATTTTTAGCGATTATAGAGATTTCTAACTTCTCATGACAACATGGTGAGAAAGAAGTAGCCAAAGCCAGCATCTGAAGAGCGGAAGTTAAGAGATCGTGAGCGGAAAACGAAGGTACGTAATACAATCAAGTAACCGAGATAGGTGGAAAAAGGCAGACTGATGTGCGACAAAGGCGCGGGAGGAACTAAGGAACTCAAGTAAGGTACTTGGGACTCGCTTTATTAATTTCGCAGATAAGTTTATGTTTTTCACAGCAGTCGTGCGTGTGTGTATCCGTCCCCGTCCCCTTTTTGTTTATTCTCACGACTTCTTCTGTCCCAAAACTGGGACACACAAGTTTTTTTATATACCAAAGTAGACGTTGCTTTGTATAATTCGTACTAAAATGTATTGTATTGTATTGCTCTTTTGATCCGTGAATGTTGCCCCATGTGTAATCCAGATGACGAGGAACAACATGGGATATCCAATATCTTTTCCCATTCAAGTCGTCAATCTGTATGACTCAATATCATTCAGTTCATGGAAATGTCACTTTTCAGATATCACTGTGCTAGCAATTATCTCGTCCACATTCAATGAATTGACTTAGATAACCCCTTTTTGTTTATTCTCACGGCTATTTCTGTCGCAAAACTGGGACACACCAGGCCTTAGGGCCTAGGGGACATGGTTTATAGAGAAAACGTTAGTCTCCAAACGACGCACAACAGCACCTGTACAACACATATTTTGGATACGTCAATCAAGAACATGCAAAACTCAATGTTAATTTTACAAATGAAAATAATGCAAAAACAGTTCATAAATCATATGCATTCATTATAGGGTTTTAAATCGTGTTACATGTGTAAGGAAGGAGAACACGGACATCGCTTGATATCGAAAAAAGACAAATCCAAACGTTATTTTGCATAATTCATACTAAAAATGAACAAATCATCTGTATTTTTTCTTTTGATCCGTAAATGTTGTCATAAGTGTAATCCAGATGAAGAGAAACATCCTGTTCAGGTCGGCAATCTGTATGCATGACCCAATCTCATACAGTTTATGGAAATGTCACTTTTCAGATAACTGTACCGGCAATTCTCACGTCCGTATTCAATTAATTGGCTTAGATAACCCCTTTTTTTTTCCTGACTATTTCTGTCCCAAAACTGGGGCACACCAGGCCTCTAGGGGACATATATATATATGGGCTTTAGAGAAAACGTAAGTCTCCACACATATTTTGGATATGTCAATTAAGAACATGCATAATTAAATGATTTTTCAAATGAATGTCCAATTTGCATAAATAATGCAAAACAGTTCATATATCGTCTTCATATACTATGTAACTTTCAATCGTCTTACCTGAGTGTGTAGATTTTTGTTCTTGATCAGATTTTGACTATTTTTGAAACTGCTCATGAGACAGCATCGTCAACTTTCAACTATAGGAAACTATTTGACATGAATCATTACATTTCATGTCTCCGGCTTGCCATACATACTATAGGAAGACTTAGAGTAAGTAAGTGTGTCACATGGGTGTACTAAATCAGATTAATATTTTCTTTAAACCGTAGAAATTCTAACATCAATCTATTCAACTCTCTCAGACCACGAAGGTTCATCAAAATATTTCCTTTGTCCCAAGACACAATGCCATCCATATTTATGTTCAAATTCTCCACAGAATCAACCATCTACTTCTAGAGTCGCCAAGAACATGAAGGAGGAAGGCCACGGGGGAGGGGGATGCCGGACCAGCATCAGAGCCATGTGCAGCAAAATGATTGAGCTGTTACAGCCAGAGAAAAGCTGACACGATTTTGAGAATTCGCACACTGAAGTGCACATGTTGTCCACGTTATTTCATCTAAACGAATACGTATTGTCTATACTATTGTTTATTTCAGTGTGCAAATTTTTTCGGCTGATTTTGTATGTATATCAAAGAAAATACAAGTGATTAACCTGACCGACGACAGCTCAAATCAAACGGGATGTACGAATGGTGGAAACCCCATACGAATGTGTATGCAATTGCAAGCTGCAGTAACATTTCACTCCGTCACTTATGTCCAGGAAGTTACAGTGCAACTCCTTACCAAACTTGGAACGGTTACTGTAAAATTAGTCTGCTATTGTTGTGCCATAATTATCATTCTTTGACATCTTTGATGGTTATTCGTTTGTTTAAGTGAACTGCAGCAAAGAGATAAAGTAATCAATGCTGTGAGTAGAGTTAGACAGTATAAAGACAATAGATGTCAAAGGCAATGAAGTTTAGGTCACTGAAGAGCAATAGAGACCTTCAGTAAGGATCGTAGTAATTAGCCAACATTATGAAGTCACAATCAGTCAGTTTTATGACGGTAAGTGTGCACCTTGCTAAGTGTGCGGGAATCCTTGTTTCTGTGTCATTTCTTTATCGTTGATGTGGTCGTAAGCTAACATTAGCAACAAGAGTCTTAGGACCCAAAATCTCCATGAAACTTTTTTTGTATTAAACCAGTTCCCCCCATTCTATATCGCTCAATGGTATGACCCCCGGCCACCTGCAGCTGTCGGGGGCTCAGGTTCCACAGTGACCTACTTTCGCTATCAACACTAACAGCTGTTAGAAGTGCCACAATGGCCAACACTGCAAATATAGATTTTCCCATTACTTAGGCAAATTAAGTCCAATTTGCATAATTTGCACTTCATTGTATACATCCCTCTCTAAGCTACCTGCCCAGTAAATAACATGAAAATCTGTCGCTCCTTTCTTCAGTTATTCTCCTTTGAAGATTTTGACAAATACGCCATTACAGTTCCAGTGACACATACCAGAGGGCCCAAAATCGACCTTGACCTTTCTCCTCCCCACACCTACCCACATACCAAATATCATTTCAATCCATCCACACGTTCTTCAGTTATGCTGATTTTAAGCGTCCGGTGACACATACATACAAACACGGTGACACAAACATACACACACGCGCGCACACACACAAACACAATAACTTCGCATGATTTGCACTTCAGTGTGTACATCTCCGTCCAACCTACCAGCGTACCAAATAACATGAAAATCTGTTGTTCCTCTCTTCAGTTAAACCCCTTTGGAACATTTTTACAAATATGCCACTGCAGTTCCAGGGACACAAACCAGGGGGCCCAAAATCGACCTTGACCATTCTCCTCCCAGCGCATACCCACATACCAAATATCATTACAATCCATCTACACGTTCTACAGTTATGCTGACTTTAAGCATCCGACGACACACATGCAAACGATTTACCTCCTAACTTATGCAAATTCGGTCTCATTTGCATAGTTTGCACTTAAGTGTGTACAACTTGGTCTAGCCTACCTGTGTACCAAAGAACATGACGATCTGTCGATCCACTCTTCAGTTCTTCTACATTTAAGATTTTAACAAATACGCCATTGCAGTTCCAGTCACACATGCCAGGAAGCCCAAAATCGACCTTGACCTTCCTCCACCTAACACCCACCCACATACCAAAAATCATTACAATCCATGTACAGGTTCTACAGTTA